>NC_073272.2:128221388-128536944 GCF_029289425.2 Pan paniscus
TCAATTGCATTTTCCAACTCCAGAATTTCTGCTCTACTCTTTAGTTATTTCAACTTCTGGGTTACAATTCTCTGAAAGAATTCTTAATTCCTTCTTTGTGATATCTTTAATTTCTTTGAATTTCCTCAAAATAGCAATTTTGAATCATCTGTTTGAAAGGTCACATGTCTCTGTTTCTCCATGATTGGTCCCCAATGCCTTATTTAGTTCATTTGGTGAGGTCATGTTTTCTTGGATGATCTTGATACTTGTGCATGTTTGTTGGTGTCTGGGTATTGAATAGTTAGGTATTTATTGTAGTCTTTGCAGTTTGGGCTTGTTTATGCCCATCCTTCTTGAGAAGGTGTTCTAGGAATTTGAATGGACTTGGTCCCCAAGCCCAATATTGCTGTGGTTTTTGCAGATTCATAGAGGTACCATCTTGGTGGTGTTGGTTAAGATCTGGAAGAATTCTCTAGATTACAAGGCAGAGACTCTTGTTCTTTACCTTTATTTTTCTCCCAAATCAACAGTTTATTTGTGCTGAGTTGCCTGGAACTGGGGGTGTGATTATGCATGAACCCCTCTGGCCACTCCTAGAGCTGGGTCAGACCTGAAGCCAGCACATCACTGCGTCTTGTCCAAGGCCTGCTGTAACCACTACTGGCTAACAACTATTATTACTCAAGGCCCTAGGGCTCTACAATCTACTGATAGCAAATCCAGCAAGGTTTGTGTTCTTCTCTTCAGGGTGGAGAGCTCCCCGGGGCCCCAGGTGGGTCCTGAGATGCTTTCCGGGAGCCAGGGATTGGAATAAAAGACCTTAGAAATTTGCCTGATATTCTATTCTACTGTGGATATGCTGGCATTCAAATCACAATATAAAGTTCTTCCCACTCTTTCCTCTTCTTTCCACAGGCAAAGGAGCCCCTCCCTGTGGACATCACCACCACCCCACCAGGAGTGTTCTGCCAGGCCACTGTTGGTGTTCACTTAAGAACTAAGGGCTTCTCAGTCAGTTTGTGGTGAATGCTGCCAGGCCTGGGAATCACTTTTCAGGACAGTGGGCTCCCCTGTGGCTCAAGGCAGGTCTAGAAATGCTGCCTGAGATCCTAGGCCTAGTTTTGGGGACCCCAAGTGCCTGCTTGTTGCTCCACCCTACTGTGGGCACGTTGGTACCTAAGGTACAAGGCAAAGTCCAATTTACTTTTCCTCTGCTTTTTTCAAACAGACAGAGCCTTTCACCATCGCCATCACAGCTGAGAATGTGCTGGATCACATCTGAAGTCAGCAAATCTCAGAGCCCAAGGGTCACAGTATACTACCTGGGTATTGCTGCTGGTTACTCAGGGCCCAAGGGCTCTTTCGTCAGTAGGTGATTGATCCTGCCAGGACTGGCTTCTTTGATTCAAGGTAATGAGATCCATTTTGGACCAGAGCGTATCTAGAAATGTCATCCAGGAGCTAGGGCCTAGACTGGGGGCCTCATGATTCTGCCTGGTGCCTAATCCTACTGTGGCTGAGCTGTGTTTTTCATGATACAAGGTGAAGTCCTCTATACTCTTTGTTCTCCTCTCCTTAAGCAGAAGGAAGGAGATACTGTTATTGCTATGAGCTGCGTTGCCTGGGGCTGGGGGAGTGGTAGGACAAGCACATCTTTAGCTATCTTGGTTGGTGTCTCCTTAGGTCAATGAGCCACCCTAGTCCTCTCCTTCTGAGCCCTGTCCTGCACTAGGAGCTGTCCAGGAATTGCACTCTTTGTGTCCTAGACTGCCTTTCAAGTTTACCTACCACCCCAGAGTACTTTGGCCCGTGATGGTGAGGACTGCTGAGAAACTTTATGGGATAGGTGATTCCCCACTGGATAGGATGGTCCAAACACTCCCTCCATGTTTGGATGCTGGCTGAGCCCAGGGTGACTTTGCTCTCCACTGTGACAGGGTAGCACTGAATTCAATATAATGTCCCCCAGTCACTGTGCTCTCCCTCCCCTAAGTGCACAGATACTTTTCACTGCAAGGCTGCTGCTGGGGGATGAGGGAGGGGTGTCATTAGTGATTCAAGACTGTTTCTCTAACCTTTCTCAATGCCACTTTTGGCGATATGAAGTTAAAAGCAGATACTGTGATTGCTCACCTGATTTTTAGATATTGTGATGGCGCTTTTCTCTCCCCTCAGGGAGTACAAATGGTGTAGGCTTCTATTCTGCTATCTTGCTCTGCCCTTGGATTATCTCATTTAATCTTTTCAACAACCGGATGAAGTATGTATGACTGTCCAAGTTCACAGATGAAAAATCTGCAGCAGAAAGAGATTGTGCTGTCCAGGGTCATATAAATGTGAGTGGTGAATGCAGGATTCCAATTTCCATTCTTAACTATTTAGCTTGAGAAAGCAAGAGCAAGGGTGTGAGAAGCAGCACAAAAGGAGAGCAGCAGAATAGAGAAAAAGAAGAGAAACAAAAGCGAAAGTGAAAGAAAAAAATAAAACATAAAGAACAAAATGGTGAAAGGGAGACAGGTTATATTATAGAGGATACTGTAATGCACAAACACTAGAAAAGATTTCACTGCAGAAGGTGCCAAGATGGCTGACTAGAAGCAACTAGTGCATGCCACTTTCACGGACAGGAGATAGGGTGGCCAGTAAACACAAGCTCTTCAATGAGATTTTCCCAGGAGGACATGTTGGGATTCACCAAGTAAGCAATGTGACCCACAGAGAGCAGAGAAGAGTGAGGCAAGACAGTTGCCCACCTGGGATTGTCACAGAGGCAAGAGATGCTCCCCACAGCGGGGAAATGGTGAGTCAGTGAGAACCCCAGGAGACCTACACTTTTGCCATGGCTTGTTTCAATCCTGGGAACAGGAGATCCCCCAGTCCCCTCCCCCTGGGGCCTCCAAACTGACATGGAGAGGTGTATGTAGTGTGGGCAGAGTCACCTCTCAGGCCTACGTGTAGCCCTAAGGGTCATGGATCCCTGAGCACCGCAGCACCAGCCGCCATAGCTCAGCCAACAAGGAAAGCCAGGTTCTCTCACATGTCCCCATGGCGCTGAGGAGCAGATGAACCACAACCTCACTTCCTCACCTCTGTTACTCCTCACCAGGCAAAGCCCACTGGCCTGGAACCCCGGCACAGACACCCCACACCCGCGTGAACACTCAAGCTAGTAGTAGCTCTGCATTTCTCTGGGACAGAGCTCCCAGAGGTAACCAAAAGGCCTGCAGCTTTTGCCACTGCCTCAGCCCCCGCCCCTACTGCCCTCAGGCTGGGGAGGGAGAGAAGAGCCCAAGAACTATCACAGGCCTCCAGTATATCGCAGCTGCCTTGTGGAAAAGCAGCCAGACTGTTTTCCACATGGATCCCTGCCCCTGCTACTCCTTACTGGGCAGTGCCTCCTGACCTGGGCCACCAGCAAAGATACTTTCCCCTCACCTGAGTACTTCAGTCAGTGGCAGCTCTGTGTTTCTCTGGGGATGAAATTCCAGAAACAACACAGGCTCTCTGCCATTGCCACTGCAGTGGTATCACCCTTGCTGCCCTCAGGATGGAGAAAGAATAAAGACCCTGATTACTTTGCTGGCACCCCCAGCATGCCACAACTGCCAAATGGAGAGGAGCCTAGTCTCTCTTCCCTGTGAGACCCCAATCCCCTGCTCTTCACCAAGCAGGCCCGCTGACTTGGGCCCACAATGCAACTGCCCCATTACAGGCTGAACATACCCATTGGCAGTGGCTTTGTGTCTCTCTGGTTTGGAGTTCCCAGAGGCAAATGACAGCCCATCTGCCACTGTCAATGCAGTGGTATCAGCCATTGCTGCCACCTGGTGGGGGAAGAAACAAAAAGCCTCAGAACTTTACTCACATCTCCAGCATGCCACAGACACCCTATGGAGAAGAGACCAAACTGTCTTCCCTGTGAGCTCCCTGCCCCCACTGCTAATCACCAGGCAGGGCCCCTGGCTTGGGCCCATAATGCAGCCACCCTACACCAAGATAATTTTTCTGATTGGCAGTGGCTCCTCATTTCTATAGGGTGGGGGTCTCAAGGGACAAGTAAGAAGCCCTCTGCCATGGTCACTGCCAAGGTCCTTGCCCTGGCTTTCCCCAAGCTTGAAGGGAACAATAAGCCTGAGTTAGCCCCAGGGCTTCAGTGTGCAGCCTAGGAGTGCCAGGCTGAGATCTGTGGCCAGCACTTGAGTATGAGAGGAGCTCACATTCTCAGGGCAAAGAGAGAGAACATGAGTGTAAACACAAGAAAACGCTGAGGAGCCATGTGGCTAAGAGCCCAACTACAAGCCATTATGCTTCCGCGCCATCTACTGGATTGCGGCCCAAGCTTCAACACCAAAAATACTTTGCTAATATACCCTCCTGTGAAGACAAGGAGAAAAATTCAGCCACAAATAAAGACCATGTACAAAGCATCGCCCCTCCGAAAACATCCACAAATGAAGCCAACTGATTATACTCAAATTACACCAGAATTAAAGGAACATTAGTCCGCACAGATGAGAAATAACCAGTGCAAGAACACTGGCAACCCTAAAAGCTAAAGTGTCTCCTTATCTCCAAATGACCACATTGACTCCCAGCAATGCTTCTTAAGCAGAATGAAATGGCTGAAATCACAGACATAGAATTCAGAATCTACATGGCAATGAAGACCATCAAGATTCAGGAGAAAGTTGAAGTCCATTCCAAGGAATCTAATGAATTTGGTAAAATGATTCAAGAGATGAAAGATGAAATAGCCATTTTTAAGAAAGAGCCAAGGGGAGGAGCCAAGATGGCCGAATAGGAACAGCTCCGGTCTACAGCTCCCAGCGTGAGCGACGCAGAAGATGGGTGATTTCTGCATTTCCATCTGAGGTACCAGGCTCATCTCACTAGGGAGTGTCAGACAGTGGGCGCAGGTCAGTGGGTGCGCGCACCGTGCGCGAGCCGAAGCAGGGCGAGGCATTGCCTCACTCGGGAAGCGCAAGGGGTCAGGGAGTTCCCTTTCCTAGTCAAAGAAAGGGGTGACAGACAGCACCTGGAAAATCGGGTCACTCCCACCTGAATACTGCGCTTTTCCAACGGGCTTAAAAAATGGCACACCAAGAGATTATATCCCACACCTGGCTCGGAGGGTCCTACGCCCATGGAGTCTCGCTGATTGCTAGCACAGCAGTCTGAGATCAAACTGTAAGGTGGCAGCGAGGCTGGGGGAGGGGCGCCCGCCATTGCCCAGGTTTGCTTAGGTAAACAAAGCAGCCAGGAAGCTCGAACTGGGTGGAGCCCACCACAGCTCAAGGAGGCCTGCCTGCCTGCCTCTGTAGGCTCCACCTCTGGGGGCAGGGCACAGACAAACAAAAAGACAGCAGTAACCTCTTCAGACTTAAATGTCGCTGTGTGACAGCTTTGAAGAGAGCAGTGGTTCTCCCAGCACGCAGCTGCAGATCTGAGAACCGGCAGACTGCCTCCTCAAGTGGGACACTGAACCCTGACCCCCAAGCAGCCTAACTGGGAGGCACCCCCCAGCAGGGGCAGACTGACACCTCACACGGCCGGGTACTCCAACAGACCTGCAGCTGAGGGTCCTGTCTGTTAGAAGGAAAACTAACAAACAGAAAGGACATCCACACCAAAAACGCATCTGTACATCACCATCATCAAAGACCAGACAAAACCACAAAGATGGGGAAAAAACAGAGCAGAAAAACTGGAAACTCTAAAAAGCAGAGCACCTCTCCTTCTCCAAAGGAACACAGTTCCTCACAAGCAATGGAACAAAACTGGACGGAGAATGACTTTGATGAGCTGTGAGAAGAAGGCTTCAGATGATCAAATTACTCTGAGCTACGGGAGGAAATTCAAAGGCAAAGAAGTTGAAAACTTTGAAAAAAGTTTAGAAGAATGTATAACTAGAATAACCAATACAGAGAAGTGCTTAAAGGGGCTGATGGAGCTGAAAGCCAAGGCTCGAGAACTACGTGAAGAATGCAGAAGCCTCAGGAGCCAATGCGATCAACTGGAAGAAAGGGTAACAGTGATGGAAGATGAAGTGAATGAAATGAAGCAAGAAGGGAAGTTTAGAGAAAAAAGAATAAAAAGAAACGAGCAAAGCCTCCAAGAAATATGGTACTATGTGAAAAGACCAAATCTACGTCTGATTGGTGTACCTGAAAGTGACGGGGAGAATGGAACCAAGTTGGAAAACACTCTGCAGGATATTATCCAGGAGAACTTCCCCAATCTAGCAAGGCAGGCCAACATTCAGATTCAGGAAATACAGAGAACGCCACAAAGATACTCCTCGAGAAGAGCAACTCCAAGACACATAATTGTCAGATTCACCAAAGTTGAAATGAAGGAAAAAATGTTAAGGGCAGCCAGACAGAAAGGTCGGGTTACCCACAAAGGGAAGCCAGTCAGACTAACAGCGGATCTCTCGGAAGAAACTCTACAAGCCAGAAGAGAGTGGGGGCCAATATTCAACATTCTTAAAGAAAAGAATTTTCAACCCAGAATTTCATATCCAGCCAAACTAAGCTTCATAAGTGAAGGAGAAATAAAATACTTTACAGACAAGCAAATGCTGAGAGATTTTGTCACCACCAGGCCTGCCCTAAAAGAGCTCCTGAAGGAAGCAATAAACATGGAAAGGAACAACCAGTACCAACTGCTGCAAAATCATGCCAAAATGTAAAGACCATCGAGACTAGGAAGAAACTGCATCAACTAACGAGCAAAATAACCAGCTAACATCATAATAACAGGATCAAATTCACACATAACAATATTAACTTTAAATGTAAATGGACTAAATGCTCCAATTAAAAGACACAGACTGGCAAATTGGATAAAGAGTCAAGACCCATCAGTGTGCTGTATTCAGGAAACCCATCTCACGTGCAGAGACACACATAGGCTCAAAATAAAAGGATGGAGGAAGATCTACCAAGCAAATGGAAAACAAAAAAAGGTAGGGGTTGCAATCCTAGTCTCTGATAAACCAGATTTTAAACCACCAAAGATCAAAAGAGACAAAGAAGTCCATTACATAGCGGTAAAGGGATCAATTCAACAAGAAGAGCTAATTATCCTAAATATATATGCACCCAATACAGGAGCACCCAGATTCATGAGGCAAGTCCTGAGTGACCTACAAAGAGACTTAGACTCCCACACAATAATAATGGGAGACTTTAACACCCCACTGTCAACATTAGACAGATCAATGAGACAGAAAGTCAACAAGGATACCCAGGAATTGAACTCAGCTCTGCACCAAGTGGACCTAATAGACATCTACAGAACTCTCCACCCCAAATCAACAGAATATACATTTTTTTCAGCACCACACCACACCTATTCCAAAATTGACCACATAGTTGGAAGTAAAGCTCTCCTCAGCAAATGTAAAAGAACAGAAATTATAACAAACTATCTCTCAGACCACAGTGCAATCAAACTAGAACTCAGGATTAAGAATCTCACTCAAAACCGCTCAACTGCATGAAAACTGAACAACCTGCTCCTAAATGACTACTGGGTACATAACGAAATGAAGGCAGAAATAAAGATGTTCTTTGAAACCAACGAGAACAAAGACACAACATACCGGAATCTCTGGGATGCATTCAAAGCAGTGTGTAGAGGGAAATTTATAGCACTAAATGCCCACAAGAGAAAGCAGGAAAGATCCAAAATTGACACCCTAACATCACAATTAAAAGAACTAGAAAAGCAAGAGCAAACACATTCAAAAGCTAGCAGAAGGCAAGAAATAACTAAAAGCAGAGCAGAACTGAAGGAAATTCAGACACAAAAAACCCTCCAAAAAATTAATGAATCCAGGAGCTGGCTTTTTGAAAGGATCAACAAAATTGATAGACCGCTAGCAAGACTAATGAAGAAAAAAAGAGAGAAGAATGAAATAGACGCAATAAAAAATGATAAAGGGCATATCACCACCGATCCCACAGAAATACAAACTACCATCAGAGAATACTACAAACACCTCTATGCAAATAAACTAGAAAATCTAGAAGAAATGGATAAATTCCTTGACACATATACTCTCCCAAGACTAAACCAGGAGGAAGTTGAATCTCTGAATAGACCAATAACAGGATCTGAAATTGTGGCAATAATCAATAGCTTACCAACCAAAAAGAGTCCAGGACCGATGGATTCACAGCCGAATTCTACCAGAGGTACAAGGAGGAACTGGTACTATTCCTTCTGAAACTATTCCAATCAATAGAAAAAGAGGGAATCCTCCCTAACTCATTTTATGAGGCCAGCATCATCGTGATACCAAAGCCGGGCAGAGACACAACCAAAAAAGAGAATTTTAGACCAATATCCTTGATGAACATTAATGCAAAAATCCTCAATAAAATACTGGCAAACTGAATCCAGCAGCACATCAAAAAGCTTATCCACCATGATCAAGTGGGCTTCATCCCTGGGATGCAAGGCTGGTTCAATATATGCAAATCAATAAATGTAATCCAGCATATAAACAGAACCAAAGACAAAAACCACATGATTATCTCAATAGATGCAGAAAAGGCCTTTGACAAAATTCAACAACGCTTCATGCTATAAACTCTCAATAAATTAGGTATTGATGGGACGTATTTCAAAATACTACGAGCTATCTATGACAAACCCACAGCCAATATCATACTGAATGGGCAAAAACTGGAAGCATTCCCTTTGAAAATTGGCACAAGAGAGGGATGCCCTCTCTCACCACTCCTATTCAATATAGTGTTGGAAGTTCTGGCCAGGGCAATTAGGCAGGAGAAGGAAATAAAGGGTATTCAATTAGGAAAAGAGGAAGTCAAATTGTCCCTGTTTGCAGATGACATGATTGTATATCTAGAAAACCCCATTGTCTCAGCCCAAAATCTCCTTAAGCTGATAAGCAACTTCAGCAAAGTCTCAGGATACAAAATCAATGTACAAAAACCACAAGCATTCTTATACACCAACAACAGACAAACAGCCAAATCATGAGTGAACTCCCATTCACAATTGCTTCAAAGAGAATAAAATACCTAGGAATGCAACTTACAAGGGATGTGAAGGACCTCTTCAAGGAGAACTACAAACCACTGCTCAAGGAAATAAAAGAGGATACAAACAAATGGAAGAACATTCCACGCTCATGGGTAGGAAGAATCAATATCGTGAAAATGGCCATACTGCCCAAGGTAATTTACAGATTCAATGCCATCCCCATCAAGCTACCAATGACT
The DNA here is from genome assembly GCF_029289425.2 of Pan paniscus. Lineage (NCBI taxonomy): Eukaryota > Metazoa > Chordata > Mammalia > Primates > Hominidae > Pan > Pan paniscus. The sequence goes on from NC_073272.2 coordinate 128,230,625, forward strand.
TTCTTCACAGATTTGGAAAAAACTACTTTAAAGTTCATATGGAACCAAAAAAGAGCCCGCATCACCAAGTCAATCCTAAGCCAAAAGAACAAAGCTGGAGGCATCACACTACCTGACTTCAAACTATACTACAAGGCTACAGTAACCAAAACAGCATGGTACTGGTACCAAAACAGAGATATAGATCAATGGAACAGAACAGAGCCCTCAGAAATAACGCCGCATATCTACAACTATCTGATCTTTGACAAACCTGAGAAAAACAAGCAATGGGGAAAGGATTCCCTATTTAATAAATGGTGCTGGGAAAACTGGCTAGCCGTATGTAGAAAGCTGAAACTGGATCCCTTCCTTACACCTTATACAAAAATCAATTCAAGATGGATTAAAGACTTAAATGTTAGACCTAAAACCATAAAAACCCTAGAAGAAAACCTAGGCATTACCATTCAGGACATAGGCATGGGCAAGGACTTCATGTCTAAAACACCAAAAGCAATGGCAACAAAAGACAAAATTGACAAATGGGATCTAATTAAACTAAAGAGCTTCTGCACAGAAAAAGAAACTACCATCAGAGTGAACAGGCAACCTACAAAATGGGAGAAAATTTTCACAACCTACTCATCTGACAAAGGGCTAATATCCAGAATCTACAATGAACTCCAGCAAATTTACAAGAAAAAAACAAACAACCCAATCAAAAAGTGGGCGAAGGACATGAACAGACACTTCTCAAAAGAAGACATTTATGCAGCCAAAAAACACATGAAAAAATGCTCACCATCACTGGCCATCAGAGAAATGCAAATCAAAAGCACAATGAGATACCATCTCACACCAGTTAGAATGGCAATCATTAAAAAGTCAGGAAACAACAGGTGCTGGAGAGGATGTGGAGAAATAGGAACACTTTTACACTGTTGGTGGGACTGTAAACTAGTTCAACCATTGTGGAAGTCAGTGAGGCGATTCCTCAGGGATCTAGAACTGGAAATACCATTTGACCCAGCCATCCCATTACTGGGTATATACCCAAAGGACTATAAATCATGCTGCTATAAAGACACATGCACACGTATGTTTATTGCGGCATTATTCACAATAGCAAAGACTTGGAACCAACCCAAATGTCCAACAATGATAGACTGGATTAAGAAAATGTGGCACATAGACACCATGGAATACTATGCAGCCATAAAAAATGATGAGTTCATGTCCTTTGTAGGGACATGGATGAAATTGGAAAGCATCATTCTCAGTAAACTATCGCAAGAACAACAAACCAAACACCGCATATTCTCACTCATAGGTGGGAATTGAACAATGAGAACACATGGACACAGGGAGGGGAACATCACACTCTGGAGACTGTTGTGGGGTGGGGGGAGGGGGGAGGGATAGCATTGGGAGATACACCTAATGCTAGATGACGAGTTAGTGGGTGCAGCGCCCCAGCACGGCACATGTATACATATGTAACTAACCTGCACATTGTGCACATGTACCCTAAAACTTAAAGTATAATAATAATAAATTTAAAATAAATAAATAAATAAAATAAAGTAGGAACTGAATGATGGGAACACATGGATAAATGTGGGGGAACAACACACATTGGGGCTTGTCAAGGAGGGTGTTGGGGGAGGGAGAGCATCAGGAAGAATAGCTAATGGACCCTGGGCTTAATACCTGTGTGATGGGGTGATCTGTGCAGCAAACCACCATGGCACACGTTTACCTATGTAACAAACCTACGCATCCTGCATATGTTCCCCTAAATTTAAAAGTTGAAGGGGGAAAAAAAGAACAAAAAAGATGGCCTAAAGGTGGTTGTCTAAACAAGAATTTTATTCATTATCATGGGCAAATAGGAGAATTATTATTATGAGTATAATGTATCTTTAGTGGAAGGCTCAAAGCAGCAACTAAAAAAACTCCTGGGCTTTTCCAAGAATATTTATGTATATGGCAGTATTTCCCAACTATAATTCTGGTTTAATAGATGTTTTATTAAAAAAAAATCTGGGTGGGCATGAGCTCCAAAAAAAAAAAAAAAAGAAAAGAAAAGAAAGAGCCAATCTGAACTGATAGAGTTGAAACACTCACTTCACGAATTTTATAACAAACACAATCAGAAGTATTAACAGCAGAATAGACCAAGCTGAGGAAAGAATTTCAAAGCTTGAAGACAGTTTCTTCAAATTAACTGAGTCAGACAAAAATAAAGAAAAATGATTAAAGAAGAATGAATAAAACCTCCAAGAAATATGAGATTAGGTAAAGAAACCAAATCTACAACTAATTTGTGTCCCTGAAAGAGAGGGAGAGAAAGCAAGCAACTTGGAAAACACATTTGAGGATATTTTCCACATAAGTTTCCCCAACCACAATAAAGAGGTCAACATTCAAACCCAGGAAATTCAGAGAATCCCTTCATGATACAATACAAGATGACCATCCCCAAGATACATAGTCATCAGATTCTTCAAGATCAACGTGAAAGAAAAAAATTAAAGGCAGCTAGAGAGAAGCGACAGGTCACCTACAAAGGGAATCCCATCAGGCTAACAGTAGACCTTTCAGCGGAAACCCTACAATCCAGAAAACTGGGGGGCCTATATTCAGAATCCTGAAAGAAGAGAAGTTCCATCCAATAATTTTATATCTAGCCAAACTAAGCTTCATAAGTGAAGGAGAAACAAAATCCTTTTCAGACAAGCAAATACTAAGAGAATTTATTACCACCAGAACTGTCTTATAGGAGGTCCTTAAGGGAATGCTAAACATGAAAATTAAATACCATTACTGGCCACCATAAAAACCCCATCCAAGGGTCAGCAGCCTCAAAGATTGATACTAGACAAACTCATGAAGCTGAGAAAGAATGAACAACAACAACAACAACAAAAACGCTTGAAAACCCAAAAGGCCAGAGTGCCTCTTCTCCTCCAAATGATCGTAATGCTTCTCCAGCAAGGATGCAGAACTGGATGGAGGATGAGATGGATGAATTGACAGAAGTAGACTTCAGAAGGTGGGTAATAACAAACTGCGCTGAGCTAAAGGAGCATGTTCTAACCAAATGCAAAGAAGCTAAGAACCTTGATAAAAGGTTAGAGGAGCTACTTGGAGCTGAAAAACACAACACAAGAACTTCATGAAGCATACACAAGTATCAATAGCCAAATTGATGAAGCAGAAGAAAGGATATCAGAGTTTGAAGACCATCTTGCTGAAATAAGGCATGCAGAGAAGATTAGAGAAAAAAGAATGAAAAGGAATGAACAAACCTCCGAGAAATATGGGACTATGCAAAAAGACTGAACCTATAATTGTTTGGAGTCCCTGAGACAGGGAGAATGGAACCAAGTCAGAAAACACATTTCAGGATATTATCGCAGAGAACTTCCCCAACTTAGCAAGACAGGTCAACATTCAAATTCAGGAAATACAGAGGATACCACTAAGATGCTCCATGAAAAGATCAACCCAAAGACACATAATCATCAGATTCTCCGAGGTTGAAATGAAGGAAAAAATGTTAGGGGCAGCCAGAAAGAAAAACCAAGACACCTACAAAGGGAAGCCCATCAGACTAACAGTGGATCTCTCAGCAGAAAACCTAAAAGCCAGAAGAGAGTGGGGGGCAATATTCAATATGATTAAACAAAAGAGTTTTCAACCCACAATTTCATATCCAGCCAAACTAAAGCTTCATAAGTGAAGGAGAAATAAAATCCTTTCCAGACAGGCAAATGTTCAGGGATTTTGTCACCACCAGGCCTCCCTTACAAGAGCTCTTGAAGGAAGCACTAAATATAAAAAGGAAAAACTGGTACAGCCACAGCAGAAACACGCCAAAATATAAAGACCAATGATACTTGTAAATTTGTTTAAGTTATTTGTAGATTCTGGATATTGGCCCTTTGTCAGATGAATAGATTGCAAAAATTTTCTCCCATCCTGTAGGTTGCCTGTTCACTCTGATGATAGTTTCTTTTTCTGTGCAGAAGCTCTTTAGTTTAAATAGATCCCATTTGTCTATTTTCACTTTTGTTGCATTGCTTTTGGTGTTTTAGTCATGAAGACTTTGCCCATGCATATGTCCTGAATAGTATTGCCTAGGTTTTCTACTAGGGTTTTTATGGTTTTAGGTCTTATGTTTAAGTCTTTAATCCATCTTGAGTTAATTGTTGTGTAAGGTGTAAGGAAGGGATCCAGTTTCAGCTTTTTGCATATGGCTAGCCAGTTTTCCCAAGACCATTTATTAAATAGGGAATCCTTCCCCCATTGCTTGTTTTTGTCAAGTTTGTCAAAGATCAGATGGCTGTAGATGTGTGTTGTTATTTCTGAGGCCTCTGTTCTGACCCCATCAAAAAGTGGGCAAAGGATATGAAAAGACACTTCTGAAAAGAAGACATTTATGCAGCCAACAAACATATGAAAAAATGCTCGTCATCACTGGTCGTTAGAGAAATGCAAATCAAAACCACAATGAGATAGCATGTCACATCAGTTAGAGTGGTGATCATTAAAAAGTCAGGAAACAACAGATGCTGGAGAGGATGTGGAGAAATAGGAACGCTTTTACACTGTTGGTGGAAGTGTAAATTAGTTCAACCATTGTAGAAGACAGTGTGGCGATTCCTCAAGGATCTAGAACTAGAAATACCATTTGACCCAGCAATCCCATTACTGGGTACATACCCAAAGGATTATAAATCATTCTACTATAAAGACACATGCACATGTATGTTTATTGTGGCCCTGTTCACAATAGCAAAGACTTGGAACCAACCCAAATGCCCCTCAATGACAGACTGGATAAAAAAATGTGACACATATACACCATGGAATACTATGAAGCCATAAAAAAATAAGTTCATGTCCTTTGCAGGGACATGGATGAAGCTGGAAACCATCATTCTCAGCAAACTAACACAAGAACAGAAAACCAAACACCGCATGTTCTCACTCATAAGTGGGAGTTCAACAATGAGAACACATGGACACAGGGAGGGGAACATCACACACTGGGGCCTGTCGGGGGCTAGGGGGCTAGGGGAGGGATAGCATTAGGAGAAATACCTAATGTAGATGACAGGTTGATGGGTGCAGCGAACCACCATGGCACATGTATACCTATGTAACAAACCTGCACATTCTGCACAGGTATCCCAGAACTTAAAGTATAATAAAAAAGGAAGGAAAAAAAAGGCCAATGACACTATGAAGAAACTGCATCAACTAAAGTGCAAAATAACCAGATAGCATCATGATGACAGGATCAAATTCACACATAACAATGTTAACCTTAAATGTAAATGGGTTAAATGTCCCAATTAGAAGACACAGACTGGCAATCTGGATAAAGACCCATCAGTGTGCTATAATCAGGAGACCTATCTCATATGCAAAGACATACATAGGCTCAAAATAAAGGTATGGAGGAAAATTTACCAAGAAAATGGACAACAAAAAAAGAGGTGTTGCAATCGTAGTCTCTGACAAAACAGACTTTAAATCAACAAAGATCAAAAAGACAAAGAAGGGCATTACATAATGGTAAAGGGATCAATTCAACAAGAAGAGCTAACTGTCCTAAATATACATGCACTCAATATAGGAGCACCCGGATCCATAAAACAAGTTCTTAGAGACTACAAAGAGACTTAGACTCCCACACAATAAGAGTGGGAGACATTAACACTCCTTTGTCAATATTAGACAGATCAATGAGACAGAAAATTAATAAGGATATTCAGGATTGAACTCAGCTCTGGAGTAAGTGGAACTAATAGACATCCACAGAACTCTCTAATCCAAATCAACAGAATATATGTGCTTCTCAGTGCCACAAGGCACTTATTCTAAAATCAACCACATAATTGGAAGTAAAACACTCCTCAACAAATGCAAAATATGTGAAATCATACCAAACAGCCTCTCAGACCACAGTGCAATCAAATTAGATCTCAGGATTAAGAAACTCACTTAAAACCACACAACTACATGGAAATTTAACAACGTGCTCCTGAATGACTCCTGGGTACATAATGAAATTAAGGCAGAAATCAAGAAGTGTTTTGAAACCAATGAGAACAAAGAGACAGTGTACCAGAATCTCTGGGACACAGCGAAAGCAGTGTTAAGAGGGAAATTTATAGCACTGAATGCCCACATCAGAAAGCTACAAAGATCTCAACTCGACACCCTAACATCAAATTAAAAGAGGTACAGAAGCAAGAGAAAACAAATCCAAAGCCTAGCAGAATGCAAGAAACAATTAAGATCAGAGCAGAACTGAAGGAGATAGAGACACAAAACACCTTCAAAGAATCAAGAATCCCACTTTGGGAGGCCGACGTGGGCGGATCACGATGTCAGGAGATTGAGACCATCCTGGCTAACACGGTGAAACCCCATCTCTACTAAAAATACAAAAAATTAGCCAGGCACGGTGGCAGGCACATGTAGTCCCAGCTACTCGGGAGGCTGAGGCAGGACAATGGCATGAAACCTGAAGGCAGAGCTTGCAGTGAGCTGAGATAGCACCACTGCACTCCAGCCTGGGCAAAAGAGTGAGACTCCGTCTCAAAAAAAAAAAAACAAACAAGAATCCAGGAGTTGGTTTTTTGAATAATTAACAAAATAGACCACTAGCTAGAATAACAAAGAATAAAAGAGAGAAGAATCAAATAGACACAATAAAAAATGATAAAGGGGATGTCACCACTAACCCCACAGAAATACAAACTACCAAGAGAATACTATAAACACCTATATGCAAATAAACTAGAAAATCTAGACGAAATGAATAAATTTCTGGACACATACACCCTCCCAAGACTATACCAGGAAGAAGTCAAATCCCTGAATAGATCAATAACAAGTTCTGAAATTGAGGCAGTAATTAAAACCTACCAAGCAAAAAAAAAAAAAAAAAAAAAAAAAAGCCCCAGACAAGACGGATTCATGGCTGAATTCTACCAGAGATATAAAGAGGAGCCAGTACCCCTCTGAAACTATTCCAAACAACTAAAAAGGAAGGACTCCTCCCTAACTCATTTTAAGAGGTCAGCATCATCCTGATACCAAATTAAAAAAAAAAGGGACACAATTAAAAAAAAAAAAAAGAAGAAAACTTCAGACCAATATCCCTGATGAACATCAATGCAAAAATCCTCAATAAAATACTGGCAAACCAAATCCAGCATCACATCAAAAAGCTTATCCACTACAATCAAGTTGGCTTCATCCCTGGGATGCAAGGCTGGTCAACATATGCAAATCAAAAAACGTAGTCCATCACATAAACAGAACCAGTGACCAATACCGCATGATCCTCTCAACAGATGCAGAAAAGGCCTTTGATAAAATTTAACATCCCTTCATTTTAAAAGCTCTCAATAATACAGGTATTGATGGGACATATAAGAGCTATTTATGACAAACCCATGGCCAATATAATACTGAATGGGCAAAAGCTGGAAGCATTCCCTTTGAAAACTGGCACAAGACAAGGATGCCCTCTCTCACCACTCCTATGCAACATGTTATTGGAAGTTCTGGCCAGGGCAATCAGGCAAGGGAAAGAAATAAAGCGTATTCAAATAGAAGGGGAGAAAGTCAAATTGTCTCTGTTTTCAGACAACATGACTCCATATTTAGAAAACCCCATCATCTCAGGCCAAAAGCTCCTTAAGCTGATAAGCAACTTCAGCAAGGTCTCAGGATACAAAATCAATGTGCAAAACTTACAAGCATTCCTATACACCAACAATAGACAAACAGAGAGCCAAATTATGAATCAACTCCCATTCACAATTGTTACAAAGAGAATAAAATACCTAGGAATACAGCTAACAAGGGATGTGAAGGACCTCTTCAAGGAGAACTAGAAGCCACTGCTCATGGAAATAAAAGAGGACACAAACAAATGGAAAAGCATCCCATCCTCATGCATAGGAAGAATCAATATCATGAAAATGGCCATACTGCTGAAAGTAATTTATAGATTCAGTGCTATTCCCATCAAACTACCATTGACTTTCTTCACAGAATTAGAAAAAAATACTTTAAATTGGAGCCAGAAAAGAGCCTGTATGGCCAAGACAATCCTAAGCAGATAGAACAAAGCTAGAGGTATCACACTACCTGACTTCAAACTATACCTCAAGGCTACAATAACCAAAACAGCATGGTACTGGTACCAAAACAGACATATAGACCAAGGGAACAGAACAGAGACCTCAGAAATAACACCACACATCTACAACCATCAGATCTTCGACAAATCAGACAAAAACAAGCAATGGGGAAAGGATTTCCTATTTAATAAAGGGTGCTGGGAAAACTGGCTAGCCATGTGCAGAAAACTGAAACTGGATCTCTTCCTTACACATTATAGAAAAATTAACTCAAGATAGATTAAAGACTTAAATGTAAAACCCAAACCCACAAACACCCTAGAAGAAAACCTAGGCAATACCATTCAGGACACAGGCATGAGCAAGGACTTCATGATGAAAATGCCAAAAGCAATTGCAACAAAAGCCAAAATTGACAAATGGGATCTAATTATACTAAAGAGTTTCTGCACAGCAAAAGAAACTTTCATCAGAGTAAACAGGCAACCTACAGAATGGGAGAAAATTTTTGCAATCTATCCATCTGACAAAGGTCTAATGTCCAGAATCTACAATGAACTTAAACAAATTTACAAGGAAAAAACAATCAAAAAATGGGCAAAGGATATGAACAGACACTTCTCAAAAGAAGACATTTATGCAGCCAGCACACACGAAAAAAAGCTCAACATCACTGATCATTAGAGAAATGCATATCAAAACCACAATGAGAAACCATGTCATGCCCGTCAGAATGGCAATTATTAAAAAGTCAAGAAACAATAGATGCTTACGAGGCTGTGGAGAAATAGAAATGCTTTTACACTGTTGGCAGGAATGTAAATAGTTCAACCATTGTGGAAGACAGGGTGGTGATTCCTCAAGGATCTAGAACCAGAAATACCATTTTACCCAGCAACCCCATTACTGGGTATATACCCAAAGGAATATAAATCATTCTACTTTGAAGACACATGCACACAAATGTTTACTGCAGCACTAATTACAATAGCAAAGACATGGTACCAACCCAAATGCCCATCAATGATAGACTGGATAAAGAAAATGTGGTACATATAAACCATGGAATACGATGCAGCCATAAAAAGGAATGAGATCATGTCCTTTGCAGGAACATGGATGAAGCTGGAAGCAATTATCCTCAGCAAACTAACACAAGAACAGAAAACCAAAAACCACATGTTCTCACTCATAAGTGGGAGTTGAACAATGAGAACACATGGACACAGCAAGGGGAACAACACACACTGGGGCCAGACAGGGCGTGAGGTGTAAGGGGAGGGAGAGCATTAGAACAAAGAGCTAATACATGCAGTGCTTAAAACCTAGATGACAGGTTCATAGGTGCAGGAAACCACCACGGTGCAAGTATACCTATGTAACAAACCTACACATTCTGTACTTGTATCCCAGAACTTAAAGTAAAATTTAAAAAAATAAAATAAGAAAGAAAAAATAATAAAGGGTATTCAAATAGGAAGAGAGGAAGTCAAACTATCCCTGTTTGCAGATGACATGAATCTTTACTTAGAAAACCCCAGAGTCTCTGTCTAAAACTCCTTGATTTGGTAACCACTTCAGCAAAGTTTCAGGATACAAAAGTCAATGTACAAAAATTAGTAGCATTCCTATACACCAACAACGTCCAAGCTTGGAACCAAATCAAGAACACAATTCCATTCACAATAGCCACAAAAAGAATAAAATACCTAGGAATACAGCTAACCAGGAAAGTGAAATATCTCTACAACGAGAATTATAAAATGCTGCTCAAAGAAATCAGAGATAACACAAATGGAAAAACAGACCATTTTCATGAATAAAAAGAATTAATATTGTTAAAATGGCCATACTGCCCAAAGTAATTTACAGATTTGATGCTGTTCCTATTAAACTACTACTGACATTCTTCTCAGAATAAGAAATAACTATTTTAAAATTAATATGGATCCAAAAATGGGTCCAAATAGCCAAGGCAATCCTAAGCAAAAAAGAACAAGGCTAGAGGCATCCCATCACCTGACTTCAAACTATGCTACAAAGCTACAGTAACCCAAACAGCACAGTACTGGTGCAAAAATAGACACATAAACCAATGGAACAAGTTAGCGAACCCCAAAATAAAGCTATACGCCCAGAACTATCTGATCTCTGACATGGCTGACAATAACAAGCAATGGGAAAATGACTCTCTATTCAATAAATGGTTCTGGGATAACTGGCTAGTCATATGGAGATGACTGAAAATGGACTCCTTCCTTACACCATGTACAACAATCAATTCAAGATGGAATACTTAAATGTAAAACCTAAAACTACAAAACCTTGAAAGAAAACCTAGGAAATACCATTATGAACATAAGACCTGACGAAGATTTCATGACAAACATGCCAAAAAACAATTCCAAAAAAAAAACCAAAAACCAAAATTGACAAATGAGACCTAATTAAACTAAAGAGCTTCTACAAAGCAAAAGAAACTATCAACTGAGTAAAGAGACAACCTACAGAATGAGAGAAAATATTTGCAAGCTATGCATCCACAAAGGTGTAATATTTAGGGTCCACAAGGAACTTAGAAAAATCAACAAGCAAAAAAACCAACAGCCCCATTAAGAAATGGGCAATGGACATAAACAGACACTTCTCAAAATAAGACCTCCATGTGGCCAACAAACATATGGAAAGATGCTCAATACCACTAATCGTTAGGGAAATGCAAATCAAAACTGCAATGCAATACCATATCACACCAGTCAGAATTATTATTATTAAATTAAAAAGTCAAGAAACAATAAATATTGGTGAGACTGTGGAGAAAAAGGAACACTTATATACTGTTAGTGGGAATGTAAATGAGTCCAGACACTGTGGAAAGCAGTTTGAGGATTTCCCAAAGAACTGAAAATAGAACTACCATTCAACCCAGGAATCTCATTACTGGGTATATACCCAAAGGTATACAAATCATTCTACCATAAAGACACATGTACGCATATGTTCATCACAGTGCTATTCACAATAGTAAAGACATACAATCAACCTAGATCTCCATCCATGGCATACTACATAAAGAAAATGTGTTACACAATTCACAGCCATAAAAAAGAAAGAAATCATGGCCCTTGCAGCAACATGGATGGCGCTGGAGGCCATCATCCTATGCTAACTAATGCAGGAACAGAAAACCAAATATTGCATGTTCTCACTTATAAATGAGAACTAAACTTGGAGTACACATGGACACAAAAAGGGAACAATAGACATCAGGGCCCACCTGAGGGTGGAAGGTAGGAAGAGGGTGAAGATTGAAAAACTACCTGTTGAGTATTATGCTGATTACATAGGTGACAAAATTATCTGTAAACCAAACCCTCATGACACATGATTCACCCATGTAACAAACCTGCACATGTACCACTTAAACCTAAAATACAAGTTGAAATGAAAAAAAAAAAAACAGTTCACTGAACCTGCCATTCAAGACCCTGTCCATTGTACCAAAGAATAGTGACCAGTGCCATGAATGAACATTTCCCTGCCAAGTAACCACTGGTGTGCATCCGGACCCAGGCCTAACTGTTATTAGGTAAACTCATATAAAATTGTCAATATCTGACCATTTTTACCTATAAAAACAGCATCCTAATAGCTTCCCACCACATTACCTTTAAGATGAAATATGCTTTCAATGAAAAGTTACTTCCTTAACTTCAAGTCTTGTCACTCTGAACTGTCCTAACACCTTAAACAGAGAAGTTGGACATATGCCAAGCTGCAGTGACTGTTGATCAGCCTTTATGGGTCCTTAGGAGGGATTCACAAGTGAAGCAATCAAGTTTTAAAAGCCAAGGAGAGGTAAAAACTGGGGAAATATATACCTCCTTTCACTTTATTCTTGCTGTGGTGGGTGGGGATTGTAGAAGGAGAGAGAATTGTCAGAGTTTTAACTAAATTGAAAATAGAACCTGGGAATCATTGAGATGTGCATGTCTCTTTCATCAGGGCTAATAACCGGATGTTATTAAATTCTTGTAAATGGTAACTGCATTCAAGCTCACTTCAATCTTGTTTTACAGGTCTTAAAAAGAAAGTGATTTTAAAGCTTCATATCAATTAACAAGTTAGTTAATAAAATCTTCCCCTCCAAAAAGAAGATTCCTCTTTGGATAGACTGCATTTTTAATTACATGAAATGATCTCCAAGTAAAGTTGCACTGAGCTGAATCTCTGCACTAGACAATCACCTCTGCTGTTTTGCAACCAGTGGCTTTTAAGAATTCTTGTTTTTGAGGGCTTTCATTTTCTTTAACAGTGGTGAAATGGCAATTGGAAGACAGATCAAAAGTCAAGGGATGAAGCATAAAAATGAACACATTTGATTATTTTCTGATTATCAGAAACCAATGATAAAAGGAGAAGAAAAATCTCTCTTGGTAGATATGAATTACATTCTTTTCTCTTTCTCTCTCTCTCTCTCTCTCTTTTTTTTAATAAACCATCTCTTACTGGGGAAGAAGCTTGTATTCAATATTGAACACCAGCATTTTAGAGCTGGAAGGAACACCATATATTATTTAGTTCCACACTTCATTTTATAGTTAGGAAAGCAAGAATCTGAGAGGCTATATGTGTTGGCCAAGGTGAATGAGTAGCAGTCAGGATACAACCCAAGTCTTCTGACTCCCCAGCTTTTGTTCATTACACTAGGCCACACTATCTTATTTTATATTTTTTATGTGATAATACCATTTGTAAGCACTAACTAAGCACTCTATGTGTAGTAACTCATTTAACCCTTATGATAACCCTTTAAGATAACTACTATTGTTGTTATTCCCTTTTGCATATGAGCATTTTGAATCCCAGAGAGGTAAAACAACATTTCCTGGATCACCCAGCTAGTACATGGTGCAGGGATGATTCAAAGCCAGCCAGTCTGGTTCCAGAGTCTTTTTATCTTAAAGATTATGCTATATGTTATGGTATCTATCTTTCTAGGTGCATAGTCTGTCCCCCCAACTAGACAGAAGTAACAGCACCACCTACAGGACAGTTAGAAAGCATGGAATATATGTTCGATCCTGAGATAGGTAATAATGAAGATAGAAACAAAACGAAACTTGGCAGGTGACAAGGTGAATTTATATCATAAAAACCTCATTGGCTAGATCTGCAGGCTCCTATTGCCTATTCTGGGCCTTTCTCCCAGCAGTGATGGACATAAACTTTGACTCAAGTTTTCTGCAAACCTCCCTTTTCAACACACTAAGCTGTTCTTGTAATAACTTTCTAATAAATGGTGCCTGATGTCTTCACAGAGAAACATTAATAAGTGTTCAACAACTTGGGTTTTTCAGCCTGATTGCTCCATACAGGAAGGAAATATCTTGACCCTCTGCCTGTGACATCACTGGCAGAAATATAGTTGGTGGCCACAATAGGCAAGCCATCACCACTTGTATCACAAGGGAAAACTGAGGAATCTATCAGTTCAAGTCACCAAGCATTCATCACGTACCTCATCTCGGCCAGTCACTGTGTGGTGTCCTGTGGGAGATTTACAGATGAAAAAGACACAGCCCTTGTCTTTGAGGGTTCCTTACAGACTAGTGACAGACTTGTAAATAACAAACTAACACTTGAGGCAGAATAACATAAATGTCAAATATTGGTGCCAGCAATATGCTATAGGCACACATAGAAGTAATTCCTTTTCACTTGGAGAGTCAAGGAAACCTCAAAGATCAAATACAAGTTGGGCTGAGACTTGAAGAATGAGTAGATTTCACAATGATTAGGGAGAGGTGAAAGAAAGAAGAGCATTCAGAAGAGAGCAGTGAGAGCGAAGGCCTGAAGGTAAGATATTCCAGAGCATATTCTGACAAGACTTCAGTTGGTTATTTGGTGGGGGGGGGGGCAGATAAGTAAAACTAAAAAGGTAATTAGAGAACCAAACATGGAGAAACTTAAATATATAGCTAGCAAATTTGGTTTTATTATTTTAGAAATTTTGGATGATTTAATAATTTAGAGCAGAGGAATGACAGGAGTCAAACTGTTCTTTTAAAAAGGTAATCTGGCATTATTTTGCAGAATGGATTGAAAAGGAGAGTTTAAAGGCAGCGAGAATATTTGGGAAGCTGTTACAATGGAAAATAAAATGATAATATATGACCAGAGTTTGTGATAAGTAAAATCTGTCCTTGGGGATCTTTCACAAGTACCCTGACCTTCACCTGCTCCCACCAACAGCTTTCTCACTCTCTGCTCTATTCCCTAAAGACTCTGCTGGGTAAACAGGAGGTGGGTATGAGTTGATCATTCAAGTTCCAAACCTAAATATATATATAAAAAAATCTTCCTCACTACTGTAGCCAGTAAAATCACTGAAATGTATTCCACGAAAACTGGATGTCCATAATCCCCATGGGCGAAAATGAGACTGTGATGGTAGGCTTTAGATGGTTCACCAGAGTACAGGCTAACAAGAAAGAAGCAGCAAATGACTTGTGAGCTGTTTCTTTTCTTGTTCTAAAGCGAGCAGACATTTCAAATATTCCACTGGAATTAAAGCCATTCCAAGGGAGAAAATATTTCTCTAATATGCACATATGCTTCAATTTGCTCATTCTTACATTTCAGAATGAGGATCCAGGCCAGAAACCATCCTCATTCTCCCCAGAAAGTAAAACAAACTTATTTACACATTTTCCTGTGCTGTCCTCATGCTCTTCTCTTATAGATGTCACCAATTCCGGTTGCTCAGAGACCAGAGAAAAGGTCAGAGTTTCAATAATATTAGGGGTGAGATTATTTTATTAACATTGCCATGGGTCTCTCTTCTTTCTAAAGAGGTAGGAAGGAGAACATTTGAGGTACAGCTGCCTTAAAGAAACCTTTTTTCACAGTGACTTGTGTTGCTCATGTGGGGCATTAGAAGAATTATGGCAGTTAAAATTTGTTTGCAAATCTGTTGTTTCCTGGTTTGCTTCTAAAAAAACATACCACCATCTGTCTCACTGGTCTTAATCAAATCCTGTCACTGTACTACTAGTGCTGTCTGCCTCTTTGTATTCTGCTTTCTGATTTAGTCTCTGAAGAAGCCCCAAAATTGTATGTTGAGCATCCATATTCCCCCAAAATCACAAGCAACCCCAAATCATTTTTTAAAGACAAAGACATACGCTTGTGTTCCAGAAGATGCCATTTGTAAAGGCTACAATGTGAATGGTGACACCTGAATTCGGATAACACTGCCATCCTACTATTGCTTATGTTCTCCCAGACCTTGATCTGAGAACAAAAGGGAATTAATGGTTACTATGTGAAGCTTTTTGTCACCTTCTTCATTATGCCTTCTCCCTACCTTCTGTTTTCTCTGATGGCAAAGGCAATGCTATGTGCCCACCAAAATCTATGTTCTTTTTTTCTTCCTGAATACATCACTGGACTATTCTTTGCAAGGCCCTTGCATCTAGATGGACCATGTAACTAATTGTCTGCAATGAGCAAAAGTGACTTGGGTCACCCCCTGGGTTAAACAGCTTAAGAGTGGATACGTCTTCTGTGTTTCTTAAGTTGCCAGAAGGATGTAATGGAAGACACTGAGGCCCCAGAAGATGCAAAAGTCACTAGATGGAGGTGGTTGAAACCCTGATGACTGAGTGGAGCAGAGCTCTCCTACAGTTCTGCACTGGAGAATGACATAAAAAAGACATACTTTTGATGTGTTATGCCAGTGAGAAGTTGGAATTGTTTCTTATAGCAATTACCATAAGTTGGCTTATATACCTTCCTGATGTCTCAGATTTAACCTTTGTCCCACTGCTCAAGGAATTCTATTAGAGATCTCCAACAAAGCCTGACCCACCCCCCACCCCTACATCTTCTAATCAAAGTATGTGTGCTCCCAGTCCCATTCTATCAGGACTCTGCTCTCTGTGACCTGAGAATTTTTTATCAAGTAACCCAGAATCTCATGTAATAGCTGTTAATGGGTTAGTGAATGCCAGCCCTCTTAGAGATAAGGGAATCTGGATGAGGACAGAGCTCAGGAAGTCTCATATCTGTAACAGTACTGTTGGCATTTAGTAAGGACTATCAGGCCAGAAACGAAGAGATGATCTAATGGTTTTGCAAATCAGATACACTAGACTGAGAACTCTATGAAGCCAGGAACTGGGTCTGCCTCAGGGAGGAATGAGTTCAAGTCACAGCTTTGCCATCTACCAGCTGTGAAGGTAAATTTCTTCTCTGAGCTGAAGTTTCCTCATTTTTAAGTGGGAATGGAAGGTAATACTAGCTTCTTCATTGAGTTGTTTAAGGATTCAATGAGATTGGGTATGCAAAGTGCTTAATATACTGTCTAGCACATAATAATCACTCGGTAAGTGATAGCTACTATAATAGGATGGATACAACGTTAGAATTAGTCAAAACCTTGGGGATCATCTTATCCACCTCATGTATAGATGATGAGCTAGAGGCCCAGATAGGAATTTTTTCCTTGTCTGAAAGCTCAGACCCAAATTAACTAGTTCCCTGAAACCCTCAAAGATTGTTCCCACTTGAATTTTCTTGGCCCTTGGACATGAGATTTGGACGGTGCTCTCTGGACTTGCCCCCTTTGTTGAGACGCTGCTATAGTAATGTCCTCCTGAATATCCTATTGGAGTTGGATGGGGAACAGACTTGTCCTAATTCTAACCTTCCCAACAGAACCATGTGCAACTCAAGGGAGCACAGCTCCTCTGTCTCTAGCGCCCTAGTGCTCCAGCCAATCAACAGTGGACTCTCTGGCCATGTTCTCCACTGGCTAGACCAGTGGTCTTAAGACATTTGGCCGGGCGCGGTGGCTCATGCCTGTAATTTCAGCACTTTGGGAGGCCGAGGCGGGCGGATCACGAGGTCAGGAGATGGAGATCATCCTGGCTAACACGGCGAAACTCCGTCTCTACTAAAAACTAGAAAAAATTAGCCAGGCGTGGTGGCGGGCGCCTGTAGTCCCAGCTACTTGGGAGGCTGAGGCAGGAGAATGGCGTGAAACCAGGAGGCGGAGCTTGCAGTGAGCCGAGATCGCCACTGCACTCCAGCCTGGGCGACAGAGCGAGACTCCGTCAAAAAAAAAAAAAAAAAAAAAAGAAAAGAAAAGAAAAGAAGACATTTGAGGCCCGGCACGGTGGTTCACGCCTGTAATCCCAGCACTTTGGGAGGCCGAGGTGGGCAGATCACGAGGTCAGGAGATTGAGACCATCCTGGCCAATACGGTGAACTATCCTTGCCAACACGGTGAAACCCCGTCTCTACTAAAAATACAAAAAAAAAAAAAAAAAAAAAAATTAGCCGGGCGTGGTAGCGGGCGCCAGTAGTCCCAGCTACTCGCGAGGCTGAGGCAGGAGAATGGCGTGAACCCGGGAGGCGGAGCTTGCAGTGAGCCGAGATCACGCCACTGCATTCCAGCCTGGGTGACAGTGTGAGACTCCGTCTCAAAAAAAAAAAAAAAAAAGACGTTTGAAACTGTCTAGCTGTCTAGTTTCACTTTTATTTCCAAAGAAAAATAATCATGGCATACTTAAGTCAAACCTTAATGAACTGCTTAGTTAGCATCAGAGGAGTCACTGGATATGACACATGAATCTGACCTTTTTTTAATTCTTCACAAGTATCTCAATTCCTGTATACTCTATCAATTATTCAGGTTTCTACTCCGGATCAAGATTAGTCATGGCACTAGTTCCTAATCTAACAGCTGTACAGAAGCTTTCCTACCCTCTTTCTTCCCAGAGCTGTAATCAAATCGATAACCACAACTCTGGCTTCCTGGCCTGGGGCTGATGCCACCATCCCACCACAGCCACTAGAAGAATGGCAATGCTGAGGGCTTTATTTTTCACAGAAAGAGATCTCACTATTGATCACTAAAGCAAAGAAAAGCTGGTGGCAGGATGGGGGAGCTAATGGAAAGAGATGAGATAAAATCCAGCTGGGCGTCCCTGAGGTCATTCTGTGGATAACTGAAGGAAGTTCAGGTGAGAATCTGAGAAAGCAAATAAAAGAACCCCATTTCTGCAAGCACTGCACAGAATATCTGACAGCCCTTGCTGTCTTGGTGCATGTTATCTTTTTTCCAGCTGAACTACCTAATGATCAAACACGACACACCTCATGCTTACTAGCCTTTGTTCAGGAAGTATTCTGAAATTTGCTACCCAGCTGGAGGCTAAGACTGTGTACATTCTTTTCACTTTACTAGGAAATGCTTTTTTTTTTTTTTTAGCAGAAGTGCCTCTATGTGCTATTACTGCTGTGCCTATGTGCCTTGCTTTATGCAGGTAGGTTCAAGAACAGTTCTCTCAACTGTATTTTTGTAAATCAAATTATATTTCCTCCTTGCAGCACAATACAATTACAGAACAACTTTATCCTCATTTGGGCTCTAGCCTCAACTAATAGAGGCTTGAAGATTTGTGTCTGCTTCTGATTCCCAGTCCAATAGTTAATGCTGTGAAAACAAAGGCTTCCAGCACAAGAGACCCTGATATTTTGGAGGACTCTTTTAGAAATAACAACAATGTCAACAACTGCAGCTGTCATTTTGCTGATCACTGCCTATGCATCACTTTGGGCAGGTTACCTGTGTTATCACATTTAATCCCAGGAGTTTTTTTTTTTTTTTTTTTTGAGTTAGGTGTCTTTATCCACATTTCACAAGCGCAGAAACTGGGTCTCCCAGAGATTAAGTAATTTGACCAAGCTCATGTGGCTACTTAGCAGTAGGACAGGGCTACCATCCCACAGAAGCTTGTTTGACTTCAAAGGTTTGCTCTTTCATATATTCCACTACCTCTCTAGTTTGGTGTAGCAAGGTGAAATTTGCTGTCACTTTATCTATAGTTGTAAAATGGGGGAGGGATATCTAAATGAAATGCTATAATCACTGCCTGGAGTTTAGTCTTTACTCTGTACTAACTTGCTGTGTGAATTTTGGCAAACAGCTTTGTTTCTCTAGTTCTCTTAGTTCTGTCATCTGTAAATTTAGGAGATTGATTCAGGTAATATCTAATGTCATTTTTTCCTCTGGAAGTTCATTGCTATATATGCTTTCACATTCCTAAGAGAAGCACATTAATCTTTAAAATCCACTTAGGTGCCTTTTGCTGCCACAAGTCTTTTACAAGTTTTTCCAAAATGGGTTATATTTTGCTGCATCGATCAGCTATGATGTAAAACTGATCACCATGAAATCTACACATGCAAACCCTTTGTCCTGATATTTTAAGCTAGCACATTTTGTTATAGTCTCAGTACAGCCAAATGAACATTTTGACTGAAGTTTTCACTTTTCAGCAGATCATTTTGACTTCCTTGTCTAAATGTCTTGTCTTTGCCAATACAATGATATCCTACCTGGAAAATGGCTTTTTGTTTCCAATTGACCTTTTTGAAAGCAACAAAGAGGCTCTGGCAGGCCTGTCATTAACCCTGAAGTAGTTAAAAGCAGGATGCCAGGAGCATCTCAAGCATCACAGATGCACTGTGCCTTGGGTTTGATTTTTCTCCCAGCTCTGCTGCACTTTCGGGAAATGATCTGGAACACCAGCCTCTAAAAGGAGCTGTGCTCCTGCATACCCAAATGTGGTTCAAAAACCATGTAAATAAATATACATGAACTGAACTGAAACAGCTGGGGAGTTCTCAGCAGGGACCTCTAATGACCTCTGAATTGGAAGGGACACAGCTGATCAAGGAATCATTACTAAGATTAAAGGCTTATACCAAAACCACTGTGAGACTTAAGCTACTGAATTTACAATGTTGATGGCATATACTGGAAAGCACTAACTAGCCATATTAATGTGCTGCTTGAAAGTCAGAAGAAGCAGAGAAAACTGAGTTATTTTTCTACCCTTTGCTGTGCTTGCAGTAGAAACATGACAGTTGAGCTTTATGAGATGAATTGTTTTGCTTCACAGTCTCCATTATTATTGATGCAGGGGAGTCTTGCCCTTTGCATAGGTTGTTTAGAGCACAGTGCAAAAGAAGTAAGTGTTTGAGTTCAACCAACAGTGTCCATGTCAGGAATCTTGACCATCAGGCATGCCAGGATCTTAGGAAGAAAGCAGAGAAGACTGGGACAGGGGAAGTTTGAGGACAAGGGAAATGACTTGGTGTAAGGAAGAAGGCTGTGCTTTAGTCAGGAGTAGGCCGAGGCAGCCTTCCAGTGCAGCATGACTCAGCGGGTTTGGAGTGCAGGTGCACAACCTCACACATTATGTAACCATGCCACATGAGATGCATAGGTAACCACTCACATGAGCTCATGGTTGGCTCGGAGCCACTATTGTCTGCAAAAAGTATAACTACCCTGCTGACACTGTACACATGGCTTGCTTCCACTCAGAGAGAGAATAAAGCCATGTCAAAACTGCCTATGATTCATAGAGTGTTTTTCCAGTTACCCACCACTTGCCCACCCACTCCCCTCGGACCTCAGCTTAGGCTGGAACCTGACACTTGGCTATGTGGTTTGGCTTATAAATGGTGGTTGTAGAGTAGGGGGATGCTCACTAGTCTAATAAACTTTCAAACTTCAGCTCGATTTGGGCAGGAGTTGCCATCTTGGAAACGATGGGAAGTCAAGTCCACAGAATAGGGTACAACATCAGAAATCTCCAGGTAATGGCAATACCCACAATTAAAGATGTAGCATAAGGAATTATGGTTCCAGACAGTTTGAAGAAAAGATTCCACAAAACCTAGGAGTTGAGTGACAGGTTTCAGCTCCCAAGAGAATAGAGCAAACATATGGGCTAGGGAGGCAGAAGATAAGGGTCACAAGGTAAGATGGAATTAGGGAAGGTGAGTGCTGGTGGGGTACTCAGCTTTCTCTTCTTCCTCTGACTTTCAAGCAGCACATTAATATGGCTAGGTAGTGCTTTCCAGTTTATGCCATCAACTAGACAGGAATCATGAGGTCTGCAGATTGAGTACAACTGGAGAAAGTAGGAGCAGCTGAGGTCAGTGGGCATGAGAATGGGCTTACCACATGCACACTGAGTTTTTGCACTGTCAGGATTACATAAAAAACTGAGGCAGGCAGAAACTTGAAAACATCAGCTGAGAGAAAATTGAAAAAGCTCCCAACCAGAGGGAGCAGATGAGAGGTGCAACCCATCCCTGGCTACTGGGCAAAACACTGCTCAAAGTCCTAGCCTCACCTCACTGCATACAACACATCCTGTTACCATTAATTAAATTTTCTCTGGGCCATAGATACATCTGTTTTAAATCATTATTTCAATGATTAAGTCCAAGTATTTCTTACATCTTCTTCTACATATGTCCAGTCATACTAGTGTCAGGAATCAACTTTTCTGCATGACCTTGAGCACAATCCTTTGCTCTTCTGAATTCCTTTAAAGTAACAACAAGATGTTAGTAACCAAACTAATCTCATAGGGTTACTGTGAAGATTAAGTGATATAACGTAAAGCACTAGTATAGTAACTGATGCGGAGTAAGTTATACAAAAACAATATTTAAAAAGAACTCCTTAAGCTTTTAGGAAAACCCTCTTCCCCTGGAAAATGGGTTTAGCAAAAGCTAACAATCTAATAGGAAGCCTACTGAGGCTAGTAATCTGCCATCAAGCATTCGGGACATATGCATGGAATAAAATAAGGATTACCAAAGAGAAAAGGCCTTTCTTGTCAACAATACACACCAAAGGTAGAATAGCAAAAAGAGGTATAATGTGCATCTCTCACAGTCAGAAATTTTAAAAAGCAATAAATGAGAAATAAAACTGGTGCCAGAAAATATGTACAAATGTTAAGAAGTGGGTTAAGTTTAGTGCTCTGGCAGGGAGCAGTCGGGAAGAGATGCTCTGACAGTCTTCTGTTGGGACATATTGAGCTTCTGATCTTGGAGAAAATCAGGGAGAATAGAATATTCCTCCTACTCTTGTCTTCTATCAAGACCAGACCTCTAATAACCTCAGCAGCACCAACAATGGGCTTATCTTTCATAGAATAGTAGTGCTCCAGGGAATGAAATGAAGTGGAGTTGCATGGGGAAGATATATCAGGATCAATCCCAGGCTATTTTTCTGGTCTCCCCTGTAACCTCAAAAGGTCTAAGATTTGCCTTTTGTTTCACAGCACCGATAAGCTTATTGAGATTTTACGGGACCCTTGATCCCTTCAAAATCTCCATATTTGCTTGCTGAGGCCTGAAATCCCTTTATACATGGAAAAACTCATTGTGGAATTAAAAAGCAAATGTCTATAGTCAAGGGAACATTTTGGAGTAGGTAAATTTCTCAACCCAGATTCTAAAGAATGACATCCAGTTCCTTTCCTATTTGGATAAGGGAGCAAGTTGGTTATCCAGTAAAATGGCAGAGGGACCTATGGGGTGGTAAGTCTACCTCTGAGTGAAAAAAGAATGGTCCAGATGGACACATTTCTAGTTGTGCCATGTCATAATGTATCCTTCAGCTAAAGGGGAGGATTGTATTTGGATTGTATTAGGTAGTGGGGAATGCAAAAAGAGAAGCTGTGCACCAAGACATTTCTATCATAAGATTGCAAAGCAAACTGTTTCATATGCCTTATAAAACCTTAGGTATTTTTATTTTTAATTAGCAGCCTTCAAATAATAGAGAAGCATTGCTGGAAGTTTTCTTGATAGAAGTGTCCCTGGGGATGCAAACAGAAACCATCATGGCCTCTGGGGCAATCAGAGCACTACTAAAATGCAGAGATCTTCAGTCCTGATGAGACTATCCTCTTGCATTCACATGACTCATGCTGTTTCAAGTACAATGTATGATCTGGAGCAAGGCCTAGAAATCTGTAAAAGCCTTGGGTAAGTGCAATGAGCCCGGTATCTACTCTACTCCTAATAATAGGAGGCTCAAAAAATAAAACATGCTATAAGGTTCTAGTATGGGGTAGGGTAAGGAGGGGCTTACACCCAAAGATTAAGGGACAAAGAAGAGAAGGCCAAAGCAGTTAGTTCTTCCTTGGTTGTAAGTACCGACTCCAGGAAATGCCAAAATAAAGAAGAGGCAGTGACATATTTACAGTTTTGCCTACATTTCAGTCATACCTTTCAGTTTGATTTTCCTCCTAAAAAGTGCATTTGATGGGTGTACCACTGAGATAGCATCTGAGTTCAGCAACATAATTTCTTGCATAGGGTTTCATATGCATTTTTGCTCATGCTGCTTTAATGTGAATTTGTGTGTGTTTCCTGTGCTTACATGATATTTTACCCTGGTTGAGTTGGTGAGATGTTCACTGTGAACAAACCACTGCCTAAAAAGAAGCTGAGAACTCAAGCTGGGTTGTGTTTTGTTTTGTTTTTGTTTCTGTTTTTTAGCTTTTATTTTAGGTTCAAGGATACATGTGCAGGTTTGTTATACAGGTAAATTGCGTGTCACAGGGGTTTGGTGTACAGATTATTTCATCACCCAGGTAATGTGTAGCACCTGATAGGTAAAACTAGCACCCGACAGTTTTTCAATCCTCCCCTTTCTCCCACCCTCCACCCTCTGGTAGGCCCCAGTGTTTGTAGTTCTCCTCTTTGTGTCCATGTGTTCTCATAATTTAGCTCCCACTTACAAGTGAGAACATGAGGTATTTGGTTTTCTGTTTCTGTGTTAGTTTACTAAGTATAATGGCCTCCAGCTCCATCCATGTTGCTGCAAAGGACACAATCTTGTTGTTTTTATAGCTGTGTAATATTTCATGGTGTATATGTACCACATTTTCTTTATGTAGTCTATTCTTGATGGGCATTTAAGTTGATTCCATGTTGTTGCTACTGTGAGTAATTCAGCTAGGTCTTGTAAGCAACATGATTTCTGTACCCAGAACTGATAAATGCCTGTCCAGATGAGGCCCACTTTGGGCTCTAAGCCTTACATACGGCTGCAAGATAGTTTAACAGATGGTTTTTTAAACTATAAGTCAGGACCAGCATTTTTAAATGGAGTGGAATGAAAAAGAATGGACTATCCTATGGAAAATCTAAGAATCTGTCATATAGGGTAAGGCTAAGCTTTTCTGGGCAAAAATTTGTTTCAGTTAAGTGTACATATATAATATGTACATAGATATATATGTATGTATATAAAATACAGGTCACAATACTAGGTCACAATGAAGAATGTATTTCTTACTGTGAGTCACAGTTGAAAGTTTGAAAAACACTGGTTAAAGTTAAACTACCAAGTATGGTGGTGCCAAAATTGTTATCTCAGCCATTTCCCTCTGAAGACCTTTCTGAACCACTATCTCACATAAAACATTTCAAAATCAAATATTAAATTAGAGAGTTCCCCTTAAAAGAAGATAATAGTGCCTGAATCCAAAGACATCAATGGGAACATACTGGCAAAGACATATCCCTCCTCATAGATTTGTGTGTTCCTTTGTTACTACAGTAAACATTTGTCTACCTACTTAATAGAAGTTTCTTGCTTCAGAAGTGCTTTGATCTCTGGCTCACAGTTATCCCATATACGAAATGAAAATAATAGTAGTATCTATCTCAAAGAGTTGTGAGAAATGTATAAGACAGTGTGATGATGATGATGAAGATGATGATAGTTAACAGTTACTAAGCTTACGTTAAATGTTAAGCACTGGAGCTGTATGGCATATAAGATAGGCACAATTACTGGCACATGGTAAGCGATCACTAATTTTAGTCACTTCCACTTGCCCTCCCTCTAAGGTCATTTCCAAACTTAATAGCTTATGATTCCAGAAGAACCAATTAATGGTGAATGCAGACTTGTCATCTGAGGACCTCAGACTCATGCCAGGCACCCAGTTGCTTAGTGGGCAGGAATCTGTTATAGTAAACAATGAGATATCAGTGAGAGCAGACAATCTTGGATGGTGGTGCAGGAGAGACCATAGTAAGAGAAATTTAATCATGATGAGAGTAGCTATGGAGGGTTTTACTAAGTCCTGACCATCTATAGCAGGAGCCTGACCATATCACCGTCCCGCATAAAATATTTCAACACCTTCCCATTGTCCCTGAGAGAAAACTCAAGGACCTTAACATATTCTATAAAGCCCTCCTTGTTATGACTCTTGCTTGCCTTTCCAGCCTCAGCTTAGCCACTCCCATTCAGGTACCCTATAGGCTAGACACAACATGCCAAGGCCATTTCACCAACACACTATGAATGTTCACCCTCCATGACTTTCTTTATATTGATCTCTTTAACAGAAATGCCTTTCTCAACATTTATGTCCAATGAACTCAAAATATTTCTTCAGGACCTGGCTGCAAAACATGTTTTCTATTGAGTTTTCAACTGCTATTATCACCTCCAAGGCAGCCTACACTCTTATATTCTATGTTCCTATAGCACTTTGCCCCCCCTTTATTAAAGCTATCATCTAGTATTGCAATTGTTTATTTTCATGTCTGTCTCTCCCACTAGACTAACGTTTATTAGGACAGAGATCAAATCTGACTTAAGTCTCATTGCCTCATTGACAAGATAAGACGTCTGGCTTTGAGTAAGTGTTGAGTGAATGTCTGTTGTATGAATAGGCATGCAGAATTGTGGTTTATAGAGGCTGAAAGGAGCCTATTATAATCGGTGATAAATAAAAGGAACCTATTGTTACTTGTTTATTTTCTGTCTTCCGCATTGTAAATTCCACGACAGCAGGCACCATGTCTGTCTTATTCATCACCGTGTCCCCAGCACCCAGCACAGTGTCTGGAACACAGTAGGTACTCTGAATGGCTTAATGCATGAATAATCTAAAGCAAAGTTTCCAAACCTCAGCACTATTTTGGGCTGGATAATTCTTTGTTACAGGGTGTCTGTCCTGTGCATTATAGAATGTTTATCAGCATCCCCAGCCTCTATCCAGTAGACACCAGGACACTACTACCACACAGTCCCAGGTGTGACAACCAGTAAGGTTTCCAGACACTGTCAAATGTCCCTTATTGAGCAAATTTCCTCTGCCTGAGAACCATTTACCTGAAGAAAGAGCTGTTAGTGGACAGCAAAAATAAATTCTACCTGCTACTCAGAGGGTGGGCCTTTTCAATATCCAAATTAGCGAATCCCTTCTCTTGTCTATCTTCCAATGATATTAAAGAGAAAAAAGAGGGAGATGAGAAACAGCCAAAAATCCCAGGTTCCTGGGACCAAAGCATGCCTATGTCTATTCTCCTGTCTTGACAGCCAGCTGTAACCCCAATTGACCAGCACAGTGTTTCTTCTGTTCACCTTCCACCTCACTTCACATTGCCTATGAAGACAATTCCACAGTGGCTGCAGATATTAGTCTTTATTCCACGTAACTGCCTAACATGCATTCAGCGCTCCATAGGACATTGATTAGCATTGTGTTTGGTAAGCATCCACAGCATTCATTAAGACATGACCTGTTGGAGGCAGTTGCTATTCTGTGGGTGTAGAAACAATGAATCATCACAAGGGTTTCTCCCATTGCTTTACTAAGTCCCCTGACACCTTGGCTTTTATTCAGGCTTTCTTGAGTTTCTCATTCCTGAGACTCCCATTCTTGAGATTCAATCCTTCAAAAGATAATCAGAAAATGAAAGCCATAACAAGAATCACTTTTGCTTATGTTCTTCACTTTATCTTCAGTGTCCTCCCCTTTCAAATCTAATATTTGGTGAATGAATGAATAAATTATGGTCAGTTCTTTAACCAAAGATTAATCAAACTGGGAAAAAATAATGGTTACCTGGTGTAAGCCATTTATCTTTTAAGAAAAAAATAAAACCCAGAAAATATATATGATTTACCAAAGATAATAATCAATGAGTGGTAAAGTTGGAACTAGAGCTCAAATCCTCATACCCCTATCTGGTACTGAATCAGGCTCATAGGTTATATACAAAAGGGAGTACAGGTGCCCCTATAGGAAATAAGTGAGACTTATCTGCTGATATCAGGCTGATCCTTGTAATAGGCCAAACAGGCAAGGTTTTGATACCTAGTACAGTTTTTTGTACATGGAAGGTGCTCAACAAATGTTTGTGGAATAAATAGTTGAATGAGATACAACGTGGAATGGTGTTAAGGGTCCTGCTAAAAAGTTCTATGTTGCAGGGAGGCATCCATTGTGGGAAGCCACAGGCAGCTACCGAGACAAAATTAAGAAGATTCCTTGAACTAGGAGCCTAAGGAGATCAAATTTTGTGGGTGGCCTGGGGACCTAAATTTTGTCTCCTCACAATTTAGCAGAAGGTTAATCCAGTCTCTGGTAAAGAGAAAAGTGTTCACTTGTTAATAATCAAGTTACAGAGCATGAGTCTGAGGCAGAATTTACCTGTAGTTCTACATGGGCATCTGTGTCTATGGCTCTGTGTACCTTTCTCTCCCTTTCCACTAGAATGTTTTCTGTCCTTCTTCAGCTCTCCTCCAGTGCCCATAATTCTCAAGTCTAAGATGAAGCCCCCAAAATCCTGAAGGTATTTACTCTGCTTATGGTGTGGCCATTCTGTTCTTGGGGGCTTTTTTGTCCATTTTGTAGCATATACGCTTTTAAAAGAAGTGACTCCAATAACAAAATCATATTACTAGGTCTCTCTCTCTCTCTCTCTCTCTCACACACACACACACACACACACACACACACATACACAGCCCATACTAAATCAGTGACTAAGCAAATTTATTACATTACTCTTGATAGATAGCCTCATTAAATTTTCATAAAGGATCTGCATTAATAAAGTCACTACCTTCTTCACAGGGGAAATGGTGTTCGTGGTGGCAGAGGCTGAGATAACGTACTCACTTAATGAAACGCACTGTGCTAAGTCCCATTTTTAAAGAGGGAGAGGAGTAATGAAGTAGGTGACCTGTTTTGAGAAAAGCATGAAACCAGAGATCTTGCAGGAAGCCCTTAAATGAGTGCCCCATGCCTAATGTTCAGTTCTGCTCCTCCTGTGTCTAGAAGTGTTTGTTGTTTGATTGCCTCATCCCTAAAATATTATTTTTATATTTCTTTCTCTTTTTTTTTTTGAGATGGAGTCTCACTCTGTCATACACAGGCTGGAGTGCAGTGGCGTGATCTCGGCTCACTGCAACCTCCGCCTCCTGGGTTCAAGCGATTCTCCTGCCTCAGCCTCCCAAGTAGCTGAGATTACAGGCGCCCGCCACCACGCCTGGCTAATTTTTTATATTTTTAGTAGAGACAGGGTTTCACCATATTGGCCAGGCTGGTCTTGAACTCTTGACCTCAGGTGATCCGCCTGCCTCTGCCTCCCAAAGTACTGGGATTACAAGCGTGAGCCACCGGGCCGTGCCCAGCCCTTATTATTTTTATCTTGAAGCTGAAAGCCCTAGACTAAATCAGATGTGGGTAAAGTTGTTAGCTTTTTAAATATCTTCTACTCTAGCACCAGACACTCAGCGGCCTTATGTCTTGGGTGCTTCAAGCTCCACACTGTGGTGCCCCATCTAGATTTGTTCATCACCCTAATGGCTAGAGTCTAGCTTTTTTCCTTATGCTCATCAAAATTTTTCTCTCCTGTATCAACATATCTCTGGCCCAGTGTTCTGTGAAGTCTGTACTTATAAAACTGGTGTTAACAAACGTTTTGGTGTGGCAGAGTACCTGAAAGTCACAGCTCGCTTTATGGAATGCCATGGAATGCTGATGCATTAAACCTAAATGTAGCATTTTGTGCAAAATATAACATGTGGGTTACCAAACAATTATAGCGTTTTCTGCACATTCTGCCTATATAGAGTTAGCTTCAGGTCACAGGATTGTTTCAAGGCAGTTCTGTAACAGAGAGAGGACACAGTCTGGAGTAATGACAATTTCCCGAAAGAGAAAGATCCACAGAAGACAATATCCCTTCCTTTAGTTCTCATTGTACTTGAGTTCCGGCTAACGTATCCTTTCTTTCCTCCATGTGAACAAAAGCTGAGAGGCTGAGGTCCTGAGTATCCTTTGTCTTCTATATAACGAGTTTAAGACTGTATGGAATCATTATTTTTTTAGACAAAAGTAGAAAAGCGAAACCAGGGGCTGACTAATGAGTGAAAAGCAAAAAGAAAACATACAGAATAGCAATACATGCTTTGTAGAGTAGGAGCAGGTCATGGCCAGAGTCAGAAAGATGCCTTGAAAAGTTAAACCTCAAATTCCATGCTGTGCAATGACTAAAGTAAATGTCTGTAGGTCATTTCAGTGTCAAAGGCAGTAGGAATAAAAAGGACAAGGCCCAAGAGCTAAAATGAGAGAAGCAATGGAGTAAGTGGCTATGAGGGAAATCTGCATGTTCATTTGTGAGTGTGTGTGTTCATTTTATAAAGAATAACAGTAGAAGTAGTGGAGGGAAAGTAGTATTTATCCAAAGTACAAGTAATGGCTAATGTTCACAATCCAGAAGACCAATTAACTAAAGCACAATTCGCGTATCCATGTTTTATGCTAAGTATGAGGATGTATAGCTACATAACCTTGGGACAGTTATTTAACCACTAAGTTTCCTCATCTGTAAAATGGGCATAATAAGTGTACCATATTTCCAGAATGGTTATGAGAATTAAATAAGACAACATAGATAAAGCTCCTAGTGCATTGCTATTGTCTGAATGTGCCCCCAGAATTCATCTGCTGAAAACTTAATCCCCAGTGCAACAGTGGTAGGAGGTAGGGCCTAAAGGTAAGTGTTTAGGTAATGAGGGCTTCTCACTCATAAATGGATTAATGCCATTGTGAAAGGGGCTTGAAGGACTGGGTTCACTCTTTCCCACTCTTCTGCTATGTTAGAAAATAGTGTTTCTCTCCTCTAGAGGGCGCAGCCTTCAAGGAGCCCTTTTGGAATTAGAGAGCCGACCCTCCCCAGACACCAAACGTTTTGATGCCTTGATCTTTCACTTCCCAGCTTCCAAAACTATAAGAAAGAAATTCCTGTTCTTTATAAATTACCCAGTCTGCAGTATTCTGTTATTGTAGCACGGTGTCTAAGATACACAGTGTCAAGTACATCACAGATGCTCAATGTATAGAAGGATATTATTAGTACTGTATTTATAAATGAGTTTAGATAGGATGATGAATTTTGATTATAAGTCTCGATACAGAAGACCATTTGCCCAGCCTAGAACACTTTTAAAACCATATCTAAAAATCAAATGTATCTTTCAGAAGTCAAGTATTTTCATTTATTCATGGACAATTGCAGATTCAAGATGAGGGGGAAACATTTTTTTTAATATTAGCTTCAGCAAAAGAAGTTTGGATAAGACCCTAAAGTTACCTTGCAAATATTTATTTTACATATGTAAGGATCAATCGGGCTGTCTCTGTTATTTATCATAACACCTCCTCCCAAAAAAACCTAGTTCAAAACTCAGTCTAATTGATGCTTAGAATCAGAAGGTCAACCAAAAAAAGGAAGAAAGAAAAGGCTACACTTACTTGACCAAATTCAAATTCATTTAGGGTTTGTTCGTATTAAGTTTTCTCAAATTGTATACAAATCCACAGCTGTAGCAAACCCCAGAGTCTGAAAAGAGGGCTGTTAAAAGTTCAAATTAGAAAAAAGCTTAACTAATTTGGCAGTCTCTGAAGTGCCAAAAGTGTCATTGAGAAGCAATAGTACTAAGGGCCTGTTAAAATATCAGAAGTCAGACAGTGAACTATGTAGGCGACAAGGTTAAATACCATCAAAGAGAAGGATTGAAAGAAGGTCAATAATTGCCTGGACAGGAAAAGAAGATGAATAGAATTTTCTTTTCCTTGCCCACACCACCACAGACCTCTGCCAGATGGAAAGGTATTGATAGAATTTGAAGTCACCAGGAAAAATGCAGAAGGTGTGCCCTCAGCTTCACAACTTGAACCATGAAATGTAAAAAGAACCAGTGCGGGGCAGGTTTTATAACTCTTAGCTCCCTAGTCTGAGCATAGCCAACTGAAAATATAGAGCTCCTACACACAAGACATGTTTGATGCACACAAGACTGATATTTAACATGTGAATATAAATCATCATAAAAAGGTTTGTTAAACCATAAGGGACAGGGGTTGAGTTTAATTAAATGTGCTAGATAAATGTTTAAACCTAAAACCATTAATACTGAAAATCCTTCAAAAGTTAATTTGTCAGTTTTTTTGTATGTGTGCTATATTTCACAATAGATTAAAAAAATAAAAATTATATATATATGTGTGTATATATATTGACAATGGATTAATCCTATAGTCTTTTATCATGTCTTAGTAAGTTTTTGAATAAAGCTTGTTGCACCTCTGTTGCTAGAGAATTTTATGGAGTTTCAGAGTTATCATTCTGCAAATCACTGATCCCTATCCAGGCATCTTTGTGAAAAGTAGAGTAAAGTAGTCCTCCTTTATCCAGTTTTGCTTTCCATGGTTTCAGTTACCTGCCCTCAACCACGGTCCAAAATTATTAAATGGGAAATTCCAAAAACGAATTCCTATATTTTAAATCGCACACTATTCTGAGTAGTGTGATGAAATCCTGAGCCAACCCACTTTGTCCTACCTGGGGCATGAATCATCTCTTTGTCCAGTGTATCCACACTGTAAACACTACCCATCCATTGGTCAGTAGCCACCATCTATGTTATCAGATTTGCTATTGCAGTGTTGCCATGCTTGTGCTATGTAACCCTTATTTTACTTAATAATGGCCACAAATCACAAGAATGGTGATGCTAGCATATTGTTATAACTGTTCTATTTTATCATTAGTTATTATTGTTAATCTCTTACTGTGCATAATTTATAATGTAAGCTTTATCATAGGTATGTATGTATAGGAATAAATATTGTATATTTAGGGTTCAGTATTATCCATGATTTTAGGCATCCGATGGGGTCTTGGAACATATCCCCAGCAAATAAGGGGGAACTACTGAGCTAAGGAAACCAGTACCTCCCTTATAGTTATTGTGAAACTTTATCCTAAAAGCTGAAAAAAAATTAAAACTACAAACAAAAAAAAAGAATAATAAAACACACACACACAAAGAAACAACAATCGCTGTTTACAATGTATAGTGATGAACAATAGTCGATCCATCTTTTATTCCCCTTTCCTTCTCTTCCCAAAACGTAATTCTTGTCACCCTATAGATAAAAGTCAATTCATATAGCAGACGTATATGGAGTTTCTATTTTCTTTTAGACACTGTGCTAGATGTCACAATGATTACAAACATAAGTCACTATCCCAGCCTTCATTGAACTCATGATATCTTAGTTGAATCATTAGAATCGATTATACTGACTAAATGCAAAAGGCTAATGGGGCTATAGTAACAACTGCTATCATCTATTGGGTACTTAATGTATGTTGAGTCATACATTAAATCCTTTAACCTTCTCAATAACTCTATGATATGAATATAATTAGCGTCCCAATTTTACAGAAGAAACTCACACACAAAGTAGTTGAATGAAGTACCAAGCTCACCCAGTAAGTGGTGGAACTGGGAATCAAACACAGCCTGATACCAAAGCCTGTGTTTTTCAATTTTCTTCTCTACTGCCTCCCATCAGGAGAATTTAGTTTGATTCAGAAAACAGAGGGACCCATTTGTTCTAGAAGTTCAGGGAAGGTGGTCTAGAGACATATTAAATGTTGTCTAGCAGCACTCAGAGCAGCACCCATGGTTGGACAGCTCTCACACTGCACAAAACATATTCTGCCATGCTACAGCCCAACCTTCATTTCAAGTCTGCCTTCTTTTGACACATCTTGGGCAAGGTCCTTTCTTTCCCACCTTTGAGCATACTCCTAGGCCATCTCAAGTATCCAAACTTTAGATTCTAAAATAATTTTCCTTATTTTATTTCCAAACATTTCTTTCACAATGGACTCTACAATCACCCTTCACGATTATGCAATGTGGCCAAAACAGTTTCAGTAAAGCCAAAAGGAGGGAAAAATTGATCCAAGATCCTCATAAAACTATATCTAAATGAATATTCAGTATCCTAATAGGAACTAAATCCCTGGTCTACCAAGACAAAGCTTTAAATTATGATAACACTTTATAACATGCTGTTTTTATAAAACATGTCATCATTATTCAGTCCCTTTGTGCTAAATTAGGTGGGGATCTTGAACCCATTTCTATAAATTTCTGTTCTCAATCTCAGCTTCCCCATGATCACACATTATCCAGTACTTATTAGTTGCCCTTTCTTTGTGTAAGAATATTTCATAAAAGTCAGGGTTTTCTGGCAGCCACAAATAGCTACCACCAATGCTATGGGAACAATCTTATAGAAACCACACAGCTAATTAACAGGATGCTCATAAAACAGGAGAGTCCTAAAACATTGAAATAGAAAACATTGGCTGCTAAACTAAGAAACACGAGGCAGGGGTAGGGGGAGGAAGAAATTCTTATATGGCGCCACACCTTCTCCTCTCACTGCATTATCTCAGAGTTTATCAATTCTGTTTTGGAAATTTTTAAATAATTGTTTTTAAAATATCTTTGACTGTAATAAACTTCCCCTACTCTTATGGCTTTCTTCTAACATATTTTTCAACATGGATGAACCTTTAGTGGCTGAATTTCAAAAGCTATGTAAACCCTATAAGTGGCGGGCAAAATTCTGCATGTCTGTGAATGCGTAGGAGGTTCAGGGTTGGCTTTTCTCAGATTTTCAACATGGCCCTCTCCTAGATTACTGCTCTGAGAGAGGTTGTGAAGCCTAGTAAGAGAACATTTTCTAGATGATATTTGTGACCATGTCTAGCTAGGAATCCAGATTACTTCTGCTGGCATCATTTACTACATCTTTGCATTTGCTGGAATGGAATTTCAAAGTCACATTAAACATGGGACGTTTTACTATAATACATTTCCTTATAGTAAAATTTTACTTCTGGTATTTCAGTCATTGTGGCAAGACTAGGATAAACTATCAAAAAGTCATCAAAATTGTCTTTAAAATACCAGACAGAAATGAAACTCCTGGAGCAAATATTGAGTCCAATGGACCATTGTTCTCTTTGATTAGAGTCTTCTTTCTTCCATGGTTTTCCACATGCTTTTGGGATGTATCCTAGAACCTCCTAAAGGACACTCAGATAAACGGTCAACTAAAGATATTTGCAAAGATTAAGGAAGCTCAGCATTTGTTTACAGGGCATTATTTGTACCACACTGTGTATTCACTGCCATGAAAGCAGAAAATAGTTGAATTAATCCTCACAAAGCAAATTAAGACAATATTGTGCTGGGTCACGTTTGTGGATTATCAGATTTCCATCCATCAATCTTGAGCTATTGCTCGGCAAATACTCAAAACCTAATTTTATACTCTACATAAAATTTGGACAAAGCCAATTGGATTCACTCTCATTTGTCAGGATTTCATTCTTCTTAACAAAAAATAAAGAAACTAAGACGTTTACATGATATAATGCTTATAACTGTGATTCAATGATAGATTTTATTTTTAGGTGCAATCACTTTTTAGTCATTCATGTGTAAAGAAGTGCTGAGGGAAAAATGCCATAGCTCATTGGGTTAGGGAGGACCGCATTCAGTTTTCCCTGGAACACAGCATGGTTGTCATCAATTTTATCTCAGGAGGAGGGTACACCGTCAGTTTACACATTGATTGCAGCCACTCTTCCAGAGGGAGAATCAAACCCCTATTTTATTCTATTGTAGTTGGTTACAATAGAAGATCAGGTCAAAGAACTGCCTTACAGTGAAATTTGGTAGGCAGTCAACAACCAATATTGAGCACCCACTGTGTGCAGAGCATTAGGACAAAAGAATAATACAAATAGTCTCACTTGCGAGGGTATGGTCATTGACACTGACTATTGACTCAAACTTCATAAGAATGAAAGCAGGGCACATGATTTAAGTCATCCTTTCTTCTCATCTAAGGGTAGTACCTGTCACTGTTATTCCTCCAACTCAATGCCTCTCCTAAGTTCCCCAAGCCTGCTACTTTGAACATTATTACTTCTCCTATATTAGAAATGACAGCACTCTAATAAGGTAAGTGTGATTTTCCCACATGCAAGGCAGATAAATAGAGTGACTGCCATCTGGGATCTGAATGGAATGTAGGCCCTAAGAAATAGAAAAAGTCTAGAAAGTAAACTCCTCTAGTTGTGGAAAGCAATGTGGTAAAGCTCATTGGGATTCATCTGCCTTTTCATTTTTCTACCTCCTTTCTCATGTAATTCTCCCCCACCCCTAGCCTCCCAGAGTCACCATCATCAACACTGCCTCTGAGCCCGGAGAGTCAAAATACTTTCCAATCATGTCATGGAGTGATCTCAACCCCTTCCCTATTATACACAGCTTGGGCAGGCACAGGGAGAAGGGTGGTTATTTTTAACGTCCTCTCTCTCTGTTTCAGCCATTTCAGAAAATGCTCAGGAAACAGGCCAGGATTTGCATAGCTCTGTGGAGAGTTGTTTAAGTCAGGCCAGACTAAAGAAAAGTATAGAGATCTAAGTTTATCTAAATATGTGCAACTAAATATGCAATTATTTTACATTTTATGTTACATATTTCTCTATGTGCACAAGCATGATAGGAATAAAGAATTTTTTAATAAAATCTGAAGCACATTAACAAGGAAGTCAGTACATAATGAAGAGTATAACACAATAATGTTAACTGAGCTGGGGACTAGAGGCTCAACCATAGGTAACTCAGTGAGAAGCGTTACAGTGCTGTTTGAATACCTTTCTAATTTTTATTTTTCTCATATGCAAAAGATATGGTCTTTCCCAATAATAATAACAATATATTATTTCACAAGGATTCTGTGAGTGCATGTCCAATTTCATTGCATACACTGTCATTATTACAAATATTGTCCTTCAGAAAAAATAAAAAGAGGAGGTGGTAATAGTTCCCTTCTTTCAAGTATTTTTGCATTCATCCAGCTGTCTACTATGCAGGCAGCTTCACATACAAAGACCGTGTAAGTTTCCCAACCTCAAAGAACTTGGAATATCTCAGCAGGGAAAATTTGAAAAAAATTATAAACCAGCATGAGACAAATCTCCTGAGAGTTGTACGAAGAGGTTTAGGAATTCAGAAAGGAGTTATATCTTCTCTGTCTAGAGTAACGACAATGAGAACAGCTACCTTTTACTGAGTGATTAATATATCCCAGACATGTGGTAAGTCTTTCATGCTTTACACTTTATTTTTTCCTCACAATATCTACTTCACAGAGCTTTCCCCATTTTTCAGTTTACGGAACTGAGACTCTGAGAGGTTGGTAACTTGCTCAAAGTCACAGGGCATATTTAATAACTCATCCTGGAGTAGTTGAGCCACAACTCCAAAGTTCATATGTGAAGAGACGCCATTTGAAGTTCCCTCTAAAGGATGGGAAGGTTATTGTTGGGTGGGGATATGAAAGATGCTTCCGGGCCGGGCGCAGCGGCTCACACCTGTAATCCCAGCACTTTGGGAGGCCGAGACGGGCGGATCGCGAGGTCAGGAGATCGAGACCATCCTGGCTAACACGGTGAAACTCGGTCTCTACTAAAAATACAAAAAATTAGCCGGGCGTGTTGGCGGACGCCTGTAGTCCCAGCTACTCGGGAGGCTGAGACAGGAGAATGGCGTGAACCTGGGAGGCAGAGCTTATAATGAGCGGAGATCACGCCACTGCACTCCAGCCTGGGCGACAGAGGGAGACTCCGTCTCAAAAAAAAGAAAGAAAGAAAGAAAGAAAGATGCTTCCATACGGAAGGAAAGCCTTAAATAAAGCCACAAAGATAGGAAACAGCAAGATGTATTCTGAAAAGGATGAAAGAGGATTTTGACTTAAGACCATAGGGAATCAGTAGAACAGATAAGGTCTGGAACAGACTGTGGAAGGCCTTGAATGTCAGTGTATGGTCCATTCAGTGGGCAGCTAGGATCCAGCAAAGCTTCTGAGCAGAGAGATAAAGTAATCAACAGCAGTAGTTTAGGCAGATTCATCTGGAGAGGTGACAGGATGCATTGATGTGACAGAGGCAGGGAAATCAGTTAGTATATGCCAAAGCATATAAAATGGCAACAAGGGTATGAAGTGGTGACTATTGAGAGGAAGAAATACAAGACACCATCAAATAACAGTCAATAGACTTGGTAACTAGGGAGAAAGGGAAAGCTGGAATCAAAAGGCACTTAAGCTGCTGGGCACAGCAATAAGAAAACAAAAAGAGTAGTTTGAGGAGAAGATGACAGGCTTGTTTTCAGATAGGTCAGACTTGAGTCATCTGGCACAACTAAGAAATCCAAAGCAGTAAATACATTTCTACTAGCCCTTGGACTAGACTTGCAGATTTTCACACATATAAATTAGGTGTCACAGCCCAATCTCCTTCAGAGCTCTTTGAACAAAGTATTTGTATTTCAGGAAGTGATGCTTAAGTAGGAAATGAATTGTCTCCCCACAAATCCACATTCAATCAGTTTACTGTATAGCCATTTTAAGCAATATCCCTACCAGAGAATCAAAAAAGAGATGCTTGTCTCACAGAAACATTCCCTTTTGTTAGCCTAGTAACAGTGAGTCATTACTTATTACGAACTTTGTCTTTGTCAGGACACAATGTAAAGTTGGCTGGGCATCATTGCAGCAATACCATTCTGATTGGACTTACATGATTTCCTTGGCATTATAGTTGCTATTGAACATTCTTTTATCTTATCTAAAACATCAAATAATAACAAAACTCCCAAGTTTGTATAGTACATTATATTTCACAAAGAACATTCACACACTTATGATGTCATTTTATTTTCACAGCAATCCTGTTGATACAGATGTTATTATTATTATTTTATTAATGTAGAAATTGAGGCTCAGAAAGTTTCATAATTTCCCCAAGGTCACAAATTTAGTAAATTACAGAACAGGGATGTGAACCCAAGTCCTCTGACCTGCTATTCTTTCTTCTATACCACAAATCATCCTTCTTGTGTAAATAAATGTAATTACTTTCTATCAAAAGAATGACTTCCAACCACCACCACAATCCCTGGAAGCTACTGCAAAATCAATAGAGCTCTAGTTTATCCTCAGTGAAGTTAACTACAGCGGTTCATTTGAATTATCCTTAGTGTGTCATTAAAATAAAGAATTGATTTTGAGCAAACATTGGGAATCATTAATTACTAGCAGTTTATTATCAAATCTTTCATAACTCAATGCTAATATTAGCTAATATTTACTTAGTCATCCATTGATCAAACAGTGAGTGAGCACCTACTATGCCCATGCACTGTGCTAGATGCCTGGGATGAGATGGTGCCTATGGTTAAATAGAGAGAACACTGAATTGAGAGTCAAGAGCTATGACTTCCAGTCTAGCTCAATCACTAATTATCTCTGTTCCCTTGGGCAAAACATTAAATGTCTTCTGAGCCTCATTTATTTACATGACTGTTGTATAATTCAAATGAGAAGAGGCATCTGAAAGAATTCTGAAAACTGTAACATCTGGAAAAATTTGAGGTGCAATAAAAGAAAGAACCACAAACTTGCAGAGTAAGACAAGTAAGGGATGGGGTGGCAAATTTAATTAGTGAGTAATTTAAATAACAGAGTGCTTTTAAAGAACTTATGTTCCATTACTCTTGAGTACACACAGTAACAATTACAGTGACTGACTGTACACTCAAACACTGGCCACACACACACACACACACACACTGAATTGAGACACACAGAAATATCCAATTTCTTACTAATATTTTCAAAACAGCGTCTTCATTGAATGACTGCAACTGCTGCATTCTTTTCTAATTTTTGTGCAGACAAAGACATTGCTAATTTATAACATAGTTAAACCAGAACTGTTTTCATGAATTTCTGGACATTTTAAAAGTAGAACACTAATTTTTCTTCCCAAATAATTTCAGATTTGGCAGGGCACAGTGACTCAAACCTGTAATCTCAGTACTTTGAAAGGCCAAGGTGGGAGGATAGCTTGAGCTCAGGAGTTCAAGACCAGCCTGGGCAACAGTGGGACCCGTCACTATAAATTTTTTAAAAAAAATTAGTCAGGCATGGTGGTGCACACCTGTAGTCCCAGCTACTCGGGAGGCTGAGGTGAGAAGATTGCTTGAGCCCAGGAGGTGGAGGCTGTAGTGAGCTGTTTTGGCACCACTGCACTCCAGCCTGGGTGACAGAGTGAGGCTCTGTATAAAAAAAAAATAAAAAATAAAAAATAAAAAAATCTCAGATTTAACCCCTGTTCTCCATCCGCACTGTATATGACCTAATTCAAATATGTGTTACCTTTGCCCTCAGCTACCACAACAGTGTGGGCTTGGAAATCAGACTTCCATTTGAGTAAAAGGCGTACTAGCCACTAACCATGTAACTGTTGGTGAGTTAATTCACCTTTCTGAGCCTGTTTCCTCTTCCGTCAAATGGACAGGCTAACTAATACAGGCATACCTCTTTTGTTGTGCTTTGCTTTATTATGCTTCACAGGTATTGAGTTTTTTACAAATTGAAGGTTTGTGGCAACCCTGTGCCTAGCAAGTCTCAGTGCCATTTTTTTCAATAGCATGTGCTCACTTCATGTCTCTGTATCACATGTGGGTAATTCACACAATATTTCAAACTTTTTCATTAATATCATATCTGGTGTGGTAATCTGTAATCAGTAATCTTTGATGTTATTATTGTAATTGTTTTGAGGTGCCATGAACCATACCCATATAAGAATGCAAACTTAATAATTATGTGTGTTCTGACTGCTCTATTGATTGGCCTTCCCCTCCCCTATTTCCCCCTCGGGCCTCCCTGCTCCCTAAGATACAACCATATTGAAATTACTGAAATTAGGCCAACTAGTAACCTTACAATGGCCTCTAAGTGTTCAAATGAAATAAAATGTCACACATCTCTCACTTTAAATGAAAAGCTAGAAATGACAAAGCTTAGTGAGAAAGGTATATTGAAAGCTGAGATAGGGCAAATGCTAGGCCTCTTGCACCAAATAGTTAGCCAAGTTGTGAATTCAAAGAAAAGGTTCTTGAAGTAAATTAAAAGTGCTTCTCTAGTGAACACACAAATGATAAGAAAGTGCAACATCTTTAATGCTTATATGGAGGGTTTTAGTAGTCTGGATAGCAGATCAAACCAGGCTACAGAGTTCCCTTAAACCAATGCCTAATCCAGCTTTCTTCAATTCTGTGGAGACTGACAGAGGTAAGGAAGCTGCCAAAGAAAAGCTTAAAGCTCGCAGAGGTTAGTTCCTGATGATTAAGGAAAGAAGCTGTCTTCGTGATATAAAAGTGCAAGGTAAAGCAGCAAGTACTGATGGAGAAGCTGCAGCAAGCTATCCAGAAGATCTGGCCAAGATAATTAATGAAGGTGGCTATACTAAACAACAGATTTTCAATGTAGACAAAACAGCCTTCTATTGGAAGAAGACACCATCTAGGACTTTCATAGCTAGAGAGGAGAAGTCAATGCTTGGCTTCAAAAGACAGGCTTACTCTCTAGTTAGGGGCTAATGCAGCTGGTGACTAAGTTGAAGCCAATACTCATTTGCCATTCTGAAAATTCTATGGTCCTTACAAATCCTGCCAAATATACTCTGCCTGTACTCTATAAATGGAATGACAATGCCTGGATGACAGCACATCTGTTCATTGCATGGTTCACTGAGTATTTTAAGTCCACTGTTAAGACCTACTGATATTATTTTCAAAATATTACTGCTCATTGATAATGCACCATTTCACCCAAGACTCTAATAAAGATGTACAAGGAGATTAATGTTGTTTTCATGCCTGCTAGCACAACATCCATTCTGCAGCCCATGGGAATGAATAATTTTGCCTTCCAAGTCTTATTATATAAGAAATATATTTTGTAAGTCTATGGCTGCCATGGATAGTCATTTTTCTAATGTATCTGGGCCAAGCAGATTAAAAACCTTCAGGAAAGGATTCACCATTCTAGATGCCATAAGAACATTCATGATTCATGGGAAGAGGTAAAATATCAACATTAACAGGAGTTTTGAAGAAGTTGATTCCAATCTTCATGGATGACTTTGAAGGGTTCAAGACTTCAGTGGAAGAAGTCACTGCAGATACAATGGAAATAGCAAGAGAACCAGAATTAGAAGTGGAGCCTGAAGATGTGACTGAATTGCTGCAATCTCATAGTAAAACTTGAATAGACGAGGAGTTGCTTCTTACGGATGAGCAAAGATTGGTTTCTTCAGATAGAAACTTATCCTGGTGAAGATTCTGTGAACATTGTGGAAATGACAACAAAGGACTTAAAATATTACATAAATTTAGTTGGTAAAGCCGCTGCAGGGTTGGAGAGGATTCACTCCACTTTTGAAAATTTTGCTCTGAGTAAGATACTATCAAAGAACATTGCATTCTGTAGAAAAATCTTTCATGAAAGAAAGTGTCATTTGACTAAACAAACCTCATTGTTATTTGAATAAATTGCCACAGCCACCCCAACCTTCACCAACCACCACCCTGATCAGTCAAAAGCTTTCGACATTGAGGCAAGACCCTCCTTCAGCAAAAAGATTACAACTCGCTGAAGGCTCAGGTGACTGATAGCACTTTTTAGCAATAAAGTATTTTTAAATTAAGGTATGTACATTGGTGTTTTTTAGGCATAATGCTATTGAATACTTAATATGGTATAGTTTAAATATAACTTTTATATGTACTGGAAAATTGAGAAAATTCTTGTGACTCACTTTATATTGATATTTGCTTTATTACAGTGCCCTGGAACTTACCCCACAATATCTCCAAGGTATGACTATACCTATCTGATGAGGTAGTTATATGATTTAAATGGGAAATGTATATAAAGGATAAATGAATACAATGTCTGGCATATAGTATGTACTTTCTAAGATATTGAGATACTTGGAGATATAAACTGAGCAGTAGTGACTTAAGAATTTCTTTCTTTTCTTGTTATGTTTTTTATTTTTAGTGATATAATTGTACATATTTATTTACAGAGTACATGTAATATTTTGATGAATGCATACAATGTAAAATGATCAAATCAGGGTATTTAGCATGTTTATCACCTCAAACATTTGCCATTTCTTTGTGTTGGGAACATTTAAACTCTTCTAGGTATTTTGAAATATACAATAATTGCTAACCATAGTCGTCACTCTACTATGCTATCAAACACTAAAACTTATTCTAACTGTATGTTTGTACCTATTAACCAACCTTTCTTGGGATCTGGGAAAAGCTAACTGGTTGGAAATGGATTGGAAGCTGTTCGCATAGCACTGTCTTTTGATTGCAGAAATGACCACCAGAATTGGAGCTAAAGGAGATGACAGAGGGGTTAAACCTCTCCCCAGCCACACCTCAATGCAGCCACTGATACAGACGTAAAGACATAGAAACATGATCACAAGGGTAACACCTCACTCTCTGCCTTAAAAACCTTTGATAACTCATCATTGTATATTGGTTAAAATGCATACTTTTTAAATGACTTTAAAAGTTTCCTAAATGTAGTCACAAACTATTCTAATTTCTTTTTTATATTTCACTCTTAGTTATATGAAGGACTATACACACCCATATCATAGTTATATTAAACTTCTCGGTTTTCCCGAAATATGATATGCATTCTTCAGTGTTGGTGATCATGTTATCTCTTCTATCTGTATTACCTATCTCCTTCCATGTGTGCCAATTCTTGCCATCACTGAAACCCCAGATAAAAATATCACTTTCCCAGAAAAAGACTACTATAATTACTGAAAATAAGGATAACCTGAATCATCAAGAAAAGACATATATTTGGTGTATTCCAGCTTAATAAGGTAGGATCACATTAATCTAATTTCTTAACTGGGAAAAGTATCTCACAAAATAGTGAAGTCATAATAAGTTTTGCATTTCAAAGGAGTAAATTTCAGTTACTTGGGAATTCGTTTGTGTGTACTCCGTGATTCACTGATTATTGAAAATAAATGTGACATCAACAGAAAATGCTTGCTGTCTCTCTCTCTCTCTCTCTCTCTCTCTCTGTCTCCAGAGATTGCTTCATTCGTTCAACCAAATTATAGTCATTTATTCCACATCCCTGGCTCCCAAAGGACCTCAAAGAGTTAACATGTTTGTTTCACACTCCAGTTCAGAATGCCACTCTTCTTTCCACTATTGGAATTCTGCTCCAGCATTACGTTACAGAGCTTCCCTAATGTCTGCCTATGGGGATGTGGGTAATGGTGCCATCTGACACTTATCATAATTTCATTCAAACTCATATTGCTTTTACATTGAATTTCTCTTTGCCATTCTGGCTCCTAACTGCCAGCAGCAGGCTCAAATTTTACCCAAATGGGAGCATTTTGACTTCGGGAAAGAACATTGCTGAGTGCCATTTGCTTAATTGTATACATTACTACCGAGAAATTGTTCTGACCCAGGGCCAAATCCCCTGCATCCAGAGCACAGGAAGTTTCTTTTTTATTATTATGATTATACTTTAAGTTCTGGGATACATGTGCAGAACGTGGAGGTTTGTCACATAAGTATACATGTTCCATGGTGGTTTGCTGTACCCATCAACCCCTCACCTACATTAGGTATTTCTCCTAATGCTATCCCTCCCTTAGCCCCCACCCCCGGCAGGCCCCAGTGTGTGATGTTTCCCCCCCTGTGTCCATGTGTTCTCATTGTCCAACTCCCACTTATGAGTGAGAACATGCAGTGTTTGCTTTTCTGTTCCTGTGTTAGTTTGCTGAGAAGGATGGTTTCCACCTTCACTCATGTCCCTGCAAAGGATATGAACTCATTGTTTTTATGGCTGCATAGTATTCCATAGTGTATATGTGCCACATTTTCTTTATTCAGTCTATCATTGATGGGCATTTGGGTTGGTTCCAAGTCTTTGCTATTGTGAATAGTGCTGCAATAAACATACATGTGCATGTGTCTTTATAGTAGAATGATTTATAATCCTTTGGGTATATACCCAGTAATGGGACTGCTGGGTCAAATGGTACTTCTGGTTCTAGATCCTTGAGGAATTGCCACACTGTCTTCCACAATGGTTGAACTAATTTACACTCCCACCAGCAGTGTAAAAATGTTCCTATTTCTCCAC
The DNA here is from genome assembly GCF_029289425.2 of Pan paniscus. Taxonomy (NCBI): domain Eukaryota; kingdom Metazoa; phylum Chordata; class Mammalia; order Primates; family Hominidae; genus Pan; species Pan paniscus. The sequence goes on from NC_073272.2 coordinate 128,274,927, forward strand.
ATCCTCTCCAGCATCTGTTCTTTCCTGACTGTTTAATGATTGCCATTCTGACTGGCATGAGATGGTATCTCATTGTGGTTTTGATTTGCATGTCTCTAATGACCAGTGATGATGAGTTTTTTTCATATGTTTGTTGGCTGCACTTCTTTTCAGGAGTGTCTGTTCATATCCTTCGCCCACTTTTTGATGGGGATGTTTGTTTTATTCTTGTAAATTTATTTAAGTTCCTTGTAGATTCTGGATATTAGCCCTTTGTTGCAGGAAGTCATGGACCCCTAATGGAGGGACCAGCTGGAGCTGTGGCAGAAGAACATAAATTGTGAAGATCTCATGGACATTTACCAGTTCCCAAATAATATTTTCATAATTTCTTATGCCTGTCTTACTTTAATCTCTTAATCTTGTTATCTTCGTAAGCTGAGGATGTACGTCACCTCAGGGCCACTATGATAATTGTGTTAATTGTACAAATTGATTGTAAAACATGTGTGTTTGAACAATATGAAATCAGTGCACCTTGAAAAAGAACAGAATAACAGCGATTTTAGGGAACAAGGGAAGACAACCATAAGGTCTGACTGCCTGCAGGGTCAGGCAAAATAGAGCCATATTTTTCTTCTTGCAGAGAGCCTATAAATGCACGTGCAAGTAGGAAAGATGTCGCTAAATTCTTTTCCTAGCAAGGAATATTAATAATTAATACCGTGGGGAAGGAATGCATTCCTGAGGGGAGGTCTATAAATGGCCACTCTAGGAGTGTCTGTCTTATATGATTGAGATAAGGACTGAAATATGCCCTGGTCTCCTGCAGTACCCTCAGGCTTACTAGGGTGGGGAAAAACCCCGCTCTGGTAAATTTGAGGTCAGACTGGTTCTCTGCTCTCAAACCCTGTTTTCTGTTGTTTAAGATGTTTATCAAGATAATATGTGCACCACTGAACATAAACCCTTACCAGTAATTCTGCTTTTGCCCTTTGCCTTGTGACCTTTGTTGGACCCTTATCAGGAGTTTCTGATTTTGCCTTTGTCCTGTTTCCTCAGAAGCATGTGAGCTTTGTTTTCCTTTTTGCCCTTTGAAGCAAGTGATCTTTGTGACCTACTCCCTGTTCTTGCACCCCCTCCCCTTTTGAAATCCTTAATAAAACTTGCTGGCTTTAAGGCTCAGGTAGGCATCACGATCCTACCGATATGTGATGTCACCCCTGGAGGCCCAGCTGTAAAATTCCTCTCTTTGTACTCTTTCTCTTTATTTCTCAGTCAGCCGACACTTATGGGAAATAGAAAGAACCTATGTTGAAATATTGGGGGCAGGTTCCCCTGATACCATTTGTCAGATGGATAGATTGCAAAACTTTTCTCTCATTCTGTAAATTACCTGTTCACTCTGATGATAGTTTCTTTTGCTGTGCAGAAGCTCTTTAGCTTAATTAGATCCCATTTGTCAATTTGGGCTTTTGTTGCCATTGCATTTGGTGTTTTAGTCATGAAGACTCTGCCCATGCCTATGTCTTGAATGGTATTACCTAGGTTTTCTTCTAGGGTTTTTATAGTTTTAGGTCTTACATTTAAGTCTTTCATCCATCTTGAGTTAATTTTTGTATGAGGTGTAAGGAAGGGGTCCAGATTCAGTTTTCTGCATATGGCTAGCCAGTTTTCCCAACACCATTTATTAAACAGGGAATCCTTTCCCCATAGCTTGTTTTTGTCAGGTTTGTCAAAGATCAGATGGTTGTAGATGTGTGGTGTTATTTCTGAAGTCTCTGTTATGTTGCATTGGTCCATATGTCTGTTTTGGTGCCAGTACCATGCTGTTTGGGTTACTGTAGCCTTGTAGTATAGTTTGAAGTCAGATAGCATGATGCCTCCAGCTTTGTTCTTTTTGCTTAGGATTGTCTTGGCTATACAGGCTCTTTTTTGGTTCCATATGAAATTTAAAGTAGTTTTTTTCTAATTCTGTGAAGAAACTTAGTGGTAGCTTGATGGAGACAGCATTGAATCTATACTTTACTTAGGGCAGTATGGTCATTTTCATGATATTCATTCTTCCTATCCATGAGCATGGAATGTTTTTCCATTTGTTTGTGTCCTCTCTTATTTCCTTGAGCAGTGGTTTGTAGTTCTCTTTGAAGAGGTCCTTCACATCCCTTGTAAGTTTTATTCCTAGGTATTTTATTCTCTTTGTAGCAATTGTAGTTCACTTATGATTTGGCTCTCTGTTTGTCTATGATTGGTATATAGGAATGCTTGTGATTTTTGCATATTGATTTTGTATCCCAGAGCACAGAAAGTTTCAAGGGCAAGAAAGCTGCCCCTGCAGAGATATGAAAATCATTGCTAAGCAGCAAAATGGGAGGTGGGGTGGAAAAGAGTCTTAGTGGAACCTGTTACCCCAAATCAAGGCTGGGCCTGAAGCATTTGGTTAGAATGAAGGGAAGAAAGAAAATAAGCATCCCTACAGTTACCAAATATATGCATCTTACCTGTTCCTCCTCCCATATGTCCTCTGCACATGTAATGCTAAGTAAATTGTAAGTGCTAATCAAAGAGACAGTATGAAATAAGATTTTGAAGAAGGCAGGTGATATATGTAGGATAACAAGACCCAAGGGACAGATAAATGGTTTTAATTCACCAGAAGATATGTTCTAAAAGGGCCTGGAAACAGAGATGTCTCTATAATGAGGGAGACAATAAGCCAGTCCTATGAGGAGGTGTAATTGAAGATGTAGAGGAAATAATGACACAATCAGAGGTAAAGAGGGAAGGGTATTAAACCATGAATTGTCAGGAAGCATTTAGACATCTTGCTGTCAAAGAAGCCCAGGATATTTTCAGTGCTGATGTAAGGAGACAAGAAATCAAGTCTGCAGAAAAAAAAAATTAATTTTTGGGGCAAGTGGGGGTGGGTGCAGGGAGTAGAGTGAAGAGGGAATATAAACAAAACAATATTCTTACATGTGGGAAAAGTGTGCTATCAAGTCACATAGCCCCTTTCTCTTCAGGGCCTGTCCACATTCTGATCAATAACTAGCCAGCCTCTTGACCAGGACTTTCATGGAGGATGATAGCTTTTGTCAGAAAGGTCTTTCAGAGTCTTTTCCTTCTCATTCTATAGGTAGCTGTAAAGCTCATCCCAGCTCCGGATATAGGGCTGCCAAGATCAGGCTAGGATCTGGTTAAGAAACCAAACAAACACAAAAAGAAAATAAAAACTAAAAAACCTTGTTCAGAGCTTTTGCAAGGATGGATTAGCTAAAGATTTTCACATAAAATTTTCTCAGGAGCCCCCTCCAGGATTTCCAGGCATTCCAACATAATTTATATGATTTATAGTCTTCTCTTCTGTATTTCTCTGGGGTTATACATTTCTACTTTCACTGCAGCTTCTTGCAGTCCTTCTTGGATCTCGAATAGACATGTATATTAACTTTAAATCTGCAAGGCCACAAGCTGAAGCCATCCAAACAAACAGTATGTATCTCTCAACCCCTTGAACTCTAAATCTGGGTCATCTGCTGTAAACCAGCACTTCATCATAACTTTCATAATTTTCAAGTACTTAGTTACAACAAAATTAAGGAGATTAAAATCTCTCTTTTTGTGGTTTTAACATTTTATTCTCTTATCAAGCTAGCACCAAGAGACTAATCCAACAAAGACCTAATGAAGTATTATTAGATTGAAATAACATCCTCAGTCATCTCCATATTTCTCAAATAGTCATTATTGATTTATCAAGAAAACCTATTCTTTTCTCTCAAAATCCAAAATCCCTAGCACCATACTCAAGGTCCATCAAAATTTTCAGCCTTTATATTTCATAGCATCCCTTTACTCAGTCTCTGTTATAAACCTTGAACTACTTACAAATTCATAAATTTTAACACCTCCCTTCCTTTTTCGTGCCTTCCTTCTGGTCAGTATGCTCATCCCCACATGCTATGCTTACTGAAATGATAATCATTTTTCAAGTCCCAGGTCAAATGCCACTTCATAGAATTTACCTGATCCCTGAGTGAGATTTAACACCTCCTTTCTCTGTGCCACAGTGGTAGTTTTTTGCTTATAGCTCTACTGAACACATACTGCCTTGTGTACTTATCTGGATCCTGCCTACCAATAAGTGGTAAGCCCCAGAAGGTAGAGGACAGCTCTGGTTCATTTCAGCCTACCTACCACAGCCTCATGAAAACACATCTTTTAAGTGTGGATCACTGACCATAACCATGCTTGTTTCCACTTATGATGAGGACAGCTTAAAAACAATGTGATTTGTATACCTGATTGTATATCAATCTTGAAAAACACTGTTGCTACTTATGCCTTAATAATTTGGGAGGACTGGGCAAATCCTTTGGTCATCCTGGAACCTTATTGTAATGGATGCACTATTGGCAGAGGCATAGAAAGATCCGATGTGGAAAAGTTTGTAATGGGACTAGACCGTATACTGTGAAATTCATCTTTTGTTTGTTTTTTCAGGGGATGCCTCAAAAGTTGATAATGTACAGGAAGAAATTGCTTTTATCTTTTCCCTACTACTTTAAAAAACAAATATTTTAACTTTGGAAATGTCACTTCATCAGCTGATATAGCTATACACATAGAGTCCCAGTTCAAAGAAAAAATGCCCACAGATTGAGTCAGTAATACAGAAACTCACTTAAAATATAAAGTATTTGATCAACTCAACATTTTTGTGTAGCTATGTTATTTACTTACATATTTATTTATACCCTATTTTACTCAATAAAGATTGTTTAACAATGAGAACACATTCAGTAAACTAATGATAAATACAAACAGATAATCAGGACCAGGACAAATACAAATTACATGTATTTATAAGTTTGTTTATCCATTTATTATCTGAATCTTGCATTAGACTATAATCTTGATGGCAGTGTTTATGTCTGTTTCATTCATCACTATGTACTCAACACCTGCCATGTAGTAGATATTTAATAAACGTGTTGAATTAATGCATTTTAAAATAACATTTTATGTAGATCATAAACCAAATTAATTTGCTGTAATTGAGCCTTCAAGTTGGATATGAACTTCCTGGCAGCCAAAGAAAAAGTGAAGATAGATGTAGTTCTCAAAAAAAATTATACAAAATTTTTAGGTATAGGTTACCTCTCCTTTCTCTAGAAACAAACCTTTCTCTAGAATTCAGTTCTAAATAAGTTGCTTGCATGGGGCTTATAAGAGGCACTGGGTAATATATGAAATGACAGCCATAACAGTACTTCTACAACAAATATAGACATCACTGTACTTTAGCTGTTTCTTGTCACATACTTTGATAAAAGTAAAAGCCAGAACAGCAAAACACAAGTTGGGTAGAAGAGGTGGCTCCTGTGAGAAACTAAAAAACATAGGGATATCTTGATATACAGCCTTTTGGGAGTCTGGTGTGACTCAAGCATAGAATAGAATTTCTTTAGATCCACTATAGTGCCAACACAGTATCTTGTGTATAACATATGCTTACTGCTAACTGAGAAATCATTTTTAAAATATCCAATTGCATTTAGTGAGTCCCATTCTTTCTTCTTCCCCACCTCTGTGCCTTTGCTTTTGTTGCTCACTATATCTGGAAAGTCTTCTCTATCTTCTTTCCATCTGTCAAAAATATAACCTGTCTTTCAATATTAACCAGAAATGCTACTTTTTAAATTTTTTAATATTTATTTATTTATTTATTTATTTTCAGATGGAGTCTCGCTCTGTCGCCCAGGCTGGAGCGCAGTGGCGCAATCTCAGCTCACTGCAAGCTCTGCCTCCCGGGTTCACACCATTCTCCTGCCTCAGCCTCCTGAGTAGCTGGGACTACAGGTGCCTGCCACCACGCCCAGCTAATTTTTTGTATTTTTAGTAGAGACGGGGTTTCACCCTGTTAGCCGGGATGGTCTCGATCTCCTGACCTCGTGATCCGCCCGCCTCTGCCTCCCAAAGTGCTAGGATTACAGGCATGAGCCACCGTGCCGGGCTGAAATGCTACTTATTTTTATGAACACTTCCTGATCTGCTCAACCAGCTATGATCCTTTGAAACCAGAAGGTATAGGTTACCTCTCCTATTTTACATTTATTTTATTCTGCTTTGTATTACAATCATTTAGAATTTTTGTCCTAATGGCAGGAATAGTGTCTCACTCATCGTACATTCTCCAAAGGGCCTACTATTCTACTTCATACTAGGTATTTACAAAATCTTCAGTTGAATAACAATGGATTGGGAATTTTGAGATTCCATCCATCTTATCGAGTTAATCTCATTTGGTTAATCACTTTGGCAATTTAGCCTGAAACCATAAGTCATAGAGATTCTTAAAAAAGATATTTTTAAAAGTAATAATAGTTGGGATGTTGTGTGTAAACAGGGAAGAACATTTATGAGTATGGGAGCTGTAATGTACAGGACAAAATTCAAGGGTCAACTAAAACCTTGAATTTAATTACTGTGTGAAACAATTAATATTACCCAGTTTTGTGGTCACAAATTATAATCCTGATCCTGACCCTGGCCGTTTGTCTTATTTGGGAGTTTACAGGGCTAGCTATATAAAATACATAAACAGTGCAATGGGAGCTGCTGTTCATTTTCCTCAGATCACAGTCTGGCATTAGCTTTGGTGAAGGTAATGGCTAGACAGACTGCTCTTTGCACAATGACTTAATTTTTTTTGGAAAAAATGTTGTGTTCAATCTGATCATAAGAAAATTTGTTACATATCATCATTCTCAGCTCCTTGACATTGTGCCCAAGTATTTCCAGAAGCCTCTGGGCAATATGTGCTCAGTTTTCATGTTGCTCCTACAACCAGTGTTGGATATCAAAGTCTGACCTTTGCATCTCATACTCATCCTGTCACCAATGCCTCCAAGTTTCTTTCAGGGAGGCTTAATTTTGACGTAAGTTGTGGACTGTGACCAGCCGAATGTCTTGTTTCTCTTTTTTGCAATCTTAGGTTTCATGAGAACTCTAAGAGTGGTTATGAGGCCAGACAGAAGATACCGTTACCTCAAAAGACAGTACTGAGGAAAAAGGAGAATAATGACTGCAGGGGTTGAGGGACTCAATTACATTATTTTTAAATTAACAGTTTTATTGAGATATATTTCATATATCATAAAATTTACCCTTTTAAAGTGTACAGTTCAGTAGTTTTTAGTATATTCACAGAGATGTGCAACCATCACCACAATCTAATTTTAGAATATTCTCAATGGCTTTTTGATAAATGCTTTTTATCATAAATGGGACTAGGAAAGAGAATATCCTGTGTAGGCTTAGCCCCACTGTAGGAGATATAAATTAAAGTGTGAATGTTCATGAATATCAATATATATGAAAGCAGCAGTTTATACACTAGTACTAAATTATGTCCTTTTATATTAAAGTGACACACTATCATTTTTTATACCTGAATACAATGTAATTATGCAGTACTGATACATTCAAATATCTCAATGTGAGTAATTAAAACCACAAAGAATATGAGCTTACTTTGGATGCTAAATATAGCCACTGAAAATTAGATGCGTGCCTGGTGCCACCCACACCATTTTATATTGATCAGAAAAATAAAAATGTATCAATGGGATCATTTTTCTTATGTTTTCTGGTCATCATTCCAAATTACCACATGCATTATTTTTACTAATAAGTATCTTATTTTACCTCTATGTTAAGAATCCTAGTTTTGATCTCCAGCTTTAAAATTCAGTTTTTATGGTTGCTAGGGAACTAACATATAATTCTTCAAGCTATTATAATATAAAGGTGCAATTATACACTTGTTTTCAGAAAAAAAAATACATCCAAAGATTATTTTTTCAAAAATGAGATTAACTAATAAAGCTACTTCTACATGGAAAATAAATAAAAATTAAACAGGGAAATAGCAGTATGCATGATAATAGTCAACTCCCTATTGTTCTCCCCTACCTGCCACTTCTTCACATCTACTCTTTGTAATGAAACAATCTTGATTTGTCTCCCAATGCAAAACATAGTCTTCTGTTTCTGCCTTCAGTAATATTTCATTTAGCTCCCCTCCAAAATTAGAAACAAGAAACTCATTATAGTGGGTTATGAAATTTACTCCTGATAGATTCTCAAATTTGTTATTAATATTTCATTATTATGATTGCTGATGGTCTTAGGTTCATGGGGAAGCTGTTCTGGGATAATCAATCTCCTGTCTTTATGAGAAACATTATTCATAAACTTATGTAAAAGGTCTGCTCTTTCATTATAGTATAACCAGCTAACAATCTATCTGTGTATGCCCATCTGACCTTGCAATTACTGGCTTATCTTTATGATCCATTGCAATGGAGTTATTAATTCCACTTCCCTAAGACTTCTATTCTTTTGCTCTGGAGGTCAGCTAGGAAGAATGATAGAGATACCATTAATAATAATTATCATCAACTCACGTGGCATATGGAAAACATTCTTTCAAAAGATTGGCATTTGCTCTTGAAGACAAGCAATGGTAGATGCCTCCATTTCCAGGAAAACATTGTCTCTAACTCAGGAACTTCAATTCAGTGATAGCAGTTACTGGCTGAGAAAATGAGAACACGGCAATTCAACAGCATGGAGGCTCTCAGCTGTAAATGGACTGATTTGTTTTTTATAAGCCTTCTGGCAAAATCCCCAATTATTACCTTTGTCCCTTTCATAATGGTCCTGCTTGTTGCATGATTTACCACTGTTAGTCTGTTAGTAAAAGAGAGAAGGGAGCACAAAGTGCCAGCCATACAAACACTAAAGTTCCCTGTTCCAACAGTGCTAGAACCTAATTCATGAAAATGTATTTACAGTCTATTTGTCTCAATCAAAAATGCTCTTAGGATCCCTCCTGTTTCAGGGAAGCATATTTTGTTTGGAAGTTAGGGATGGTGAAATCACAACATTATCACATCAGATTCTTGAAAGGGACTCACAAAGATCATCTTACTCAGCAAACCATTTGAAGGCAGGTTGTTGAAACTATTATGAGTTACTTATGCCCATGTTCTCTTACATCTCCTTGCGCAGGAAGAATGGTGAGAGTAGGAGTAATCTTGCAGAAAGTGATGGTGAGATTATACCAATGATTCTGGATTTCCATTGTTCTCTCCATTTATTCTTACTACTATCCAGGACCAGGCTCTGTATTTTTGCCCCATGACAGGATTACTGCAAGAGTTCCCTTAGTGGCTTCATCCAGTCAGGCTATCATCACTACCATCAGAATTATCAATGCCTCAGACTATTTCATTTTGTCACAATTTAGTAATCTAAATTAACTCCCTTCCTGGTTTCCAGTATAATTATTTTTTAAGGACAAGTACTTATTGGACATCTACTATTACCAAGCACCATTCTAGGCACTGTGGATAGCACAGAGAACAAAACAGACAAAAATACTCACTCTAGTAGAACTCATTCTAATTAGGAGAATGAGATAATAAATAAGTAAATATCTGATATGTCAGATGGTGGTCCAGGCTATGGACAATAATAACATAAAGAAGCAAAATAACAGTTGTTAGGGTGGGGTGATGGGAGAACAGAGAAATAGTTATAATCTCACATTTTTGTAAAATAGTTTTTCACCTCTCTTCTGAAATTTGCCTTTACCATCCTGTTATGTATGTTTACTTACATGCTTTTTGGAGGGAATTGGGCAGGATATATAGTAGGTAAATAGATATATTTATCCTATCATAATAATTCAAGTCTTTTGACTGGTTTTCAGGGTACTCTGTGATGATTAATTTTAGGTGTCAACTTGACTGGATTAAGAGATTACCCAGATAGCTGGTAAAGCATTATTCCTGAGTATGTCTATGAGGGTGTTTCCAAAAGAGACTGTCATTTGAATCAGTGGAATGAATACGGAAGACCCACCCTCACCCAATATTGGTGAGCACTGCCAAATCGGCTGAGGGCACAGACAGAAGAAAAGTCAGAAGAAAGGTAAATCTATATGTACTCTCTGTCTTCTGGAGTTGGGAGACCCTTCTTCTCCTGCCCTTGGACATCAGCAATCCAGGTTCTTTGGCCCTTGGACATCAGCAATCCAGGTTCTTTGGCCCTTGGACTCTGGGACCTACACTAGTCTTCTCAGGCCTTAGGCCTCAGACTGAGAGTTAACACCATTATCTTCCCTGGCTCTGAGGGCTTTGGACTTGGACTGAGCCACCCTACCAGCTTCCCTGGTTCTCCAGCTTGCAGACAGCACATCACAGGAATCCTCAGCCTCGATAATTGCATAAGCCAATTCCCCTAATAAATCCCTTCTCATATGTATGTGTGCATGTGTATGGGTATATGAGAGGATGTGTGTGAGTGTGTGTGTGTGCATGCGTGTACAGACACACACATAGAGAACCCTGACTAATACATCCTTCATATTCTGATCAAAATACACCTTTTCTTGTTGCTGGTGTTTTTTTTATTATACTTTAAGTTCTGGGATACATGTGCAGCACGTGCAGGTTTGTTACATAGGTATACATGTGCCATGGTGGATTGCTGCACCCATCAACCCGTCATCTACATCAGATATTTCTCCTAATGCTATCCCTCCCCTAGCACCCCACCCCCCAACAGGCCACAGTGTGTGATGTTCCCATCCCTGTGTCCATGTGTTCTCATTGTTCAACTCCCACTTATGACTGAGAACATGCAGTGTTTGGTTTTCTGTGTTAGTTTGCTGAGAATGATGGTTTCCAGCTTCATCCATGTCCCTGCAAAGGACATGAACTCATCCTTTTTTATGGCTGTATAGTATCCCATGGTGTATATGTGCCACATTTTCTTTATCCAGTCTATCATTGATGGGCATTGGAGTGGTTCCAAGTCTTTGCTATTGTTAACAGTGCTGCAATAAACATACATGTGCATGTGTCTTTATGGTAGAATAATTTATAATCCTTTGGGTACATACCCAGTAATGGGATGGCTGGGTCAAATGGTATTTGTAGTTCTAGATGCTTGAGGAATTGCCACACTGTCTACCACAATGGTTGAACTAGTTTACACTCCCACCAACAGTGTAAAAGCATTCCTATTTCTCCACATCCTCTCCAGCCTCTGTTGTTTCCTGACTTTTTAATGATAACCATTCTATCTGGTGTGAGATGGTATCTCACTATAGTTTTGATTTGCATTTCTCTAATGACCAGTGATGATGAGCTTTTCTTCATATGTTTGTTGGCTGCATAAATATCTTCTTTTGAGAAGTGTCTGTTCATATCCTTCATCCACTTTTTTATGGGGATGTTTGGTTTTTCCTTGTAAATTTGTTTAAGTTCTTTGTAGATTCTGGATATTAGCCCTTTGTTAGATGGATAGATTGCAAAAATTTTCTCCCATTCTGTACATTGCCTGTTCACTCTGATGACAGTTTCTTTTGCTGTGCAGAAGCTCTTTAGTTTAATTAGATCCCATTTGTCAATTTTGACTTTTGTTGCTAATGCTTTTGGTGTTTTACTCATGAAGACTTTGTCCATGCCTATGTCCTAAATGGTATTGCCTAGGTTTTCTTCTAGGGTTTTTATGGTTTTAGGTCTTATGTTTAAGTCTTTAATCCATCTTGAGTTATTTTTTGTATAAGGTGTAAGGAAGGGATTCAGTTTCAGCTTTCTGCATGTGGCTAGCCAGTTTTCCCAACACCATTTATTAAATAGGGAATCCTTTCCACATTGCTTGTTTTTGTCAGTTTTGTCAAAGATTGCATGGTTGTAGATATGTGGTGTTATTTCTGAGGCCTCTGTTCTGTTCCACTGGTCTATATATCTGTTTTGGTACCAGTACCATGCTGTTTTGATTACTGTAGCCTTGTAATATAGTTTGAGGTCAGGTAGCGTGATGCCTCCGGCTTCATTCTTCTCGTCCAGGATTGTCTTGGCTATGCCGGCTCTTTTTTGGTTCCATATGAAATTTAAAGTAGTCTTTCTAATTCTGTGAAGAAATTCAATGGTAGCTTGATGGGGATAGCATTGAATCTATAAATTACATTGGGCAGTATGGCCATTTTCACGATATTGATTCTTCCTATCCATGAGCATGGAATGTTTTTCCATTTGTTTGTGTCCTCTTTTATTTCCTTGAGCAGTGGTTTGTAGTTCTCCTTGAACAGGTCCTTCACATCCCTTGTAAGTTTTATTCCTAGGTATTTTATTCTCTTTGTAGCAACTGTGAATGGGAGTTCACTTATGATTTATATGATCAAAATATACCTTTTAAAACTTCAGTCTCTCAACACAGATTGAAAAGACTATTTAAATCTGTCACATCATTGTTGCTGATGGGTCTTGCCATAAAATTTTCTCTTCAAATTCCCTGAGAAGTTTATCCTATGGTAATATCATATACAACAGGTCCAGTGCATTATGATACTTTATGTGAAGATGCTCCAGATCAAGACCTGCCCATAAGGCTGTGGATGGTAGAGTGGAAGAAATAAGAGCCCCATCCCTATCATAAAAACAGTCTGACAGAATATGACTTAAGTTGTATATAAGAGGTTGTGAAAACCACAAGCTATAGCCCAACATATAGCATAAAGAATACAAGTATTTTCATTCCCATCCTGGGGGATCAGCAGGCATTAACTATAAGGGAACAGTAAGAATAATACTCAGGATGGAATATTTCACTTTATACAACATCTCATCAAAGTGTACCAAATTTGGACCCAAATCACCACACACTAGGCATGTTTCTTGCTCTCAGTTGAACTCAAAGTATACTAAGTTGAGGCTAGAAGCAAAAGACAGACATTTGAGGCCTGCTGAGAATTAAGCCAGCCCTTTATTGGAAACATAGAAATAAGAAGGCATACAGCAAAGGGAAAAGGTACACTTATTAGTATAAACCATTTTCTTCTCCCTAATCTGTGCCCCAGAAAAGGATAGTTTATAAAAGAGCTTAGAGATCAAAAAAATTTATTACAGACAAAATATCACAGCTTGTATAAGAAAGAAGAGTTAGAACTTGACTTACCAATTCCAAGACTAGTAAGTCAGTTAAGGGAGAGGATTTCACTAATACCTCAAGTCTAGAAATATATGTATGGTGGGTGTGTGTGTATGTGTGGGTGTATATATATATATATATATATATAGAGAGAGAGAGAGAGAGAGAGAGAGAGAGATTGATTGATTGATTGATTGTCTGGCAAAACTGCAGTGGAAATACCTGATTGTACATGAGCTAGCATATATGGATGAGGAAAGGTATTTCAGAAGGGTGTTATCATGGCCAGAATGCTCACTACGGTTTGAATATGTACCCCAAAGTTTGTTTGTTGGAAACTTGGTCTCTAATTCAGGGATGTTTTGGTCATGAGGGCACCACCCTCACAAATGGATTAATGCCACAGGAGCAGACTCATTATTGTATTCTGTTACAGCAACATAAAGACAATGCTCTATGTTTCTGAGATTAATAGAGATAGCAGTTAGAATGAAAGAAAATGTATTGTTGTGATACACTTGTATCCAATCATAACTGTTTGATAATTCATTTGCCAGTAGAGTTTAGAGTATGAGAAAATGGTATCAGATTTTTTCAGCACAGGAGAAAACTAATAAGGGTCAATTGACCAAGGGCAATAAACATTTTCCACTTATATCCAATACACCCCAGAGGAATTTTGTATGGAGTGGGAGTTTGTATTAGTTTCCTAGGGTTGTCATAACAAATTATAATTTTTGGCTTAAAACAAGAAACTATTCTCTCATAGTTCTGGAGGCCAGAATTCCGAAATCAAGATGTTAGCAGGGATGGTTCCTGCCGGAAGCTCTGAGAGAGAATCAATTCCATGCCTCTGTCCTAGCTTTTGGTTACTATTGGCATTTCTTGGCTTATGGTGGCATCACCTCGATTTCTGTATCTGTCTTCACATAGCTTTTAGTTCTGTCTCTCTGTATCTCAAATCTCTTTTTCTCTCCCATAAGGACACTAGCCATTGGACTTTGGGACCCTCCTAAATCCAGGATGATCTCAGCTCAAGATTCTTAAATTAATTACATCTGCAAAGACCCTATTTCCAAATAAGGTCACATTTACAGGTACTATGGGGTAGGTCTTGGACATATATTTTGGGGGGACACAATTCAACCCACTACAGATTCTCAGAAAAGGGGAGGTAAATCTTCAACAGCTGTCCAGAGGGGGCCATTCAACAACTGAAATTTTTCTTTTCAAAGAGCTAGGTATCTGTTGGTGTAGAAGTTCTTAATTTCTTAGGGGCTTGCCTTTTCCAAGGACTTATTACAAAAAAAGAGCTGCTAACTTTAAAAATCTACTTTATTAAGAGCTCTGTCCCTGAGGCTGTTACATCTGCATCTCTCTGGTTCTAAGAGTGCATACCTTTATTTTGCCAAGGCTCATATTTTACTTCATAACACCTAAAACACAAATCCTAATTTGTCCATACATCCTGGTGTTCTGGAAGTAAACAAGTGTATGATGGTAACATTATCACCTTAAATAAAACTAAAGGTCGTTAGACAATACATCCAATAATGTCTTCACTTTCTGTTCGTGTGAAGCGGTCTGGCATATAGTAGGTTTTCAATAAACATGTATTAACACTCATAACTGAACCATGAATGTAGGTTTAAAGACAGATTACTATGACCACAGCTATAAATCAGATTACTAGGCAGGCTGGGTGATCACACTCAGAAAAGTTACACCCCACTAGCAAACAAAACCTCTCCCATACCCTACTGCTAAGAACAACATAATCAAGGATGTCAATGACTGCACACAGGAACCAATAAAACTGAACGGTGCTTTTGGCTACTAAGCTATAGAAACCTCAGGAATATAGAAGAAGGAAAAGTATATCCCAGAATATGGCAGAAAGCCAGGTATAAACATGCCTGGTTACTAGAAATATGTTCCTTTCACATTATATTTCATATTGGCAAGACACACCCATTTCCTCCACTGCCAATGACACATGTTATGTATGAATCTAGCATATACACACATTTTACTCTGGAATGACAGTATTAAAGGGAAATAGACAATAGTCTTCATAGTTCCTGTTATACTAAAGCCTCAAGAGTTGCATTACCTTCTCAAATAGGATGGCTGTGATAGAAAACAAAAGTTCTGACAAAGGGCTAATATCCAGAATCTACAATGAACTCAAATAAATTTACAAGAAAAAAACAAACAACCCCATCAAAAAGTGGGAGAAGGATATGAACAGACACTTCTCAAAAGAAGACATTTATGCAGCCAAAAAACACATGAAAAAATGCTCACCATCACTGGCCATCAGAGAAATGCAAATCAAAACCACAATGAGATACCATCTCACACCAGTTAGAATGGCAATCATTAAAAAGTCAGGAAACAACAGGTGCTGGAGAGGATGTGGAGAAATAGGAACACTTTTATACTGTTGGTGGGACTGTAAACTAGTTCAACCATTGTGGAAGGCAGTGTGGCGATTCTAGAACAAGAAATACCATTTGACCCAGCCATCCCATTACTGGGTATGCACCCAAAGGATTATAAATCATGCTGCTATAAAGGCATGTGCACACATATGTTTATTGTGGCACTATTCACAATAGCAAAGACTTGGAACCAAGCCAAATGTCCAACAATGATAGACTGGATTACGAAAATGTGGCACATATACACCATGGAATACTATGCAGCCATAAAAAATGATGAATTCATGTCCTTTGTAGGGACATGGATGAAGCTGGAAACCATCATTCTCAGCAAACGATCGCAAGGACAAAAAACCAAACGCTGCATGTTCTCACTCATAGGTGGGAATTGAACAGTGAGAACACATGGACACAGGAAGGGGAACATCACACTCTGGGGACTGTTGTGGGGTAGGGGGAGGGGGGAGGGATAGCATTAGGAGATATATCTAATGCTAAATGACGAGTTAATGTGTGCAGCACACCAACATGGCACATGTGTACATATGTAACTGACCTGTATATTGTGCACATGTACCCTAAAACTTAAAGTATAATAATAAAAAAAGAAAACAAAACTAAATAGCTCATTATCCCTTTCCTGTAACATTCTGTGACATAAACCAAAACATTCTCTATTCCATACGCTGCAAGTCTTAAATGCAGGAGAAACTCTACAGAGTCCCTTATCAAACTCCTGTCATTTTCTCTTGGGTGTAAATAACAATAAAGAAGAAGACCTAATCACTCCTTTATAACTATATGATTTATGGGATAGCTCTTCTTATGGCTTCTGTGTAAGTAAAAATGTGTAAAAAATTAAATGAGCCCACGTTAACCTGGTGAAGAAAATTGCTTGCCTGGTATTGAAAAATGCCCTTCTGCATTACCTAGGCTGCACTGTAAACACTTGGGCTTTCCTTTGGAATGCTTGCAGATCAAAACAGATTGACTAGAAAAGTTACTGATCCATAGCTAGAAGGCAACAAAATGTAATCAAATGTTCCCATGCCCAAGAAAAGTGTGTGTGTGTGTGTTGGGGGTGGATGGTGATACTTGATTGAGCCCTATAGATCCTGCTGAGAAAGTGCTGTAATGAAACACAAATTATCCTGCCTTTGAGCAATAAACTGGAGGGCTGACACCTTAACTTGCCTGTTTCTAGGTGTGTTCCTCTTTCTAGCAATTAACCATGATAGTTTTATTATGGTCCACAGAACAGCTAATCAATAGGGTGGGATGCTAGTTACAGTCCACAGCCGGCTCTGTGTGCCTGCAAAAGGCCCACGATTTCGCTCCCAGCTGTTCAGTCTAATCCATTTATGGTTGTTTATGGCTCACAGTCAGAGAAATCTTCTATTTACAGCTCATTCATCATTCTTAACATTTTCACAAATCCAGGCCGAATGCTTTGAGGATGGGAAATAAACCCAGACTTCCCCAGTCCCCTTTGCTTTCTCAGCATATTGAATTTCCTTCTTCCTCTGAAAGGCTCACGAACCATATTTTGTTACACTCCAAAATTACATAAAACTTGTTTCACCTGACCCATGAGATTATGCTACTAGAAATTTAAAAGGCAAATATATAACTCTAATTTCTATTGTGCTTTACAGGAAGCTATATTGTTCTAAAGTGAGAGTCCTAGTCCTTTGGGAATGGGATAGGGTGGCCACGAGTGAAAGTCAATAACCAGTTGCAAATATTGCTACAATATTTATGGAAAACCAGACCAGAGAATGAATATCACCTAAGAGTATCACCAATATGGTATCAACTAAGTCTCCCAAGGTAGGCCAAGTCCAGTCCTTTCCCCCTTTTTTGAGCATGGAGTACCATCACATTACCATCTCTATGTGTATCATTATTGACAATAAACCATAGAATTTTCAGATCCATTCTTATTGAAACAAGTGCTCCCAAAGCTGGTTGAGAAATTTTGATAAAACTCCTAAGCCAAATTTGTCTTACTGGGGGGAAAATGCAGTTCTATGTCACCCAGGAATCAATGTCCTCCAGCCGAAGAACACCAGAAACACAAATTTAGTCAAACAAATTTAAGTGTACTGATTCTTTTCAATTAGGAAACACACATCATGGGGAATCATGGGGATTTTTCAGTGAAAGGAGCTTGTTGCAGGATTTGGGCTTATGTCGGGTTACTCTGAGGAGAGTTTAAGTTAAGTATGGTTTTGCTCTGGATTAGGTTCTCTTAGGAAGTAGTGATAATTCTATGCTTATCAATAATTTTTATTGAGGGGACATGAGGAATGCAGTGGGGCTAAAACTATAATTGATGAAGAAGTAACAGCAGCTCATATTCACCAGGGTTGGGGGGCATTTGGTCATCTCGATAGTTTGGGAATTGTTTTTGTCTGCATTCAGACATGATTACAAAGTAGTCTTGTTTTGTCTTGCTTTCTCATGGTAGCAGAGTGACCTTGTTTGATGTTACTGTACCGAGAAATTTTTATGTCCAACAAACAGAACACCAAGGTCCACCTGTGAGTGCCTTGCTAGCCCTAAGCAGGTATCAGTCAGGGACCGCAATTTTCTATCTCCTAGGTTTTGTAGAGGAAATAGAACCGTCATGCCCAAAGGCAATGGTAAAGTCAAGTTCCCTCCAACCCCCCAAAAAAGGTATGCACCACTGTACCTGGCACAAAGTATAGCTCATGCTCTCTGGAGAAATCCTCCCGTTTACATTGTCTCTGAAAAATTAACACAGTTGTTTCTAGTTTCTATAGCTATGATTTCTCAGGACTTGTTTCTGGCTGCTGCTAAGAGCTTCTATTTACCTGATTTTTTTTTTTTTTTTTGTAGAATTAAGCCAAAGAGTAAAAATATAAATAATTAAAAGGTACATGTCAAAAATATTAATAAATCACATTTTAAAATTAGAAAGAGTAAAGTTTTTTCCTCCTACTTATTCTACTTCAAAGAACTTTATACTCCTATAAGTGTTTTAGTACTACTTACAACATTCCTTATTAAACCTATAGCAATGAGAAAGATACGGACACCTAAGAGTGAGTATTTCAGGGGAAAATACTGAAAAAACAATCCCCACCCTGGATACATCTATCCCAGGATTCCGGTACTGAGCTCTACTGCCCATCTTATAAAAAAAATTCTCATCTTCCCTGACATCATTCTTTTATTAAATAAGTATTATTAAATACCTAATACACACAAGAACAGACTCCACTTTCATCAGTGTGGCAGAATAGATCATCTGAAAAGCCTTCTCCTTTAAAACATTTACATTGTGGATAAACCACAACAAATATAGTTTTAAATGCATTGCTGAACTCATGAGAAATAAAGGAAATCCTGAAGGGGAGAGGGCAGAGATGATGAGAAAGAGAAGTAGAATGCAAGAGAGAGAGGGAGAGAAAGGCTAAAACCAGACCAGTAAGCAAAAGCAAAAACCAGGGTTGGCTCAGGGACTATGCAGATACCAGAAACCCAGATTAGAGGATTAGTGTATTCCCTAGCTACTGAAATTAGGCCTTGGGCTAAAGCAAGAGCAAATTGAGCACCTAAATTGAAACCACTGCCCAGCCATGAGGAAGATCACACCCTTAGTGAACACTAGGAATTTTAAAAACAAACAAACAAACAAACAAAAATACTGCCTGACAGCAAAGGAAACCTATGAGAAAAACTGCCTCTTTTTCTGTAGTTCCAGATGTGGATAAATGATCTCTCCTGAGATTGCTAGCAATAGGCCTACCCTCAGTTACGTCTGGGGTTTACATTTATACTATCCTCAGGAAACTCCAAAACAAGAAGTAAGATTAAAGATGTCTCAAGTTGGTAACAACTCTTTGCACCTAGAAGAAGCAAACACAAAACCCTCTGGAAGAAAGCATCATTAATTGCAGACCCTTAGAACTCATACAAAATAAATTTAGCCAAAGTAAAACCATACTTAGAAGTAGCAGAAACAAGAAAAAATACTTATTTCATCTCTCAAACATTTTAGATATTAAAATTTTATGATACAGGACAAAACAGGCAGATTTGCAAAGGAACAAGGTAGAATACCTATAACTTAAAATATGAATGAAATTAAAAACTCAGTGGATAGGTTAAACAAAAGATTGGATAAAGCTGAAGAGACTAAGTGAACTGGAAGGTTAAATAGAAATAAATGCCCACAATTAAATTAAAAGACACAAAATGTAGAAAATATGAAATAGAAATTTAAAAATATAGAAGGTATAAGTGGGACGTCTGAATGTATGTCTACTTAAGGCTCTAGAAAGACAGAATGAAGAAAACAGTGGAAGCAATAAAGAGATAACGGCTGAGAAGATTCCACAATTAATGACAGACATGTATCTTCTGCTTTGGGAAAAACAATATATCCCAAGTACACTTAAATACACTGTGGTGAGATGTTAAAACACCAAAGACAGAGAAAATATTTTAAATGCAGTCACAGAGAAGGGAAGATAGATGACCTACGAAGGCATTTATACTGTGAATAGGATTCTCCACAGCAACAATAAACTCAAGAAGAAAGTAAAACATCTTCAAAGAGCTGAGGAAAACAAATGGAACTAGAACTGTATCTGTGTCAAAACTATCTTTTAAGAATGACAGCAAAATTTTAACAAAAATTGCGTGTACCATTATCAAACCCTTTCTAAAACAAATTGTAGAAGATGTTCTTCAGGAAGAAAGCAAATTAACCCCAAAGTATTTCTGAGTTACAAGAGAGAATAGTGAGGAGGATGTCAGCAAGAAGGAAAATTAGAAGGTCCCAGCTCCAGTTCCCTTCACAAAAATACTGACAGCAGCAACTATCCCCAGCCAAGAATACCTTTGTGAAAATTTCAGAACCCGAAAGAGACTGAAGTAGCTCCATGGAGCTCAAAAAAACAAGAAAAGCGGCATTAGAAGGTTAAAAGGAGTGGTTTTACACTGACCACTCACCTCTTCTCCAGGCCACACCATGAGACACCAAGAAGAATCCTCTGGAGCTGTGGTTTCTCCAACGGAGAAAAGAGAGTTCGAGGTGGACATCCATCTTCCTCAGAATTCTGGGGCACTCCCAGGGAGGCCCACTTCTGTCTCGCTCCATGGAGAATACTATGTGAATTGGCAAGACTAGCTAGACCATCTGGAATCAGCAGGGAACAAAGAAGGACAGGGGAAAGGGCTCACAGCAACCAGTCTTTGGATCTTGGTGGTGCTACTGTGTCCCTGCTAGAGGCCTCACCCAACCAGAGATCCCAGACCAACGCTCTGCCCACATGCAGAGCCAACCCAGTGGCCCCATCTGCCCAGGGAGCAAGGTTGGCTGTTCTTCCTAGCTGGGGTCCCTAGCTAGTAGTCTGGCCCAGCCACAGAACACAGAAGGTGGTCCCACCTTGTCCGGAAGCCCAGCCAGCAACCTTGCCCAACTGCAGGGTATATAGCTTGTCATTCGGTTCAACTGTGAAGCCTGGCCAGCAACCCTGCTGAACCACCCAGGACAACCAGTGACCCCACCCAACTGTGGAGCACAGCTTGAGGCCCTGCCTGAACATGGAGTCCAGTCAGTGACACCACCTGTCCAGGGATCACAGAGATCACAGGGATCTCCTGCAGTCCAGAGAAGATTGCAGAGCCCAGCCTGTGACCCCACCCAATCATGGAGCCCACCCAGCAGCAGCACCAGACAATGAAGCGGAGTCAGTGAAATTAAATAAACCCACTCATATATGTTCACCTAATATTTGACATGCAGAAGAATGAAACTGAACTCCTATCTGTCACCACTTACACAAATTGATTCAAAGTGGATGTCTTATGTAAGACCTGAAACTGTGAAACTACTAGAAAATAAAACATAAGGGAAACACTTCATGACATTGGACTGGAAGAGTATTTTTTGAATAAGACCTCAATAGAACAGGCAACGAAAGAGAAAAATAGATAAATGGGATTACATCAAACCAAAAGGCTTCTGCACAGCAAAAGTGTTGCAGGAAGTCAGGGACCCCAAACGGAGGGACCAGCTGAAGCCATGACAGAAGAATGTGGATTGTGAAGATTTTATGGACATTTATTAGTTCCCCAAATTAATACTTTTGTAATTTCTTATGCCTGTCTTTACTGCAATCTCTAAACATAAATTGTAAAGATTTCATGGACTCTTATCACTTCCCCAATCAATATCCTTGTGATTTCCTATGCCTGTCTTTATTTTAATCTCTTAATTCTGTCAGTTGAGGAGGATGTATATCCTTCCAGGACCCTGTAATAATTGCGTTAACTACACAAATTGTACAGCATGTGTGTTTGAGCAATATGAAATGTGGGCACCCTGAAAAAAGAACAGGATAACAGCAATTGTTCAGGGAATAAGAGAGATAACCTTAAACTCTGACTGCCGGTGAGCCGGGCAGAACAGAGCCATATTTCTCTTCTTTCAAAAGCAAATGGGAGAAATATCACTGAATTCCTTTTCTCAGCATGGAACGTCCCTGAGAAAGAGAATGCGCACCTAGGGGTAGGTCTCTGAACTGGCCCCCCCGGGGCGTACCTGTCTCTTATGGTCGAGATTGCAGAGGTGAAATAAACTCCAGTCTCCCATAGCGCTCCCAGGCTTATTAGGAAGAAGAAATTCCCGCCTAATAAACTTTGGTCAGACCGGTTGATCTCAAAACCCTGTCTCCTGATAAGATGTTATCAATGACAATGATGCCCGAAACTTCATTAGCAATTTTAATTTCGCCTCCATCCTGTGGTCCTGTGATCTGGCCCTGCCTCCACTTGCCTTGTGATATTCTATTACCTTGTTAAGTACTTGATGTCTGTCACCCACACCTATTCGTATACTCCCTCCCCTTTTGAAACTCCCTAATAAAAACTTGCTGGTTTTTGTGGCTTGTGGGGCATCACAGATCCTACCAATGTGTGATGTCTCCCCCGGACGCCCAGCTTTAAAATTTCTCTCTTTTGTACCCTGTCCTTTTATTTCTCAAGTCAGTCGATGCTTAGGAAAATAGAAAAGAACCTACATGATTATCGGGGCAGGTCCCCCGATACAAAAGAAACAATCAATAGAGTGAAGAAACAACTTACAGAATGGGAAAAACTATTTGTAAACTACGCACTGGACAAGGGATTAATATCAAGAATATGTAAGGAACTCAACTCAAAAGCAAACGAAAAAATCAAATAATCTGATTTAAAAATGGGCAAAAGTTCTGAACAGACATTTCTCAAAATAAGACATACAAGTGGCCAACAGGTATAAGAGAAATGCTCAGCATCACTATCAGAAAAATGCAATTCAAAACCACATTGAGGTACCACCTCACAACTCTTAGGATGGCTATTATCAAAAAGACAAAATAAAGATGCTGCAAGGAGACAGAGAAAGAGGACCTCTTATACACTGTTGGTAGAAATTTAAATTAGTGCAGCAATTATGGACAACAGTATGGAGGTTCCTCAAAAAATTAAAAATAGAACTACAATATGATCACACAATTCCACTATTGGGTATAAGAAAATGAAATTAACATGTCAAATATATATGTGTACCCCCATGTTTATTACATCACTATTTACAAATTGCCAAGATATGGAATCAACCTAAGTGTCCATCAACAAATAAATGGATTAAAAAATCCACATACACAATGGAATACTATTCAGTCACAAAAGAATGAAATCCTGTCATCTGTGACAAGATGGATGAACCTAGAGAACATTATGTTAAGTGAAATAAGCCAAGTAGAAAAGGACAAATAGCATATTATCCCATTTGTATGTGGAATCTGAAAATGTTAATCTCATGGAAGTAGAGAGTAGAATAGTGGATACTAGAGGATAGGCAGGGTATGGGGGAGGGGCAATGAGAAAAGGTTGGTCAACAGGTACAAAATTATAGTTGTATAGGTGGAATAATTCTAGTATTCTATTGCCCAGTAGAGTGACTATAGTTAAGAACAGTGTATATTTCAAAACAGCTAGAAGACGGAATTTTGAATATTCTCACCACAAAGAAATGACCAGTGGTTTGAAGAAATGGATATGTTAATTACTCTGATTTGATCATTGTACAATGTATACATGCATTGAAACAGCACATTTTACCCCATAAATATGTACAATTAACATGTGTCAATTAAATATGAAATATAACCTTAAAAATTTACCGCGGTGGCTCATGCCTGTAATCCCAGCACCTTGGGAGACTGAGGCAGGCGGATCTCAAGGTCAGGAGTTCGAGACCAGCCTGGCCAACATGGTAAAACCCCGTGTCTACTAAAACTACAAAAATTAGCCAGGCGTGGTGGCAGGCGCCTGTAATCCCAGTTACCCAGGAGGCTGAGGCAGGAGAATTGCTTGAACCCAGGAGGTGGAGGTTGCACTGGGCTGAGACTGTGCCATTGCACTCCAGCCTGGGCAACAGAGTGAGACTCCATCTCAAAAAAAAAAAAAAAAAAAAACTTTTAATCTTATAAATAGCCCAATTACCTGTCACTCATAATAAAAGTTATATTTAGAGACAATTCAAGCATATATGTTTTTGAGAATAAGATATATATCTAGTACTTTCAGTAATAAAACATTGTCATCACCTAATAATAATAATAATAATCACTAATTATGGAGATTACAATTAACTCAAATACTGGACAATAACAGTATGTAAGGCTGGAGGGGGTAATGGGAGGAAAACTGTTGTAAGATCTATGTATTGTTTGGTGTTAAGGGGTTAAAGATACTAATTATGTTTAGAATTATTTGACAAGTATACATGATGATACTTTAAGGTGAATCATTTATACAGAACTAAGGGTATAATTTTCAAACAAGTAGAAGGGACAAAATGATTTTTTTAAACAGTCAATCCAAAAGAAAGCAAAAGAAAAAAAAAGAGAGAAAATAAGCATAGAAAAAGTAGGACAAATAGAAAGTTTAAAATAAGATGGTAAAAATTTATCCAAATTGATCAGTAATCACAATAAAAGTACACAATGTAATGAAACAAAGTATTTTAGGAATACAAAGTAATTGTAAGAAACATGCATGTTGTCCTCAGTTATTTATTCTAGACTTGTCGTTGACCTGTTTATGTCTCATTTTGGATTGTTTTCTGACTCACTGACTTATCAGAGTACAGAGCTCAGTAAGTTTGTCTCCTGCTGTGTGAGGAAGGTTTGCTTTTCATTTATCCTAAAATGACCTTTTGAGACTCAAGAGATATCCACTGAGGACTAGTACTCTGGGGGTTGAAAATAATTGTTTGATTCCCCTTTTCAACTGCTTTATGATTCCATGGACATCAATCTTACTGCCTCTCAGCTTTCCCCTTATGTATGTGTTCTGTCCGGAGAGTTAGATGCCCACTCCAACTCCATCTCATTTTGGGAACCAGGGAAATAACTCAGATGTTGAATCTTTGAGTAATACTCAAGTTCAGAAAATGAAGCCTCATAAATCTCAGAAACAAATATGTCAATTACAGAGACGATTTCAGCCACCAAATAAATAAATAAAACACAATTAGTCAGACTGGTTTCTTATATAATTTCTTCTAGAAGGTGTTTTCTTTTCTTTTTTTTCTTTTTTTTTTTTTTGAGACAACATCTTGCTCTGTCACCCAGGCTGGAATACATTGGTGAGATCTGAGCTCACTGTAACCTCCACCTCCCAGGTTCAAGTGATTCTTGTGCCTCAGCCTCCTGAGTAGCTGGGACTACACGCACACGCCACCACACCTGGCTAATTTTTTGTATTTTTAGTAGAGATGGGGTTTCCCCATGTTGCCCAAGCTGTTCTCGAACTCCTGACCCCAGGTGATCCACTTGCCTCCGCCTCCCAAAGTGACGCAATTAAAAGTGTGAGCCACCGCATCCGGCCCCACTCCTCTTTGATCTAAGAAATCACTAAGGAAATTTTTAAGATACTTTTTGTTGGTTCTGTACGGTAATAACGAAAATATTTTAGGTTAAAAAATACTGTATTTAGGCCAGTATATTATTATACATTTTAGTGTGAAAATTATTTCTAACAAAATGTTTAACTATAATCATAATTTAATAAATAAGTGATGATAATTAGCTTGTGTAAAATTAGCATAAAATCAACCTATAAATTCCTAAATGATATAGTGTTTTCAGTTTTGGAAACCAGTTGTTTATACCAAGGAAAGTTGAACTGTTGCTAAATACTAAAGATTAAATGAGATAAAGGATAGAAAAGTGGTTGTCCAAACATTAAGTGCTATCAAATGAAGGTGGTTAATATAATTATGTTTATTAAAGAGGTACATAAACATTGTTGAGCAGAAATTGATGGCTCTGGAAATAGGACATATATAATAAGAACATGGGAAACAAGGCTTCATTAACCAGTTGGATCATCACCACCACCACTATCAAATATCATTTTGTAACAGTGTAGTTCCAGAATACATGTTCCCCTCAGAAACCCCGAAATTTCAGCAGCTTGCAGAGTAAGACCTCAACTCAGCTAATGCTCTATTGGCAACACAGTATCTTCTAATACTCTTTCATGTTCAAGTGCTATAATTTGCATTTTTAAAAGTCTGTACCTGCTTTTACTGCAGTAAATACAACACAAAAGTCTACCATACCTTTATAGGAGCCTTTATTTACCTAGCATTAGTTATCCTTGATAAATTCGAACATGTTCTTAGAAGAGATAGGTTTTTAGTTGCAACTCGTGTAATGAAAAGAATCAGAGACAACGCAGGATACTGATTGTGTCATGGAAGTGTCACCATTCTTTCTGAGAGCCACCATAAGCTGAGGCACAGCAGTAAAATGCTTGAGGGACCCTGGCTGATCCCCTCATAGCTGGATGGTAGTTTGCTCTTCGATTTGTCATTTCTTGTTTTCCTACGTTTTAACGTGGTGCTTTGTTGATACCATATTGCCACTTTCTTCCTTTTCAATTTCCCTCACCCATTTCATATACCATTGTCCTCTTTTATGAGAAATTCCTTTTCTGAGAACCCGGCTTATAATCACCTTCCCATTTCTATGCCTCCTTTCTGACATGTAAAATACCTACTATCAGTTCACCCTCATTCATTTCTGCAGTTTCTCCTTTTTGCCTTAGATGCTCATTTTCTATGCCATCTCCCATTCTCATTTATATGGGATTTCCCTTTCTCTTTCACTAAATGTGGCTTTCATTTATTTCAATGACCTTAAGAAGCCCTTTATCCTGACATTTCTATGATTGTGAGCTGTTTATTCCCTTTTTAATATAAATAATTTTGAAAGTTTAGCAGGGAGCCTTTTTTCATCTCAGGCAGTTAACTGCTTTTTTTTTTTTTTTTTTTTTTGGCTAAGGTTTAAAAGAACCTCATTTTGCCAGAGTGTTTTGAAAATAGTCATCCCAAATAATACAGGAAAACATCCTAGTTCAAGAATTTGTTGGAGAATGCAAGCTTGAGCCAAAAAAAAAGAATTGTTATCATGTGTAGATTCAATATAGAACCTACTGGCTTTGCAAAAAAAAATTTAATATTTTCTAGTTAGCAATGGTTCCAATTTTATCCAAAGCACCATTATTACTGAGTATACTTATATTTGACCAAATATTGCTTCTATGGCTCTTGCAATTGAAGATGCCATCAATCATGGCACTATCCACAGATGTAACACAAAAGCTTTGTCACTGAAATACTATTTATTTCATGGTCTTACTTCAAGTTCTCTGATAATTTTACGTGTTGTTTTTCAAAAATATTCAGACATCATTTTCTTCATATTGGATGAACTTTTGTCACTGACAATCCTGGGTAATGATAAACCTTTACTGTAGACTTAAGGTTCACCTTTAAGAAAGCTTTGAATCATTCAGAAAGTGTTCAATATGCTATTGAGCCCTATGAAGGTAGTCATTGAGAATCATCATTTTCTACCCACAATCTGATTCTCTCAGAGAAATTGTGCCAGTGCCTTGATAGATTCAGTTAAATTCATATAATAGCTTTTACTTGATGGTAAATATATATAAACCACATGATATTATAACCCAAACAAATCCCAATTGAGGGACATTCTACAAAATGTCAAACCAGCACTCCTCAAAACTGTCAAGGTTATGGAAAGCTAAGAAGGTCTGAAAAACTGTCACAGCCAAGAGAAGCCTAAGGATGCTGGACAATTAATTGTTATCCTGGATGGGATTCTGGAACACAGAAAGGATATTAGGTGAAAACAAAGGAAATCAAAATAAAATACAAACCTTAGTTAATGATGTATTAATCGGTTCATTAATTGTGACAAATACACCACTTTGACTTAAAATGTTAATAATAGGAGAAAGTGGTTGTGGCGTATATGGAAACTCTCTGTACTATCTGCAGTTTTTCTGTAAATCTAAAAACTGTTCTAAATTTTGTAAAGAAAAAAAAGTTTACTAAAAAAATAGTGTCAAGCAAACAATCAAAATAACTAGGCACCAAAAGAAACTGATAACATGAAAAATAGACAGCATAAACAACAGATAAAAGAGGAGATCCAAAAATCATAGAAAGTAAGACTAAAAGCAATGTCTATAACACAAATATCCTTAATATTTTCATGTAGATAAAAGCTGAGCTTGACTGAGCTTGAAAATGTTAGCAGGAAACTTGACACTATAAAAATAGCACGCCAGAACCAAATGGAAAACCTAGAAATGATTAGTTCAATAACCAAATTCAGGAATGCAATGAATGGGCTGAACAGCTGAAATTCATGAAATGGAAAATAGTTCATATTTTAAAAAACTTATCCAAGATGAGACAAATAGAAAGGAATAATGAAAAGTAAGTAAAGGCAAGTGATAGATAGAAAGGATACTGTAAGAAAATCTAACATATGTATAACCTGAATTGCAGAAAGCTAAGAAAAATGAAACAGGAAGGGTATTTGGGGAAATAAAAACTGCAAACTTTCCAAAACTGATGACAGATATCTAATCTATACATTTGGGGATCCCAAAGGATAAAAAAAATCCACAACAAGACACATAATGATAAACTGAACATAAACAATGAATAAAAGAAAATCTTTAAAGCAGCAAGAAACAGCAAGAAGAAAAAAGTTCTTTCAAAGGAGAAACACTTAGACAATAATAGCATATATGTCAGGAACAGGGAAAATAGAGTTAAACTGTTCTGAGATCTTTGAGTTTTCAGAGGAGAGTTAAACTACCAATTAATTCAGGCTTTAGTAAGTTAAGGATGAGGTAATTTCTAGGCTAATTACCAACAGAATAACAAAATAAAATATAAATACCTGTGGGAAAATAGAGATAAAAATCAATCAACCCAAAAAAAAGTTTAAAAAGGAAAGAAAATTGAGAAAGAAGAGAAAAAACAAAAAAAAGTACATAGGAAGATAGTAGATTTAAACACAAATACATCAGTTATTACATTGCATGTTAATAAACTCGGCATTCCAATTAAAAGAAAAAGATTCACAGGCTGAATTTCCAAAAAACGAATATGCTGTGTGCAAGAGACATATAAAAACCATAAGGATACAGAATTGTTGAAAGTAAAATGATTGGAAAAGATATACTATTCCAGTAATAGCCAATAGAAACTGGATGTGCCTTTATTAACATCAAATATAATAGATGTTTATACAAAAATATCATTAAACCATAAGTGATATGACAATTCTAAACTTATTTATACTGTAAAACTTGGCCTTTAATATGCAAAGCAAAAGTGACAGAACTCAAGCAATTCATACATACACAAAACAGAAATCCAAATGGCCAGTAAACATTTTTAAAAGTGCTTAACTTCAATGACAACCAAATAAATTAAGATTATAATGAAATACTGCTACACACCCACAAGAAGACCAAAACTTTTAGTTTTTTAAGATTGAAAATAAAGAGTGTTGATAAAGATGAGGAGCAAGTGAAAATCTTATACATTGCTGGTAGGGCTGTAAATTGGTACAATCGCTTTGAAAACTCATTTGGCATTATATTAAATTTTAACATTAAAGTATATCTCATGATCATGTTGTCCTATTTTATTATCCAAACAAAGACATTTTTGAGAGTGAAATGGGGCACTATAAATAATTACACCAGGACAATAGGTAACAACCAGGACTGAATCAAGCAAACCAGGATATAATGCCTCCCTACTATGACCCCACAATTCTCACTCTTATCTCCAACACAAATGCATGTGTTTATATACCAGGAGCAATACTGATAATAGCTGAAAATTGGATTGAACCCCAATGTCTGTCTACAGAAGGAAATGTGTTATATTCACAGAGAGAGAGAGAGAGAAAGAGAACAAACAATACAGATGATATCTCATAAACATAATATTGAGCAAAAGCCAGACACAAAAGGATACATACTATAGAACTGCATTCATATAAAATTCAAAAAAGACAACAATATGGAGTTTGAGAATATAAACAAATGATAAAACTATAAATAAAATTAAGGAAGTAACAATTATACATGTTAGAAGAACTTCTAGCATTATAAATGTTAGAAGATAACTTCTAACATGTATAATTGTTACTTCCTTAATTTTAGGGAAGGTAAGGAGGAATGAGTACTTTCAAGAGAGTGTAGGGGTTCTTCTTCAATCACTTCATCTATGCTGTATGGTATGAGCGCTATATTTATTTTCTTTGCTCTTCTGTATGTTTACTATGTCTTTCAACAAAAAAAAAGTTTTTTTTTTTAAAGAGAATACCAGATGCTAACCAAGGAAGTACTAACTAGTAATGTACAGAGGGAGCCAGGGGCTGGCACTGCAATATGTAGTATTCAAGCTGAACAAAGAAGGCTTTTTGAACAACAATATCTCAGCTCTACTTTTGCTTAAAAGAGAAGTTGCAAAACAAAAGCATTTGTAAGACAAGAACACTGCTAGAAAAAAAGAAAAAAGAACCCTACTAGAAAGAAAGAAACCTTGTGAAGCTCAGTTCAATATTACACTGGAGCACTGAGAATCCCCTTTTCCAAGGTTCTTTACCAAACAAAAATATTAAAGAATCCTGTTTATAATATAACCTGACCCTTCAGAATGGAACCCCACAGCCATGCTAGAATGAGACATAGGTGTGCTTTTCCCATCTTTCTGAATAAACGGTATTATACCTTAATCTTTTCAGTTGTGTCGCTAAATCTAAATAAACCAAAGGAATGCAAAAAAAATGGGACAATTTCTCTTATGTATCTCCCCCTCCATCAGGCTCAGACAAACCTCTGAAAGTGTTCCAAGAGATGGTCCTATCAACCTGTCATTTGCTGAGTAAATAGAACAGATTTGACCTAGGTCTTGATTTTATGAGTTTTATTTGTCTGTTTTCAGCAGGAGGTAAAATGTGCCAAGTTGTTACTTCATTTTCACTCTAAGGTTTAAACACAAATAACCATTCATCTAAGTGTTGGACTGCACAGTACAGAACCACTTAAATCCCAGGAACATGTCACTTGTGCTAATGGCTTCCACTAGTCTATGAGGAAATGTTACTTGCATCTTGCTGACCACTTTGGATTGATTAAGGCAAGGAGAAATAAAGAGATCTCAAAGGAAAATTCACCCCCTGTCTTAAATGCATGGAATCAGCATGTCGAGGAGTTTAGAAACACATTTCATGAGGGAATCTTCAAAGCCTGCAAGGGACAAATCCCCCATTAAAAATTAAATTTGCACTCTCAAGGACTCAGTCAAGAAATACTTTTGCTACAAACGACATAAGTAGGACAAATGATAATGTCTGGATAAAGATCATAGAGTAAATAATACTATGTCAGTATTTTTTATTTTAATAATTGCACTGTGATTATGTAAGAGATTGCTCTTGATTTTATGAAACTCACACTGAAGTTTTAGTGGTAAATGGATGTCATATTTGCAACTGGCTCTCAAGTAGTTTAGGAACAAAAAGCTTATTCAAATCTGTATCTGTAGAAAGAGAAAGAATACGAGAGAAAAGGAATGTGGTAAAATATTAACATTCAGAAAAGCTGAATGAAAGCTATATGGGAATATTTGTACTATTTTTGCAACTTTTCTATAAACTCTGAAATTATTTCAAAATAAAACATTAAAAGTCAACGAACTCATGGGTTAAAGTCTAGAATTAGGAACCATTACGTAACTCTTTGATAAGAGGAACATATGCAGGCTCAGACAATAATAAACTATGACTGTGGACAAAGCACTTGATTTTCCTGAATCTCAGTCACAGCATCTTTAATGAAAATGAGCTGATTAGATAGTGTTTGAGCACAATTCCAATTCTAAAATGTTATGGTTCAAGGTTTTATTATTTGTCCCTCATCCTCTCCTCCTTTTCAACTGTCTAATAACCTCTCTCAAGGATTTATAGAAATAATGACAGCAGTTAACATTTAGTGAGTATGAATTCTATTGTAGGTAACTTTCTAATTTATACATTATACATAATGTATACATATAATTTATACATTATACATAATGTATACATATAATTTATACATTATACATAATGTATACATATAATTTATACATTATACATAATGTATACATATAATTTATACATTATACATAATGTATACATATAATTTATACATTATACATAATGTATACATATAATTTATACATTATACATAATGTATACATATAATTTATACATTATACATAATGTATACATATAATTTATACATTATACATAATGTATACATATAATTTATACATTATACATAATGTATACATATAATTTATACATTATACATAATGTATACATATAATTTATACATTATACATAATGTATACATATAATTTATACATTATACATAATGTATACATATAATTTATACATTATACATAATGTATACATATAATTTATACATTATACATAATGTATACATATAATTTATACATTATACATAATGTATACATATAATTTATACATTATACATAATGTATACATATAATTTATACATTATACATAATGTATACATATAATTTATACATTATACATAATGTATACATATAATTTATACATTATACATAATGTATACATATAATTTATACATTATATATAGTATATATACATTTATATACATATACATAATTATATAAATTTATATACATTTTATATATGTGTATAAATTAGAAAGATTATATATATATAATCTCATTTGATCTTCACAACAAACAGATTTGTAGGAACTGTTATCATTCTCATTTTGTAGAGGAAACTGGGGCATAGAGACACATCAAAATATACCTCAGGTGATACAATTGGTAAGTGGACTGAGCTGGGCCAAGAGCTTATGCTCACATTCTTTATACCAGAGGTCATAAAACTTTTTCCGTAAGTGGCCAGATGGTAAATATTTTAGGCTTTGCATACCACATAGGTTTCTGTCACATGTTCTTCTTTGTTTTGTTTGTATAACTCTTTATAAATAGGAAAAAAAATTCTTAGCTCAGAAATTGGGCCAGATTTAGCATACAAGATGACTGTTACCCATACCTGAACCTTGAATGGGGACTGATCAGTCACCAAATGACATAACTGGAAAGAGACCCGAGTGATTAACTCATCTAACTGTATTATATAGATGAGGCACTAAGATATCAAGTTATTTGCCCAAGTCCATGTTGGTCATTAGAGCCTGATCAAAGATTAAAACCCTAGTCTTCTGACTCCTCATTCAGTGCACTTGCAGTCACAGAACAATCAATTCTAGATGCATACTGGAAAAACCTAAAGTATGCTATTAACTTATATGTTCATTTATGGCCACAAGCAACTGATGATCGACTTTAAATCAAGCTGGAAAGCAAGACCTACATAAAAGTTTTCAATGACAACGAATATTACATAATTAAGTACTTAGCTATTGAAATTGATTCAAATCAACTCAATATTTTTGAGGAACTGCCATGTGTCTAATACTGTGTGAGAACAAAAAGAACTAAGTGAACTCTGCCTTTAAAAGAAAGCCTTCTGGAGAAACACAAAATTGTGAGCAAAAGACAAGAAAACAAGATAAGGAAATAATCAATGAGGGCTGCAGCTATACCAGGAGTTTCTATGAGAAATAGATCTGCAGATAGAGCTTGAAGAAATGGGGTAAGCCCTTTGGAGAAGTCTTCTGCTTTGCAGTTGCATGGACTTCAACTGAGCAAACATCAAACAAAGACTAAGTGAGAACAAAAGTTATGGGACATGGTGATTAAAAAGGCATTGCATCTGTGCTCAAAGACCTTAAAATCTGATGAAGACCACACAATTTCACTTGTGAAATCCTTAAAGATTTGAACACGTCTCATGGTAGTTCTCCCAAGAGCTATTAACTTGACAGCTAACACAGAAGACACAGTGCTAACAAAGGAATGAAAATTGATGATTGCATAGGAAAATGGTGACTTGATTAACTAAGTTCTCAATAGTTACCTCCAGGGTAACTTCTCCCTGACTTCTCTACATGACAGTTCTCTCTGGGGCAGGAAGAACAGTGTTCAGGTAGTAGAAAAGTCAAGTATCCAGCCCATTTGAGCTGAATCTGTTATCTTTGTCACTGCAAAATTTAATATGACACATATTTGCTGTTTTATTTGTTTACCAGTACAAACATCAGTGGAACATATTAATTTGTACCAAAGCAAACTTTGACCATCAAAGTCCATAAGCTTTCTTCAACCTTACTCTATTCAAAACTTTATCCTAAAATTATAAGGTATCATAATGTTGGCTATAAAATTGATGTGATGTCAAATTCACTTGAATATTCACCAATAGTTCATGCCTGCATATTACTGTCAAGTTCTTACAGCCTTACAGTAGTTCTTGTAAGCTATGGATATGATGCCAATATTTTTACATAGTGGCACCAGGAGCTAAAATAAGACAGCTAATCTGGTGGGTAACAGAGGGAAGGGAGGGAAAAGTCTTAAGTTCTTTGAAATGACTACTATTAAAGTGTGAGAGTGAAATACAAAAATAACTAGATGACAATTCGAATATCCAGGTTTTGCTTTTGGTTATGCCACTAATAAGATATGAGATGGTGAAAAAGCAACTTCTTTGGCCTTCAATTTTTTTTTTTATATGAAAATGAAGGGCTGGATGAAATGACCTCTAAAGGCCCCTTTAATTTTAACTCTATCATTCAATGGATTACACATATTTTACTGTAAATATAAAAGTTTATTTTATGTATTTTAATTGATACATAATAATTTTACATATTTATGAAGTACATGTGATTTGTAATACATGCATACAATGTGTAATTATCAACTCAGGGTAACTGAGGTATTCATCACCACAAATATTTATCATTTATTTATGTTGAGAACATTTCAAATATTCTCTTCTATTTTGAAATATACGATAAATTATTCTTAACTATAATATTGTACTGTGCTATTGAACACTAGATCTTATTCCTTCTATCAAACTAACTGTTTCAATGGAAGTAAAACCAGGAGTCAAGAAAGAGCATAAGACTGGGATTTAGAAAACTTGACAACTAGTCCTGACTCTGTTGTTCATTAGCTTTGTGACTATACACAAATAACTTAACATTTCTGGGCCTTAATCTTTTAAATTGATATTCTATGACTAGCCAGGGCCTCGATATGGTATCCATATCCATTCCTACCCTTTTTCCAGACAGTATCTTTTGAATGAGACTTGCATTCTCTCTCCTCTACATTTTGTCTAAACTTAATCACCCAGCATCTCTTTCACTCAAGTCATATTTCCTATAATAGAATAAACTTAATCTTACCATTATGAGAATGTGGGTTACTGAGACAAAGTTGTTCCGTTTCAGTTGGATCTTTCTCTATATTCTTAATGATAATGTTAACATCATAACCTTAAATTGTCACACACTTTGAAATATCACATTTAACCCCCCACAAAATTCTATTAGGCAAATATTACTATTATTTTTATTTTATATGTGAGAAAATGACTAAATGTGAGTTCAACGACTAAACTCACCCAGCTATTAAATGGTGGAACAAGGATCTGAAACCAAGTCTGTCTGACTCTAACCTTCTTAAGCAGTAGTGTTTGTAGATTCAGAGCAAGTTGGTGACAGAAAGGTAATAGAACATGTCAAAAGGGACAGGTTCTCCGGAAACCCCAGGCACGTCAGAAGTAGCTCCAGTTTATTTCCCTTAAGAAAACATCAATAATGATTCTAGAACTTAGGCCTGAGCAGTTACTTTGTCACCCATGCCTCCAGTCTGTATTTTCCAATCAATATGGCAGCTTCAACAACACTGGATATCCCTAGTCTAACACAAAGCAGTGATGGATCATGATGGCCTTTAGAAATAGAGTGAACTAGGTCACATAATAGAACATCCATCAATTAAAATAGGAGGTTCTAGCCAGTGCAGCATTTGGAAATTAAAGAAAACCACTGAGCATGTGGTGAGAGGTACTTGATCATTCCCATCTAATGTACACATTTAATCATCTTCCCAGCTGGGCCATACACAGTGGACACAGTAGAGAGGGTGTTCTTGTTTGCAGAGGAACATCGTACCCTGTGGTACCGCTCTTCATCAAAGCAGTCACTGCCAGACATCTGTTACCTCTAAAGCCCTCAGGACCTGCTCCTGAACATCTGTTAATAAGGAATTCATCTTAATTGATTACTTGCTTGTTTAAATAAACATGTAACACCTACAATTGCAAGTACCATTCTCAGTTTATCACTTTCATGATACATTGGAAAATATACTGAGCTAGAAATCAGAAAGCTTCAGTTCTCTCTAGCTATGCTGTAAACTGCCTGGGTAACCTTGGGTAAGTTATTCTCTCTGAGTCTCAGTTTCCTCTTCCGAAAGAGAAAAGAGATTCAACATCTTCCAAAATTCTTGGAAAGGCTTCTCCATTATTTTATAGATGTATGTCCTTCCCTTACTCTAGAACCCTGCCCCCTATGGACGAAATAAATGCAAACTTGACATTCAAGCCTCTATATGAGATTCACATGTACTCTATAAATATGTACAACTATTATGTATCAATTTAAAACAAATTAAAAGCTAAATCTAAAAAAAATCTCAAGCTTCTATATGATTCAACCTAACCTTGCTTGTCCATTTTCCAAGTTTTCCATCTCCCGTATTTTCTTTAAAACACATTGGCTGCAAGACATCTGTCAAGCCAGATACTCTGCTTTCTTCACACATGTGTTATTTCCATGGCCATACCTTCATTTAGTCCCCTTTCCCAGCCTAAAATGTCTGATATGCTCCAAAACCTGTCCCATCCTTTAAGATCCAGCTCATTATTATATTCTCAAGGAGGCTTCCCTTCAGGGGAGAAAAAAGGGAAAACATAATAGTTAAATGATCCCTAGTGCAGAATGTATTAAGAACCCTATATCTACATAATGAGTTGTTTGTAACTCAACCTTCTGAGAGCCTATGGTAAAAAGTAAACAAATTATAATTGTAGACACATTCTATATGGCGATACCCTGATCTCACAAAGTTTCCTAAAGACAAAATAATATACTTTTAAAATATGAGATGACTAATCTTGAAATCCTCTTCAATTTTATACATCTATAAGAATACTAGGTTGCAGTTATAATATTATATTCTCCTTAGACCTTGGATATCATAAAATATCAGAGTTATAAGGATTTCTAGAGGTCATCAGGTCAATGTTCCCACTTAATTTGGGAGCTTCTTGATATATAACCTTCTTATCTCTGCTTCATGTCTCCTTAAACAGAAGCAGGGACAGGAAACTCATTACTTCACAAGATAGCTCACAAAACACCTATGATTTATTCAGTTTATTAGTTCATCCAATATATAATTATTGAGAACCTACTATGTACCAGTACTGTTTACCATAAGACAAAGACACAGTGGTAAACAAGACAAACAAGGTCTTTACTCTCATGGAGCTTTCATTCTATTTGTCAGGAAATAAATAACAAGCAAGTAAATAAGTATAAAAATAAGACAATTTCAGATAGTGATAGGTATAGTAAAGTAATAAGATTATGAGATAAAGAATAACAAACAGTGGGAGGTGTAGGGGCTACTTTTATTATTTATTTATTTATTTATTTATTGACATGGAGTCTCACTGTTTCGCCCAGGCTGGAGTGCAGTGGCAGGATCTCAGCTCACTGCAACCTCCGCCTCCTGGGTTCAAGCGACCCTCCCACCTCAGCCTCCCAAGTAGCTGGGATTACAGGCGTGTGCCACCATGCCCAGTTAATTTTTGTATTTTTAGTAGAGACGGGGTTTTGCCATGTTGGCCAGGGTGGTCTCAAACTCCTGACCTCAAATGATCCACCCGCCTTGGCCTCCCAAAGTGCTGGGATTACAGGCATGAGCCACCATGCCTGGGTGAGGCTAATTTGGGATTGATGGGTTAGGAAAGACTTTTCTGAGGAGGTAGCATTTGAACTGAGACATGAAAAACTAAAAGGAGCTAACTATGCAAACATTTTGGGAAAGAGTGTTCCATGGAAGAAAAGGGAACAATAAATACAAAAGCCCTGAAATAGAAGTGGGCCTGATATGCACAAAGAACAGCAAGGGGGCCAATGTGGCTGGACTATAGTGAGCAAGGGGAAGTGGCAGAAATGAGGTGAGAGAAACAGACAAGCCAATCATGTTGGGCCTTGTAGGTCATAGTTAAGAACTTGTTTTTTATTCTCAAGGCAATGGAAAATTCTGCCTTCTGGGATGATATATACCAATGCTATCCCTCTTCCATGTGACAGCTCTTTACATATTTGAAGACACTGCTTATACCACCCTTAAGTATTCTCTTCTGCAGTCCGAAAATCACCAGATTCTCCAACAATTTCTCTTAGATTGTTTTCATTCTTCACTATTCCCATTTTCCTAGTCATGTTGGGCTACCATAACAAATTACCATAGAATGGGTGGCTTAAACACCAAACATTTATTTCTCGCAGTTCTGGAGGCTGGAACTTCCGATCAAGGTACTTGCAGATCCAATGTCTGGTGAAGGCCTGGTTCCTGGTTTGCACAAGGCTGTCTTCTTGTTGTAGCCTCACATGGCAGAGAGTGAGATTATCTCTCATATGCCTCTTTTTATAAGGGTACTAACCCCATTCATGAGGGATTTACTCTCGTGACCCGATTACCTCCCAAATGTCCCATTTCCAAACACCATCACGATAGAGATTTAGATATCAATACATGAATTTGTGGAAGAGAACACAAATATTCAGTCAATAGCATCCATTGTGTACTTCTGGTCATGCTCCAGTTTGCTAT
Source organism: Pan paniscus (assembly GCF_029289425.2). Lineage (NCBI taxonomy): Eukaryota > Metazoa > Chordata > Mammalia > Primates > Hominidae > Pan > Pan paniscus. The sequence goes on from NC_073272.2 coordinate 128,313,657, forward strand.
GTCCTTCCTAAACTGGATAGTGACATATATTCGATGAAAAATAAACATTAGCTAAAGGAATTAATAAACAACATATCACACTCAATGAAAAACACAATAGGATCATTTCTTTCATTGAACTGGATATTATGGTTCTACTATTATAACCCAAATAGCATTTGTTTAAAAGTCCCAAACTTCATTTATCAAGGCATCAGCAGCCTGTATTATGTATGTCAAAGATGCCATGGAAGCTGATTTTCACTAGTATATGGAACAGCAACCATATCTGTGGACTCTCATCACTTTTGCTTCAAAAGATGTTATCCTTCATTTGGGGCTTGGTCACATAACTTCTTTCCATAATTAAATGTTAGCAAATATGACATAAGCAGAGTGTTTATTTGAATATTCTTACTCTATGAGACCTCTACCATTACCATATGGACATACACCTGTTAACCTGCTAGGGAGACGCAAGAGAATGTGGAGAAGAGCTGAGTCATCAGATGCACTAGTAAGACCAGACAAGACCAAAAGAACTGCTTGGCCAACTCATTGACTAATAAGCAATAATATATAGTTGTTTAAAGTCACTAATTTGTAAGATAGTTTATTATGCAGCAATAACTTGCTGACTCAAAGAGCCATCAGTTTATGGTGTTCAACCATAAATCCCCTTCCCCCAACATATATGCACATACATACATGAACTAGCCAGACAGTTCAAACCTTGGTGCATCAGTTTTAGAAGGCTTTAGACAGTTATTCTAAAACATCACAGGTACAATGGGGTTTTGTGTCTATATAATATTGTTCATATTCATTTAGCTACCTAAATATCACAACCTCTCTTGGATTCAACTGAACCCTTATTCTGCACAGCACAGAAACTTGCATAGCATGCAAAATGCCAGCTCAATCAAAATCAAAGCAAACGTTACATATGCAACGTCTACACCTGCTTAAAATGTGTTTTTCCTCTATTTTCCCTCAGAACTATATGAAATTATGGGCCAACTGCAGAGCAAAAATGATTTCTTGGTAGATCTGGATTTCCTATTATGTCTAATGTAATAGAAAGGATATTACCACTCTGCTTAATCTTCCTGCAGTTGACTTGCTGTGAATTGCTATAGTAAAGTAAAAGAAAATCATTATTAGGGTTCAAAAATACAAGTTGGTTTAAATAAAGCTTACATTTATCTGCAGGCATTACACACCTAAAATCTCATTTACAATTCCAAATAATTGGTCAGGGCTTATTAGCCATTTCTATATTTGGATTTACACAGTTTAATATATTTTTCTTTTAGTTGTTTATGTATTTTGTCTCATTGGGTGGGAAAGTAATTTAGGACAAATTAAATATAATATTTTTGCCAGAAATGTGTCTGGATTGCAATAACTGACTTTTTAAAATCTGTATGTTACAAGAAAACCAAATACCTCCATCTTGAAAGTTCTTTCTGGCTATAAAAATTTGAATGTGCCATACAGAAATAAAGACAGGTGTTCTTAAACATCTTGGGGAATAGTATATGCATTTTAAAATCTAGGATCTTAGGATCACATAGAGCGTCAGGAGTATGATGCTAAGAGAGGCTCTTGAGAAGGGCTTAGAAGTTAATAAATCATTAATTAAAACAAAAATATAGAGTGTGGAAGCGGGTACCTAGGCTCATTTTAGAGCTCTCCTGCCACAGATTGGTGAATGCTGGAAAAACTTCAGACAAGAGGATACAGTAAAGATGAGAACATAATTCTACTTACCATTCTGTCAGGCATAATGACTAGGCTGGTTCCCTAAGCATTACCCTACACTTCTTGCAAGCTCAGTCCTAGAACCCAAGTTATTCCTAATCAGGCAAGATTTAAGAACCCTAGTTTAGTACTCAAGTGTCCCATAATTAAACCACCTTTACTTCTAGTCATGTTCTGAGCACATGCCCCATTCTAGTAACTGAACTTTGTGCTAAACTTCTCTAGCCTTAGTTTTCTCACTCCCTCCAAAAATGAGATGGTGTGAGACTTAAATGAGATAATGCAAGTATTTAACACATAGTGAGCATTTGATAAAAGTCACTTGCTGCTACCTTATTCATATTATCAATGTTGTGCTGGTAAACTGGCTTTCCAGAGGGGAAAAGAGGTCTGATCTATAATATTTTCTCATTCCCATGGTGCAAATACTCCTACCATAGCTGATAGCAAACAATCAACATGAAGTCACTGAAGGTAAAGTTAGGAAGAGAAGTATACGCAGTCAGCTCTCACAAGCCAGTATGCACCAGCTCCACCAGATCACTGCATGACCAAAACTCTACCTTGTAACCCACTTCAAGTAATTGCCCCTATTGCTTCCTTCTGTATCTTAATACTAATAATTCTAATACTTTGGACCTATTTTGCTCTCAAACTAAAGTCCCATTCCTTATACCCAGAAGTAACCCCAGAACTGACCCAGAGCATGTTATTATCCCTCTCTGATCTGACAATGTCATCAGTTCTCTCATCTGAAAATCTCTTTGCTCACCTGAGTCTTGGAATACCACCTACACCCAGAATTTGTATCATCAAGTAACATTTGCCTGACACACCATTCTGTTCTTGAGGGACTTCTCTAATTAAATTCATCTTCTTGAGCTGTCATCATCTTCTAATTATGGGATGGTTAAAGTTCTGTCTGGGGCCAGAGACAGGGCCTATTGAAATAGAGGTACAGTTTGTGAGCAAGAACCAAAGAGCTCACTCATCCATGGAAATAAAATTTATGCCTTTGGTCTAACTAGCACTTTATTTTCTCTATCTGGATACCAAACCCTAATTCTATGTACTAGTGGTTGAGTAGGGCCACCATAAACATACCAGGGTTTTCAGGATGCTATAGACACATTTAATGAGTAACTCGCAACATACAATCATACCCAAACCATGAACTCTGGAGTTGGTCCATCATATAGAATAAATAAGTTCCAATACTTTGCTCATAGTTTCATATGGCTATTGGGTATGCTACTTGGTAGCTGGCAAAGCTGGCAGCAAATGGAAGCAATTATCTATGCAAGTGAGCATGTGATCCAATTATGTGTATAATTATGATGCAGCATTAATGCTGATAATGATGATAAAGATGATCCCATAATAACTGAGCCAGAAAAGAGAAAAGGGTAATTTAATTGGAAAAACATGAAGCCACCTAGAGCATCTGTGGGGAACTGAAAGCTCTTGGCTGTTCACATGACAGGGATGAGAGAGCAGAGAAAAGGACTATCCCAGTGAATTTTATATTTCATTAAATAGAAAGTATAAACCTCATATAGATTATAAAATAAGAAAGAATTAAGACACAGTGAAATTCATGCAGCAGGAAATGTGAATCTGATCATGCATAGTTTTGTTTTAAAATTTCCCAATATCTCAGCGTTATCTTATGCTATGAGTTTACCCCTTAACTGTAACTGTGTGGAAATGCTGAGTGATTAAGAGGCTTGTGAATTTCTTTCCCTCATGGGGATGTATGCATACATCCAGCCTGGGGCATATCTCTCAATATCCTACAATAAAAGTGATAGAGCTCACCAAGGTCTGCATAAAAAGAAGGCTCCTATAGAAACACAATGGCCAAGTCTCACCAAAATCATCCAGCTTCTCCTATATACACTACAATTTACTGTTTGCACATGTCCAATCTCCCTTTTCATTTTTCTAGCTAGCCACCTTAACCCTGAGGCTGAATCATTCTCTTGCTTCCTCATTCTTTTATCTGCCTTATCATTCATTAAATAATCATTATTGAACATCTACTATGTGGTGGGCACTAGATGTTTTGAGTTAAATATATACACACATGTGTGCATGTATGACAACATCTATATCCTCAAATCACTCACAAATCTAGCAAGACACACAGGTAAACAGCCAATCACAAAAGAATAAGAAGAGTTTTATTTTGGTGTTATCAGGAGGGTAAAATAGGAGCCCAGAAGGGAAATACTAAATCAGACTAAAAGAGTCAGAAGTTTTCTGGAGGAAATAACTTCTGAGACAAAGGACAGGTAGGAGGTAGCTAAACAAAGAAACCACAGTGAACAAAGCAAAAACCCTGTTCCCATGCATCTTCAATATAGGAAAAGACATACAATACAAATAATATTTGTGTAAGAATGCATCATTTAGTAACTAGGGTAAAAAAAGTATATCAGGGTGTAAAAACAGAGTAATGGGGTACTTTCTTTTTTCTTTTTTTTTTGTTTATTTTCGGGGTGCCACTTAAATAGGATTTTCAGAGACACCTGGATGAAATATCTGAGCAGATTTGAATGACATGAAGGAGCAAGAAGTGTGGTTATCTGAGGAAAGAAGGTTCTTGGCCCTGAGACAAGAATATGTTTAAAGAGTTAAAGGATCAACAGAAAAAGCGGTGTAGCTGAAGCTCAGTGAACAAAGAGAAGTGGAAACTTAAAACAGAAAGCAATTCAAAAAGAGATCACGTGGGACCTTGCAGACTATGACATAGAGTCTATTGTTTTGGATTTTTCTTGAACCTCAGATGTACAGAACTGAAATAATCATAATTCTTAATTCAAGTTATACTACCATTGACTTATAAATCATCCTTTTCATCTATTTATTTTAATGTCCTAATAAACATCCATGAACCCATTGTCCAACTCCCAAACTAGAATATTACCTATGTTCCTCTACTATACTATACCCTACCTCCCCCAGAGGTAACCACTGTTCTGAATTTTATATTTACCATTTTCTTCCCTTTATATTCATTTTATCACATTTATGTATTTTCCTTTCAAATGCTTTGTTTTCGAATTTTACAAAAAAAAATTGTATGCTGTCTTTCGAGTCTTGCTTTTTTCACTCAGCACTATATTACTAAGGTTCATTTATGTTGTTGCTTATAGCCGTAGATCATTCATTTTCACTAATATTCCATTATGTGAACATTTCACAACAATTTACTCATTCTCTTTTTAATGGTTATTTTGGTCATTCCCAAGTTTTTGCTACTATAAGCAATTCCACCAAAAATAGTCCAGTAAATATCTCCTCAGGTAGATATGCTAAATTTTTTCTTGGAATACACCTACCATTGCTGCTAGGTGATAGAATGTGCAAATTTTCAACTTTAAAAGATAATATCAAATTGTTTTCCAAAGTAGCTACACCAAATTACATTCCCAACAACAATGTATGAGAGAGCTCACATACTACACATCCTATCTAAAACTTGGTATTGTCAAGTTCTGTAAATTTTACCTGTCAAAAAGATGTAAAATGATATCCATTGTGGTCCTGTCCCTGAGTATAAGTGAGACTGTGTATCTTCTCATATTTTTATTGATCATATAAGTTTCCTTTTCTCCAAAGCACCTAATTCTTTTTTCCCCCATTTTTAAATTAGGCTATTTTTCTCTGTCCTGTCAGTTTGTAGGATTTCTTTATATATTCTTTATATGAAGGCTTTTTTGATTGCATACATTACAAATTCATATTTTTCTCCCAGTATGTAGCTTGTCTTTCAACTTTGTTTATGGTATTTATTGATGACCAAAGTATTTTTAATTTTGGGAGTGAAGTCAGCAAGATAGCAGAATAGGACCTTCTGGCACTTGTCGCCTTGCAGAAATGTCAATTTGAACAACTATCCATGCATGAAAGTAGCTTCAAATAAGCTAAGGAATCCAGGTAAGGAATAACAATATCTGGCTATAGCACAGAAATAAGAAAAGGTGCATTAAGGTGGGTAGGGAAAACAATTTCACATTCCCCATTTCACCCCCTACCAAACCCAGCAACACCGTATGGAGACAGATGCCTTCCATGTGAGGGAAGGAGAGTGAAGTGAGTACCTGACTTTGCCACGAACTCAAGCACCAGGCCCACACCAGTGAAATCCAGCCCGAGGCCAGCCCCCACAGTCCCAGTCTCAAGGCCCACTCCTGTGCCAGGTCTGCCTTTGTGGACCCAGACTTCAGTGTGATCCCACAGACACAGGATCCAAGATTCAGGGTGTAGGCCCACCCTAGTGAAATCTGGTACTGTTCCAGCTGACCCCCATGGACTCAAAATCCAAGCCTTTTGCAGCAGACCCAAGCTTCAAGCCCACCCCTGAAATAGGACATCTTGATCAATGGCATAGCTAGAGAAAAGATAGGGAGAGGCATTTTGATTTGCTTTGGTGGGAGTAGGGAAAGGAGAACAGGGAGCAAGGGTAGTTTTGTTAGGCCTAACTCTGGTCTTCCCAAGCTAAGGAGAACTTTTGTAATCAGACATCATATGTCACTCCCCACTGTAAGGAAAGTAGATGGTACAGATGCAAATAAAAGAATAATCATTTCAGAACAATTCTCCCAAGAAAAGGTAATCTCATAATGACCAAAACATTCACAATCAAGTGATAGAAAAAAATGCACAATTCTAACTGCCCCATCTATGTATATCTCTAAAAATTGCTTATTTCTAGACTCCCCATTGCAGTGACGTTATTACCTTTTCGCCTGTGGCTGAATCCCCTATACCAATTGCTCACCTGGATGCCAGTGTGTTGCCTACCACTATACTTGTTTGACACCATGCCTGTTAGACACCAGTCAGCTCTGTCTTGTTGACACTTGCTACATACCATCGGAGTCCAGTTCCATCTTTTAGACCACCTTGCCTCCCCTAGTCATAGCTGACCCTTATATATGTGACCTATAGTACCAAGGCATAAAATCCTCTTTATTATTTATAGAAATCTTATCACATTTGTCTCTCACATTTTTTTTTTCAGGCAAGTGATCCTGCTCATCCTATACAGGAGAAGAATAAAAATATCTTTGCATATAAGGTGATGAACTATTTATTTTATTCAGGGAGCAATTGTGAATACATTGCCCTTTATAGTGTTCAGGACTACCACATACATTTATGCAATGAACAACATGGCCAACTGTAGAGACCCCAAATTGCCTACCAATATACCTGCATGTTAATGTCCAATGGAACTAAAAAACCTCAGAGAGATAATCATGAAAATAGTTAGCTCTAATTAGGCAAGGAATTTCAAGGGATCACAGTTAACAATAGTCAAGATGACTATGGCCCCCTGCTGTTTAAGTGAATGATATGTTTAAATATAAAGCATCAGAGTCGTTAATCACAGCAGTAAATTTATTAAATAAAATTAATTATGTTTTCAATAACATAAGATTCTTAATGAAATAAACTAACTATAGGAGGACCCCAAAACACAGCCAAATTGCAACTGAACTTATCAATATATGTGTGTGGGACCCAACTGGTCCAGGCTATAAGTGGTATGGAATTTAAAAAGTACAGTTCATGTAATACTCTTAAGAACTTCTGATTAACAGTCCCCTGAAAATACTTCTTTTTTTTCTATCCTACCCCTAGCTCATATGGCTTTTACTTCCCCTCAACTTCTCTCTCTCTCTAGTTCCTTTATCATATAGCTTGGTTTAACCTCACTTGATAATGTATTCCCCTTCTCCTCAAATCTCTTTTGTTCACTCTTTCTCTTTTGCCCACTCCATGATTATGCATCACAAAAATCTAGGAACCAGTCTAGCAAATGTAGGCTCCAAGAGGATATGGTGCTTAAGAAAAGGAAGAAAGTATCTGAAGACTCTTATGTTCATAACATTTTTCTTCATCACGCATGCAGTGCAATTCAATGTAGTTCTTAGAGAGTGACATGGAGCACTGTGCCTACATGTAACTGCTGGACAAACTTGAGCCCAGTTAAGCTAGGGTGTTGGTAGCAGCAGCCCAAATAACTATCACTTGACCAAAGATAGCCTTGCATTTTATGTATTCTATTTGCCCCACAGTAACTTTTAAAGAAGTTGAATGATTTTGAATAAATTTTTACACTATTAAATAGTATGGAGTTATAAAATAAGGAGGTGCCAAATGGCATCAAGCATAATCAAAGCTTTATTTTGGGAGGAAAATGTTAATAACTAAACATGCTTTCAGATTTATTGCTGTAAGGAGGTAGGATCAGTTTTGATCTGGACAAATAATTCAAGTCTTGTTTTTCATTATAGAATGTCAATTTGCCAACTTTACTCCTATAGCAGAGACTACTAAATGTCCCCCAATATCCATTTTCCCTTTTTCCTTTCTTTAGTACCTCTATGCTTTGACTGGGCACATGGTGATCCAGAATTAAGACTACGTTCCTTGGACCCTCTTGCAGCTAAATATGGCCATGTAACTGCACTATGGCCAAATAGATGTAAGGAAAAGTGGTGGAAATCTTATAAGAAATACCCTTTCAAAAAGGGAAGGTTGTTCTCTTCTTTTTCCCTTTCCTTGCAGTTTAGAATGAGGATGCATTGGCTAGAACTAAAGCAGACCCCGCCAGGAATAAAGAATGACCTTGAGAATGAATGGTGGACATAACTGAGCAATGAAATGGAAGGATCCTGGGTCTTGAGACTGGAGCTAATGCACAACTGACAGCTCTGTAACATCTAGCTCTGGTATCTTATATTAGTGAAAAATTAAGCTTCTTGTTGAAGCCACTCATAGGTTGTATTTTGTCACCGACAACCAGACCTAATCTTAACTAAAACAATTCCCATTAACTAAAACTTATGTATCCTGCTTCAATCAGCAATACAAAATCTCTGCAGTTGAGTCACTTGCCAGATGGCTGAAGCTTAAATCAATAGCTATCCAATTCCTGCCAAAGGCCAAGTTAAAACAACTAATAGTTGAGAACTGAATAAAAGACATGCTATTCACCCATTCCTTGAGGCCTTCTATACAATTTACATCCACTTAAATTATCAGAAAGCAGTACAACTTGACTGAAATTTTAGTCATCTGACAAAATGCTTTAACTGAAGTGTGATTTGATATGGTCTTTCACCTAGGATGTGGGAAAGATCAGATAGAACTGTATATAAGACTTTATGAGAAAGTAAGAGGGTTAACTGAATTCCTTGCAGATTATTTCTATGTTGGCTGAATCAGAATTGCCTGTAAAACTGATAAGTAGTGCAAACATAATTTATTTTCCAAACAAGGACACTTTTAGGAGTGAAAGAAGATGCTATAATGCATACATCAGGAAAACAGGCATAAACCAGGACTATCCTTGGAAAATCGAGATGTATGGTCACCCTGCATAGATAGGGAAGGAATACATTTTTGGTTTTTACTAAAATACCAATGAAACTACCTTAAATTTTAATATTGTCAGCAAACTGCTGGAAACCAAAACTACCAGAAAAAGTGGTCTGGTCAGTCAGCAAAGCCCAAATCAGACAGATATTTAATAACAACTATTAAATATAAGGAGATTGTTCCAAAGTTGAGAAAAGAGGTTAATATATGTATGAATTATGCAGTATCCTGATTTCAATATTTATTGTCTCCAACAAATTACATAAATTCATTCAAACATTTGCACACTCATTTGGTTGATATATGTGAACTCATTTGGAAGCTGCTTCTCCATAGGGCATAGGTGCTCAAATCCATGTATGATAAAATAAAGAGGGGTTCCACAATTCTTAGCAGTTATATGTGTTCATGAAATAACAATTTATTCTTTTTTCTTCTTCCTTTTTTCTCTTCCTCTTCTTCTTTCTTTTTTTTTTTTCCTTCTTCAGACAAGTCTAGTTTGAACTTGGCTTACTTTATACTATCAAACACTAATATGTTTATGGCAATTTATCACTTTTATCTTCACAGAATAAATACAGGCTTATCAAATATGCTGAATGGGTTATCTGACTTTAAATTTGAGCTCCATAGACTTCTGTCTCACTTTGTCTTCCTCTTATTCTCCAGTAGGGCAGAAGCTCATTGATAAGCATTAAATGCATTTTTCTGCTAATGAACCTATCGACAACAGATATGCAGTATTGTTGACTTTTATACTTTGTTATGAGCAACACTTGATTCTATTCATGTATCTTTGGTACTCATATTCTCTAACTATAAACACACACACACACTGAGTATTCCCTATGCACCATGTTTTCAATTAGTCTATATTTAATGTAGCCTTATAGAGGCCTGTAAAACATACTAAATTGAACTCACAATTGAAAACACCACTAGTTTATTTAGCATCATTTAGCCAGTATTGACGCTGGGTGCTAACCCAATTGATAGCTTAAATCTTACTGTTTGGAAATGAGAGGACTTTACAGAGCACAGGCTCCAGATCAACATAAAGAGAATTTAATGGAAAGTATTTCCAGATGCTTTAACTTTAAAATGCTCTCCCATCAACCCCAGCCTGTCAAGTAGTTAATGATCATAAACAAATGCTTGAATGCACTAGAAAAATTGCTATTTAAAGCAAAATTACAGTCAATCTTCTGGTAGAGCAAAATTTTTTCTTGAAATGAGAATAATCATTCCCTAATTCATATGTTTTGAAAAAGTTTTTCATATATGGTTTCTGAAAGCTTCACCCATCCTTCAATTCAGGTCAACAGGTATTTACTAAGTGCTTAGAATAAGCATTCCTCTCTTTTACCAGGGTTGGCAGAATAAATTGGCCCACTTTGGGTCAGATGCCGATTCCTCACACAATTCACTGTGGAGAAGAGGTGGGATCATATTGTACTAGCATAGCGACTCTTGTGGAAATCATGTGGATTTTGGGTAAGGTATGGAAAAGAATGGATCCTGAAAAAGGGAATGTTCTTACATAACACAAAAGGTGTCCAATATAACATAACATAGCATAACATCACATTACATTACATTACATTACAGAAGAAGCTTGAAGAGAAGACCTTGTCTTTAAGAAACTTACCATTTCATTTCCACATTTCAGAGATTTTAAAATTAAAAAGCCAGTATAGAAAAGAGGCAAGAATCAGGATCCTTTCATTAGGAGACTTTTAACCAAGTCCAGACCCTTACACTACTGAACTAGGTAGGTGGCTGTTTTCTGAGGGCTTTTGTTCCTCATCTATCAAAATAAGGAGGTTGGAACAGAAAATTTTTTAAGAGTGTCATCTTTCCCACCTAAGGAAATTGTATCACCATCCATCCAATTGCTCCAACCAAAAATCTAGAAGTCATTCTGAATTATTCTTTCCCCCTCCACCTCCAAATCTAAAACCTCTTGTTACCGAAACAACTCCTCAGTCTCCCTCATCTCAACATGTGGTAACTCTAATTCCTTTCAGTTGCTCAGACATTAGGATCATCCTTGACTCCTTTGTCTCACAACCCATGTACAATTGATTTGTAAATTTTGTCGACTTCAAAATTTATACAGAATCCAAGCACTATGCAATATATCCAGTCTAGCCCAAACCATCATCATCTCTAGCATAGATTACTGAAATAGCCTCTTAAATGGTCTCTATGCTTCATCTTTTGCCTCCTTATGGTCTATTATCAACACAGTAGCCAGAATGATCCTGTTAAACATAAGCTGGATGATGTGACTCTTCTACTCAAAACTCTCCAAGGGATTCCCGCGTTATCTTACAAATCAAGGTTCTTACAATGCCCAACATGAGCTTCCCCGTTGCAGAACCCCTTTAATCTCATTTTACTGTCACCCTTGTCCATTCTACTCTAAGACACACTGGTTTCCCCACTGTTCCTCAAACTACCAAATACATTTCTACCTCCTGATGTTTTATTTGCCTAGAATACTTCCCCCAAATAACCACATAGGTTTCTCCTCTATTTTCTTCAAGTTTCTGCTCAAGTGTAACCTTACTAGAAAGCTTTTTTCCTTACCACTCTTTATAAATAAGGTTACATTTTAAGGTTCATATGTAACCTTATTAGAAAGCTTTTTCCTAACCACTCTTTATAAAACAGCAACCTCAAACCCATCCCAGTACTCCCTTCACATCTTATCCTGCTTCATTATTGTTCATAGTTCTTATCCCCATTAGTCATATTACATTTTTCTTCTTTATTATATCTATCTTTCTGCTAGACTACAGCTTCCATGAGGGCAGAGATTATATTTTGTTCACTGCTCTATTCGCAGCACTTACAATAATGCCTAACACCGGGGGTAGGACTTAAATATTTGTTGGAAGAAGGGATGAATGAACAAATCCAGTTCATCAGCAAGTCCTATCATTTCAACCACCAAGATGTATATTAAACTGGCTTATTTGTCTCCAACCCACTGTTGCTACCTTAGATTAAGCTTCCATCATTCTCACCAGGATCTATGCAGCAGCCCTCTATGTGGCCTTCCCACCTCCACTCTCACCCTCCTACATCTGTCAGAGTGGTCTTCTAACAATGTATATCAGATAATTTCCTCTCCTACATAAAATACCCCAGTGGCTTCTCATAGCTTTTAGGATCAAATCCAATCTCCTACAAATCCCACCATGACCTAGTTTCTACTAACGTCTCCAACCTCATTTTTTAATCACACGTTTCCACATTTTCCATTCCTAGTAGGAACCATCTCAGTGCTTCTTCTGTGCTATTTGCTCTGCCAAGATCTCTTCTGACCTTTCATGTTTCAGCTTGTCTCCTCTACAAGAAATATCTTCCTTTTCTGTATAAAGCAGGACTCCTGTTATCACCATTTCACAAAGAGCCTTCTTCTTCTCCTTTGAATATATTAAAATTCATAACAGTAATATTTGTACATTTATTTGTTTAATGTCTGCCCAGCTACTCTAAGTTCTGTAAGGTCCTTGTTTGGTCCCTGTTTATTTTGTTCACAATATATCCAATGCTTAGCAAAGTATTTCTAATATCCTGAAAAAGTATTAAATAATTTTATCTAAGCCAATGAAATTTAAGTCCATATTATAGTTAATGTATACATCTTACTTTCTTATTAAGTTTCTACTTTGGGGGTTGAGCTCCAAATAATATCACATAAACCAAAAGGAATTACAGCTTTCTTATTTGACTTTGATCTTTGGCAGATAGATAAAGACCCTTTCTGGGAAAAAAAAAAAAGAAGTTCAGTACAGTCATGTAATACATAATGACATTCCGGGCAACAATGGACCGCGTATACAATTGTGGTGCCATAAGATTATAATACTGTATTTTTAATACACTTTTCTATGTTTAGATATACAAATATTTACCTTTGTGCTCCATTTGCCTATAGTATTCATTATGGTAACATGCTGTACAGGTTGGTAAACAAGGAACAATAGGCTATACGATATAGCCTAGGCGTGTGGTAGGCTACACCATCCAGGTTTATGTAAGGACACTCAGTGAGGTTTGTACAATGATGGAATCATCTAATGATGTTCACACAATGATGAAATTGCCTAAAAACACATTCCTCAAAACATATCCTCTTTGTTAAGCAACACATAACTGTATTTGTGGTAACAAGCAGTTTATACTTTTAACTCTTCAGTTACTGCCACCTCTAGGGTGGGGACAACCCTGGGAAATATTTTTGTGGAACTCTTTACTGTTTATAAAATTAGGTTTTAAAATGAACTGCAAAATTCATGGGCCCATTTGAGGTATATACAGTGAGTTAATAAAGATTTAGAATGATGGGTCGAAAAGCAACGCTTATGTATTTGTTTCTTGTCTGATCTGTGCATATAAATATTATTCATGTTCAGGGACCATCTCTTTTTGCACTTTATTGTAAATATGCCATTCTTGGCTAATTTTATATTGGCCACTATGAGAAAAACAGCGATACTGTTATTCACGAGTTATGGCTTTTCAGAGCCCATTTAATGAAATGATATAAATCTTATCTCTTCAGTTCTGTAATATCATTTACTTACTGTTCATTACATCATTCCTCATGATGCTGCAGCATCCACGCCTCACTCTCCATTAATACTGGCCACAAATGTAAGCCTTGCCTAGGGTATGCAGGAAAATGTGAATAATAATTTGTTTTCTGGTCATGTTAAATTTTTACAATTTGGGGTTTTATAGCATAAAGGTAGAACAACACATCCTCCAATCATGTCTTCTCTTCAATGCTTTGGGCCACAATTATTACATTCCTCAAATATGGTTGCTTTCAACATTGACTACACCCCCTGACTTCCATACAGTACCACCAGCTGGGAAGATAGGCCAGGGACCCATGGGCAGAATGAAAAGGGTGGTAATACCCATGCAAGGAACATCTGTCCCTCTTCTGGCACAGTTTAAGATCAGCCTCAGAAAATGTGATATCACCACATCAATTGAAGGCAAGAGAGGACAACAAGAAGAACTTTTGACATAGCAGCAGAATAGTCTTGAAAGCCTTTAGGGAACATAAATGCGACCATCCACTGTCTGAGAAAAGACACAGAGCCTGTGCAAAAGAATGTGGTGACTGTCCTGGGTGCCAGTAGTGCGAAGGTGAGGGGTTTAAAAAATGCCAACAGCTGCCCCCACTATCCTCTGGTGCTATAGGGAAATGGCTGATACGCAGTTGGAATGCAGATGGAAAAGAGCCAATACTTAGGTCAATGATGCCCTAAAATTTTCATGTATTTAATGCGAATGAGAGTTGTCCAAAATCAATATCTCAGTACCTATCTGGCAACCCAACATTGCACAATCACTGGAAAATATTCCATCAGCTAGTGGTAGCTATCAATTTACCAGGCTCCCCTCTTGGAACAGGGTCCCATTTAAAGATCCGTGAAAGGATTTCATAGGAGTGAGTCTTGGGACTCATTAATGCAGCTGATTGACCCCATATTCAGAACAGAAGAACAGATAGTTCTCTGAAGAAGAGAAACTGGGACTGAGATCCACGCAGGTACCAGTCCACACTAAGGGCGACCTAGTGGAAGAGCTTTAGAAAATTTTGAGGAAGGCTTCTTTGCTCACAAAGTGCCGAGGACATGAGGACAATTTGGTGAAAGGCATCTACCACAGTTGAAAAAAATTACAAAAGCTAAGCAAACCAGCCAAAATGCTTGGGCATTCCAATCAGATAGCTTTCTATACAAGATCATCACTTTCACGGTAAGCTTATTTTTATAAAATGTTAAGATTAGCAGAAAATCAAGCTGTCCTTTTGAGTGCATTTTCCCTTCTTGTCTAAAGCTTGTGAATTAAAATCACTATTTTTGGCAGATTTGAAAATAGGATGTGGGTATTAGAAAAGATGACATGGTTTTTCTTCTTGAACCATTTGAAAAAGAAGTGCTGAGGAAGGCATCATTTTTAGTGTGCTCTTTTAGCGACTTGGGAAGAGTTAGACTGCTTTATTGCTTGTGAACACACAGGCTCCAGGGCCCTATATTCTTAGGATAAAATGAGCTTTGGGACCTGAAGAGCCTCCACAGAGGCCTCTTTTATTGCTTACAAACTTCCTCTGTGATTAAGATCCATCCCAGACCTCAGCAGTTACGTGGCACAGACCCCCACATCTGCATATCTGCTAGCCAATTTCCTCTCTGCATAGGGGTTCCCAGACAAGTGCTAGAATTGGATGATTTTATTCCTTTCAGAAACGAATTGTAAAGCTGACATCCGGAACTATTATAGTGAACACCTTATGTCTGCTACACAATGGTCCTTTGCAAAGTGGTTTCCCTTTTAAGTAAAAGCAGTTGTGGCTTTAGAAAGTTCTTTTTTGTCTTCTGTATATGTTCTTCAATATACAGTGAGTACAGAAGAAAAGTAGAAACCTTCTTCCAATACAAATGAAGGAAAGGGTACCAGGGTGGTGGGAGAGGGGTAGGGAACCTACACTTTCTCATACAGGCATTCAGATTCCATTCCATAGAAATCTTACACAGTTCCAAAAAGAAAGAAGAAATATGTGTTCCATATGTATTTTTATGCCACACATGTGAATCAGAGATATTAAGAGGTAACAGCTTTCCTCAGGAAGAAAAATAGAGCAGCACATTTTTTAAAAGTACTATTCAGAGATGAAAATGCTATGTTTCATTAAAGGAAGATAGAATTTACTAATCTATGATTAAATTTTAACAATGATAACCAAAGGGTTTCTGATTGAATTATAAATTAACAAGATCAACTCTTCTGAAACCCCTAAAATCTTGTTTCTTAGACTGTATCTACACAATGACTGAGTCACTGTGTTTGCAAGGATCATCAAACTAAGCCACAGACCTTACTGCCTATGATATAGTTGCTCTGTGAGAGCAGCAGAGCATTTGGTTAGATATGTGTACGAGACTGAAGTCTTAACTCTTTCTTCCAAATTTATGGTTTATGATATCCTGGGTGTATTAGTCAGGGTTCTCCAGAGGGACAGAATAAGATATATATGAAAGGGAGTTTATTAGGAGAATTGACTCACACAATCACAAAGTAAAGTCCCACAATAGGCTGTCTGCAAGCTGAGGAGCAAGGAAGCCAGTAGTGGCTCAGTCCAAGTCCCAAAGCCTCAAATGTAGGAAAGCAGACAGTGCAGCCTTCAGTCTGTGGCCAAAGGCCTGAGAGCCCCTGGCAAACCACTGGTGTAAGTCCAGAAGTCCAAGGGCTAAAAAACCTGGAGTCTGATGTTCAAGGGCAGGAAGCATCCAACATGGGAGAAAGATGAAGGCTGGAAGACTCAGCAAGCCAGCTTATTCTACCTTCTTCCACCTGCTTTTTCTAACCATGCTGGCAGCCGATTGGATACTGCCCACCCAGATAAAGGGGGGGTCTTCCTCTCCCAGTCCACTGACTCAAATGTTAATCTCCTCTGGCAACACCCTCACAGGCACACCGAGAAACAATAGTTTGCATCCTTCAATCTAATCAAGTTGACAATATTAACCATCATACTCGGTGACCTCATCCCCTTTGCTAGTTATAGAGCAGGGTGGCTAAGAAGGTCAAGGTGAGTATTCAACCCACGCAATCTGGCTTCTACCTTCACTTCTCCAATAAAACAGCTCTGGTAAGGTTCCCAGCATCCTCTCAATTTCCAATTCAATTATACCTCTCAGCTGAATTTGAGACTATTTCCCACTCCTTCCCCTTTGAAACTCTCATCCCTTGCTCTGATAACACTCCTAATTCTTTGCCTTCTATAGCTTTGATGGTTCTTTCTTACTTTGTTCCATTTTCTCTGCCTCGCCCTAAAAACTGGTGGCCTCGGGGTTGTGTTCCCAGTCTAAATATACTTTCTATTTAGATAATATTTTCTATTTAGATAATCTCATCGACTACTCTTTCATCATCTATAATTTCATCGGCTAACACCTATTTTCATCTGCTTGCTAAATCAATTGATAGGTAGATAGATATTCCACAGACATAAATGTAACAAAACTCGCTGCAATAGTCTCAATAATTTTCTTCCCTGAAATCCCCCACTCCCCCCAAAAAACCACACCCATCCTCTGGTAATCCACTTTTCAGTTAAAGGGATCACCCTTCCTTCCAATCACTCATCATCTTCTTTGATTACATCTTTGACCTCAACTGTCTCTTCCTACCTCTGCAAATCAAGAACTAAGAGAACAATCCCCTAAATCCCATTCAACTCTATTCCCTTGGACTTTCCTCCTCCCTTGATTCAATTTTATTCAGGACTTTTTGTCTCTTTCCTGAATTGTTGCACTAGTCTATTAACTATTAACTATGTGCCCTGCGTCTACTCTCTAACCCCTAAAATCTCTCCTTCTTTCTCAAGACAGAGTGGTTTTTCTGAAATACATCTTTGATCAAGTCACATCCTTCCCTTATGAAGAATTCAGCTTAAGCAGATTCCCATTGCCTACAGATGCGATTCAATCACTTTTATAGAAGAACAACAGTTACAAATTATTGAACACTTACTATGTCTCAGGGCTTGTGCTAAGTACTTGACAAACATCATACTTTACATAAATTAATCCTCACTCCAATACCATGAGGTTATTTCAATTATTATTCCCATTCTATAGGTGCAGAAACCAAAACTCAGAAAGATCAGATAATTTGCCCAAAGATTACATAACTAGTAAGTGGCAGAGCCCAAATTTGAACCTGTTCCATCTGATCCAGAAACAGGGTTGTACAGCTTGTATCGTATACTATCTTGCCTAACTTGTCTTTCGATCCTTATTTCCATGATGCTCCACTACATAATTACCAGTACTCCAGACACTCCAGACTACTTGCCATTTCTCAAAGACGCGATATGTCCATCTTTCATGCTTTTGTGTCTTTATACATGATATTCCCTCTGACTAGAATGCTTTTATCCATCTCATGGACTTGATGAATTTCTACTCATCCTCCTAGATCTAGCTCAAATATCATGACTGTGTAGCCCTGCCCACCTTCTCAGTCAAATCATTCCCTCCTGTATCAAACTGTACTGCCTTGTATATGGAATAGAATGTAAGCTCAGTGAGGACAAAGACTGGTTTGTTCACTGCTATTTCTCTGGTATCTAGCACAGTGCTTTGCAGGTAATAGGCAGTCAATAAACATATTTTGAATGAATGAATTAATAATACCTTTTTCATAGAACTTATTATGATACTACACTAAAATTATTTCACATGCCTATTGCTTATATGATACTGTAAGCTCTTTAGGGTGGAACCACATTTTACTACTGCATATCCATTGTTACTAATGCAATGTTTGACTCATAGTAGGCACATGTTAAATATTTATTAAAAGAATAAATGTCTGACACATGAAAAAATGCTCATCATCACTGGCCATCAGAGAAATGCAAATCAAAACCACAATGAGATACCATCTCACACCAGTTAGAATGGCGATCATTAAAAAGTCAGGAAACAACAGGTGCTGGAGAGGATGTGGAGAAATCGGAACACTTTTACACTGTTGGTGGGACTGTAAACTAGTTCAACCATTGTGGAAGTCGGTGTGGCGATTCCTCAGGGATCTAGAACTAGAAATACCATTTGACCCAGCCATCCCATTACTGGGTATATACCCAAAGGATTATAAATCATGCTGCTATAAAGACACATGCGGCACTATTCACAATAGCAAAGACTTGGAACCAACCCAAGTGTCCAACAATGATAGACTGGATTAAGAAAATGTGGCACATATACACCATGGAATACTATGCAGCCATAAAAAATGATGAGTTCATGCCCTTTGTAGGGACATGGATGAAGCTGTAAACCATCATTCTCAGCAAACTACCGCAAGGACAAAAAAACCAAACACTGCATGTTCTCACTCATAGGTGGGAATTGAACAATGAGAACACATGGACACAGGAAGGGGAACATCACACACCGTGGCCTGTTGTGGGGTGGGAGGAAGGGGGAGGGAGAGCATTAGGAGATATACCTAATGTTAAATGACAAGTTAATAGGTGCAGCCCACCAACATGGCACATGTATACATAGGTAACTAACCTGCACGTTGTGCACATATGCACATGTACCGTAAAACTTAAAGTATAATAAAAATAAATAAATAAATAATAAAATAAAATAAAAAAGAATAAATGTCTGAAATTAATGCCATAGAGAATCATTCCTTAAAATAGGTTTTGTGGTCCTAAAAGTTTCCTTTTTAAAATGCAAATATGCCTGAGGGGAAGTATAGAGGCCACACTTTGGCAATTATTAGGTATTAGGACCTTAGCAGAGATTGATTTGCTAGATAGATTCCTAACATGACAGCTGCCAGCAGGTGGGATAGGACAGAATATGGTGCAGTACAACGGTTCCATAATAACGGACACAGTAGCGGTCTCTGAGCTGTCTAATGGTTGCCTAAAGGCACCCAGTGTCTTGAAAAAGAAGAAACACCTTTGTACTTGTAAATGTCTCTATGTATGAGGTGCCTAGAAGTGGAGAGTAAAGCAGATGGTCAAATAAATAGGTTGCTAGTTGGATGAGCAAAAGGTTAGTCCGGGAAATTTACAGATGAAAGAAGTTTTCCCACGATTTTACTATTCTGAACAGACAACTCTGACATGGAAATATAGACAGCACTCACTTACCAAAGAACAGATATTAAATGGATATCTTGAGTAGAAAGCAAGGTATCTCCATTTTGCTTAGAGCTGGCTCTCGACAGCAATTTGTGCCACTTTAGGCTCTTTGTATTATGAGCATGTAAGCCTGTTAATTGCCAGCAAGAGCCTCAGACATTGCTTGAAACCAACAAGACCATTGTCACAGCCCCCACTCCTAGAAGACACATATCAAAAAACCCACTTTGACATTTGCATTCTTTAGGGAGCACCTAGGGTTCTTTGGCTGGAGGAAGGGAAATGGATGGAAAAATCAGGTTTCAGCCTGTTCAAGAATTAGATTTACCTGACTAAATAGTTTTTCATGCAGAGTTAAAACCACTTAATGGGTCTATTTTCAAAGCTTCTTTGCATTGATTTTAGGGAGAAGTAACTTTCTAAGACCCTTTGCAAGATTTAGCTTATTTATGCCTCAAGCAAGCTAGAGTATAAAGTTTCTGAGGAAGAGAAAAAAAATTACCACACAATCCACAGAGGCCTCAATAAATGGGATAGAGAACAAAAATATAAGCAGCTGCAAGTCATTGTACCCAAAAGTTTGGGGTGTCATTATTTTTAGGCCACAGGAAACCAGGGCTAACCCCAAGTGCTCTGGAAAACAAAATCAGTTCCTTGCTCAATGAACCTCCAGAGCTAAATGTCTTGCTGATTTAATTTGAGGGCCAGGAAGCCCTTCCATACCTTCCTTCCCCTACTTTAGAGCTTTCAATTCCCATAGTCAGTTTTTTCTTTGGGTTAAGATACTCAAATGAAATGGAAAAAAACCCTGAGGGTATGAAGACACTAATTTATTCGATTTAACTACCTTAGCACTAATTCACTTGTTAGCTACCAGGGAAACATCCTGGGAAGAGGAGAGTAAGGCCTTGAAAGCACATGATCAAGTTTTTCAAATAAGGGAAGGGGAAAGTTTAGAGCAGGACTGGCTACTATAAATCACCCTGGTTAAACAGGAAATGGTGCAAGAGCCCTAAACACAGTGTGGGCAGGCAGCAAGCAGTGAGGGCACCTAAAGGCAACGTAGGGAAATACCAAGTACCATGAACAATTCTTCTGTGTCACAATTTTCCAAAGCTGCCCCTGAAAGCAACCTTACAAATTGATTTTGGCTCCCTTTCCTCACTCCCATGCCCCTGTACATCTGAAAACATTCATCTAACAAATGCATAGGGAGGCACTGCCAATCCACAGAGATCGGGAATCCACTTGTCACCAGAAATGGGATTAGGGGGACACTCCGTGCTTCTCTTTGAATCAAGGTCTTTGACATGGGATGCCACAACTCAAAAAATCTGTGCTATCCTCATTATTCAGGAGCCCAGGTAAGCATATTGATGTATCTCTCAACTCCAGCACAGCCCTCAGTCTCAACAATATGTCATGGGGAGTCAAGCTACCTCTAGTCAATCATGCCAGTTTTTTTTTCCTCCTAGGGTAGGAATGCCTGCCCCTCGATTGGCCTCAGTTTGAAGCCTTCAGGCCTTGCACCTTTCATACCCCATTACTCACCATTACCTTTGCTCACAGAATAAAACCATCAAATCTAGTTTTGCTTCTTTTATTTTCAGCACTCTGCAACTCAGTCCATCTTCTTTTGTGGCATCTGTCTCTACTTTTGACACTCCCCGATCCCTTTCTTCTATGTTCTCTGGAGCTGTGTTCTACTATCAGTTGCATTCCTTATATTTTCTACCTGTCCCCAGAGGATTCCCTCTACCCTCTGATTTACCTGCTGTCTGCTGGCTTTCCCCTGAGAGTTCTGCCTTCCTCATGACTATTTCAAAAGGAAGCCTCTCTTCCACTTCCTCTTCCTCTTTTTCTGTGTACCAAGAGAGTTCTGCCTTCTCTTCACTCATGTCGGTTGCCTGTCTTCTATTTTTCCAACACCTTCCTTTATCTAACTCTCTTCCATCGAAGCCCGTACTATAATCCAAGTACACCTCCACCCTCCCTTCCTCTACGATGGCATTGCTCACCCCCACGTCCTCTTCCATTTTGTGCTTCTAACAATATTTCCTCCCACACAGACTCCTGTCTAAGGTGACATTAATTTCTCTCTGCATTAATCCATATGACACCCTGACCTAGGAATTTCTTGACTCCTTCTACTCTGAAGGCCTTCATTTCCACTCCTTTCCAGTTTCTTGACCAAAATTTATAACTTCACCTCACCTGGAACTCAAACTAATACCCTGCCCTCACCCTTCTAGGAACAACCTGCTTTGCTCCCTCATAACATTTCTCCATTTTCCTGGTCTGTTTCACCCCCTCCATTGCCATCCCCTAACCCTCCTGTCCTCAGGTAACATAAACCAGGGAAACGTCATAAGATAAATCCATGTTAACTTTTCTTAGTTGAACCCTCAATGCTGCTGGTTATTTTATTTTATTCCTTACTTTCTGCCTATCCTAATCCTCCTAGCCAATGTCTTTACCTCAAGCCCCCAGTTTCACCTGCTCTACATGCAAACAAACAAAACCAGAATTTTTAAAACACTTTGGTCCTTCAATGTTCTCAAGTAACTCCCCATTCATCATTCCTTTTACTGGCAAAAAATCAATGAGGTTTTATTTTGTACATCTCTTCACTGCACATCCCCTTATTAACTCTTAGTACTGTACAAATTGCTCACTTAAAAGTAACTAATGATCTCCTAGTTGCCAAATACATCAGCCTCTTCTCCAGCTTCATCCTACCCCAACTCTCGAAGCATCTTATAGTTTATTACACCCTATTTGTTAAATAAATAATGAATACATCTATATATACCTTCTGCCTTCACTGTCACCTCTCCCATTCCCTCTTTCCCACCAGAAATATCCTTTGATGTCACTATGACAACAAGGCCCCCAACTTCTCCTACCCCTCTCAGTCATTTTGCCCTCCTCCTGACCCAGCATGCATGCCCTCATCAACAACACTTCCACTAGATCTTCATTTATTTTGTCCCCTTTGCATTCTGCTGATTTTGCCTTGCCAAAACCCATGCTTGGACAAACACAACTCTCCATTTTCTCTGCTCTACTTTCCAGGCCACAACATATTGCTGGCTGAAGTCACAAGACAGGACTAAATGCCTCAATTACACATGCATTGTAGGATTGGGTACCTAGGTTCTCAATATACTTCATCAGTTTTTTTATTTATCTCAAATCAACCCTCTATATCAGCATTCCCTGAAATGCATTCCCTGGAACACTGATGATATAGGATATTAATAATAACTATGTGAAGAAATGGCTACTAACTGCCCTATAAATAAATTGGAAAATGCAAGATAAATGAAGGTAGGTAATTTCTGTACTACAGAAATACTAAGAATCTTTAATATTCTCATATATAATGTGAAATGCATACTGTGATTAATTTCCCAGTACGTTTTCCCTAGAAACATTTTTCTATCTCCTGAAATAATACTCTGAGGGACATCATTTGGTAAAAATATTTTAATTTCACAGTCAGCCATTTCTATTTTCTCTTCTCAAATCTTCCCCAATCAACCCATTCACAAAACTCCAATGACACTCTGGGTCCTTTCATTCTTAGCTGATGGTTTTTGTCTCCTGCTCCACTAAGAAAAACATGTCCATTGTATGTGAACTGCCATTCTAGTTTGTAATTCTCTTTATTATATACACATAGCCTTCCACTGCTATAAAGCTAAACCTTGCTTTGTGCTACCGATCTCTCATCATCCCCATAATCTTGCTCTCTCTGCCACTGTCACCTTCTTCATTCTTCATTCTCCCAGACTTGCACACCTTCACCCAGACATGGGCTCACTAAAGTCCTTCTGTCCTAAAATAAGCAAACCTACACCATCTACAAGCTACTATTTATTTTCTGTCATTCCCATATTGCCAAAGGGAATGTCTGCCAAACCTATTTCCAGTGCCCTAGTTTAAGTCTCCATC
This sequence comes from Pan paniscus, assembly GCF_029289425.2. Lineage (NCBI taxonomy): Eukaryota > Metazoa > Chordata > Mammalia > Primates > Hominidae > Pan > Pan paniscus. Next base: position 128,337,454 of record NC_073272.2, read on the forward strand.
ATTTCTTGCATTATGGGAAGGCACCTGAATTTAGTTTCTAGTGGAATGCTGTGTACATTATAGGTACTCAATACATGTCTCTTAAGTGTGTTGTGCAACAGAAGTCAATGAAAATCCCCAAAAGCACAATCCTGAATACCATAATCCCAAATTGTTAAAATTCTGAAAGATCAAAATCCCAAAAATATAATTCTGAATAAAATATCTATTAAATTCTTTAAAAAATATTTATTTGCATTTATAAAAGGGGATTTATTTGAGAAATATAAAAACATGATACTTCACAGGCCACTTTACACAATACAGTAGGCAATAATAACATACATATTGTTCAACCATAAACGCTCAGATATACCGTCACACAGATAGAACAGTTATGAGCAGACAAATTGCATTTATAAAGAAATAGGTCAAAAGGGAAATTATAAATGCATATCACCATGGTTGGTAATTTTGTGCACCCAGGATAATAACTGCAGTCATCTGAAATACTGTGATGAACAACCTGATTGGCAAGATCTATCGGAAACTGAGGTGGGTCACCATCACACATGCAGTTGCCCAAAAAGCCAAGATGAGGAGAAATTTTATCAGTCACAAATACAGATGTACAAAAAGGACACGTCTTTATTAAGGAATTGTCAACAATTCCTTACAACATGAGGAATTTGGTTTAAGCACTATGTGTGCACAACAATATGCACACATAGTGCTTACACCAAAGTCAACATTTGGATAATGTATTTTCATGGTGTCAAATTTGCAAAAAATGCATAAAATAAATCAGAACTCTCTAAAAGTCTCACACAATTGATATGTTCAATATTGGAAATGATGCGAAGATGAAATACATAGCATAGTGAATTGTAAAAAATAATGCTAACAATTTAAAATAGTGAAAAAAACTAAAAAAGAAAAAGAAAAAACTAAAATTTGACATATGAAAAAGTGTATTACAGGGATAGATTACGGGCAATTGCACAGAGATAGTCCACAAGAGCTGGCAGACATTCACAATCGTTAACTATATGTTGAAGTCTTGCCTCATGACGAATAGCTGCTTTTTTTCTTTTGGGACATGGCTGTCCTTGGAGAATATGTTCACATTCATTTTCTACATGGTGCTGTTCTTTTTGAAATTCTTCTATGATTCAATATACACCAACATGAGCATTCCCTACTAAATTTTCCCATATTCTGTGCCATGATTCTATGTTGTTTTGGGTATACAAAAATCTGTTCAGCATGTACTCATATACAGATCACAAATTTGGCAGAAACAATACTAGTGATCAAACAGCAACATCGTTGAGTGAGTATCTTCTTATCCTACCATACACATAACTATTCTCAAACCAGTCAGTAACTTTGCTGGCTTCTTCGGGCAAACATGGCTTTAATTCATTAAAAGCTCCTGGAATGTCATCAGCTGGAAAGAATGCCAATGCTGGCAAATGATGCATTTTTAAACTGAAGTTTGCATTGTTGCCATATCGCATGGTAAATCTACTTAAGTGAATTTTCTTACAAGTGAAAATAAAGACAATAACAAGGTAATAATTCTGTCTAACATGATGAAACTAACATGATGGAACTATCCTGCATACAACTGAAAACTACTCACCCCTTTCCCAGAATTCAACTTTCAGGATTTCAACTTTTGAAATTTCAATCTTTTGGGATTGTGATTTTCAGGATTTTAGACGTTAAGGATTTAGATCTTTCAGGATTTTGACATTCAGGATTATGGCATTCAGAATTGTGTTTTTTGGGATTATGATTCAAACCCTTGTACAACATTATGAAACTAGCCTGCAAACAACAGCCTGTCTAGTTAAAAGAGCAGGCTTGGGACCCAGACTTGCCTGGATTCATATTCAAGCCTTAACTCTTACTAGCTCTTTAGTTTGGGCAATTTAAATAACTATTTCTTTGGAAGTCAGTTTCCTCATCTGGAAAATGCAGATAATAATGGTAACTACCTCATAAATGTACATGGAATAAATAAGTAAATACATGAAAAATGCTATAAAAAGTGTCTGGCAACTAGTAAGCAACCCAAAAATGTTAATGGTTGTTAGCAGAATTACCTTGTTACATATTGATTACGATATAAACCGATTCAACAAACAGCTTCATAGACTTTCCAGTTCCTACATTCCCTGGCACCAGCACATGCTTTAACAGAAAAGGCCTTCTCTGGATCAGGCTAATAAAAGATACTGTTTCTGTCAACAAATCACTGAAAGTGACAACATCAATACTGATTTGAAAGCAAGATTTGGCCCGGATGATTTCTAATCCACTCAAACTACCTCTAGAGAATTCAGGGTTGAATGTCATAAGGGATCTGATTATTCTTTGTGTGATGTTTTATCACAGACTAGAGTAGGACATGGCCATAAAGGCCCATAAGCAAGTGATAGGGCATAGAGGATGGAAATTAAGGACAAGAAGCCCAGTGGTGTAGCACCAATCTATCCAAGTCCAGAGATGAAATTTGAGGGCAGAGACAGAAATTTAATTGTTAGAAAAGTATACAGGTTAGTGGTTAGAATTAAGCTCTGGACTCAAATTGCCTAGTTTCAAATCCCAAATCCTTATTCCTCCACTTGCTGAAGTATGACACTGAGGAATTTACTTCACCCAAGTCTCAATTTCCTTGTAATCAAGGGATTGTGATATAACAGTTCCACCTTTATAAGATAGTTGTGAAGATGAAATGTCAAAATCTATGCACATGGTTTGGCACAGTGCGTGGATCAATTTTACCTTTTTTTATTATACTTTAAGTTCTAGGGTACATGTGCACAATGTGCAGATTTGTTACATATAGTTCAACCTTTGTGGAAGACAGTGTGGCAATTCCTCAAGGATCTAGAACTAGAAACACCATTTGACCCAGCCATCCCATTACTGGGTATATACCCAAAGAATTATAAATCATGCTGCTATAAAGACACATGCACACATATGTTTATTGTGGCACTATTCACAGTAGCAATTTTACTTTTATCATCATCATCATTATTCTTATTAACAGAGCCCAAGTCCAAGATACCAGCCCATAGTTAGAGACCCAAACCAGAGTCAAAGGCAAGGAGTTGTTGTAGGGTTCCTATGACAGAACATCCTAAGTCAGCCTGTATTGGACTTATTTTATTCTACTTTGTTTCCTGCCCCATCCCACCCTCCCCAGTTTTTCTCCTGGGATTAGAATATTTTCCCCACAAATGACTACATGGATTTGTGCTCCCCATTGGAACTACAGAGAGTTCACCTTCCTTAAACAAGGTCCTCCATGACCTACATACCCCTTTCCTCTTCAGTCTCATCTGCCATTGCTCTCATTTACATTTCACCTTCCAGGTGCATTGAATTACTCATAGTCTCCACATATTCTCTCATGTCTCTGTGCTTTTGCACAAGCTGTTCCACCTGCCTAGGAAGCCCTTATTCATTCAACAAATAATTGAGCATGTCTGGCACTGTTTCAGGCACTGGGGATATAGCAGTGAACACAACAGATTGAATTCACTTACCTTTGTGGCACTTACATTCTAGTCGGGGCATTGATAATAAGTATGTAAACAAAAGAACACAACTACAGAGTGTGGCAAGTGCTATTAAAAATGAAGAAAGAATAATGAGATAGAGAAGAGGGTGTTATTTTCAACAGGATGAATAGGAAAGGTCTCCGTGAGTGGTCTCATGTGAATTATTATTATGATTACTATTCTGTTTATCCTTCAGGTTTCAGCCTCAGCCTCTAACTCTCCAGGAAGCCTACTCTGAATCACCAGTTCGGGATAAATATTCTCTCTTCTCAGCTCTCATAGCACCCAGTGTAAGCCCCACACAGTGCGTGACTCATAATAGACATTCAAAAAAGTAGGGGTTCCTAACCACGGGACCATAGACATTTAGAGAATCCACAGGAAGACTAAATTGCACTCAAAAGTTACCATATATGTGCATTTATGTATTTTTCTGGAACCAGTATTCATAGTTTTTGTCATATTCTCAAATAGTAAATGATCTCATCAAAGATCTACTGCTGAGTTGATGGTCAGTGAACCACCAAATTTCACTGCCTCCTTGTGAGCACTGCATTAGCTCTCCTTGGATGAGCTCTGTCCCAGAGGTATGTGTGTGGTTTAATGCCAAATTAGTGCCCACACTAACTCATTTCTTTAATGTATTTAACATCCCTTTATTGAGTGGCTAAAATACACCAGGAACTATATGTTAAGCTCAGCGGGGGCTAAAGAGATAAGGTCTGAATATAGAGCAGAGCAAAGGCCTCACACCACTTCCTCACATATAGCCATTATCTTCTATTTGCTCATAAACTCCTGTAAAGGCAGAAACCCTTGCTGTGCTTTCCTCTATATTTCCCTTTAGCTCTTAATGTGAACTTTTCATGTAGTTGGTGCTCAGTAAAAAGCTGTTCATTTTGTGGTCATTTTTGTCAGAAGACAGGGCAGTGAGCTGAATTCCATCATATCCAGTTAACAAGGGGTTTGAGTGTACTTTCAGAAACTTGATTACTTATGATTTATGAAATGCCCAGAAAAGACAAATTCCCCTGAATCAATGATTTGGCCCTCTCCTGAAGTTGAGTGGTTGTACCTATGTTGTGTTCCATGAGAAAAGTTAGGCTCCTGGGTAGGAACTAAAATTGCCATAAAAAGATATCTTAGGGCTAAATTTGTTACCATCAGAAGCCACAATAAAGCAAAAGGGAATAATTCAGAGAGCAACAGGATTATACAAAACAAGGACAGCTTTTTGGAGAGAACTTAACACCCAGAGAAAGGAGGAAGGTAGAGGAGTGAGGGAATAGGAGAAAAGAAAACCTGTGTTGCCAGTGGCCTCTGAATGTCATTTTGGTTCTTTGTCAAATGGGAAATTGTTTCATTACAGTCAGTTGAAACTGTATCTGAAGTGATAAATTCTAAACTCTTCTTCCTTCCTCTGCCTAATTCCTTTTGAACACATTGGATCATACCTAGCCTAGCTGAAAAAACAAATTACATTCCTTCTGCCATAAGTAGTATTCCTTAGAAGAATAATTGAAACCGGTCTATCATTCTCTAAACCTGCACGTTGTGCACATGTACCCTAGAACTTAAAGTATAATTTTAAAAAAGAAGAAGAATTGAAACCATGTCTCAAAATATTTACCTTTTTTCCTCAGACCCTACTAAGACATCACTTTTATCCTTTCTGTTTTGCTAAAAAGACAGTTGGGGAAATACAAAAAATTGAATATTCAGATTCTCTTTTATGAAAATAAAGCTTTACCAAATCAGATTATTTGGGAATATAATTTATCTGAATTTGCTCAGAGTCTAACTTTTACACAAAGGTTAAAGAAAAATAATTATATCAAGTATTTTGCACAAACGTAAACTAATTGCTAATAAACTGCTTTAGTAAAAAGACTGCCTTGGACAAGCTTTAATTAAGAGATATGACATATTTGTAATTAGAATATTATTTGTGAGAAGGCAGATGTAAAAAAAGAATGGGTATTTCAAAAAAGAGTTCATTCTGTTAAAGTAGACTTGGCATTCGTCCTACAGTCTTGTTTTACTATCTGTTTTTGCATGTAAAGATAAAACAAAGCCCAGTATTTTCCAAATGATCACAAATTCTAAATTTGGGGGAGTGGGGTTATAAAAATGAGTGCTATGTTGTACACCTGAAGAAGAACTTGGAACCTAAATGTTCAAAGAATACATAACCATCCGTGGAAAAACAAGCTTCACATAAATGGCAACATCTCATACTGGATCCCACTGACAGCTTTCCAAGTGTAAAATTCACATACAGGGGATGGGTGTGGCAAATGTTACAAACAGACAAATGCCTCACTGCTTATCTACATATATTTCTGTAATTCATTTCCAGTCTAGAACAAACAATGCCATCTATAGATATTCTAATTCTTTAAACATATAAATCACAGTTATTTTAAAGTCTGTATGTAATAACTCCATTACCTGAGGCCCTTGCAGATCTTTTCTATTACCTGTTGATTAACCTCAGTTTTGGGTCATACAGTATTATCTCTTCCTATGCCTGATTGTTTTTGACTGAATGTTCAAAATATCATATGTGAAAAACTGTAAAACTAATTCGGGGCTTTAGATGAGGTTATCTTTCTCCAGAGATGATTCATATTTTTGTTTTGTTTTGTTTTGTGGCAGGCACTGAGAGTCTAAGGGCATGAACAACTCCATATCACTTTAACCCAATCAGATATTAAAATGACTATATGCCAGGCTTCAGTCCCTGCAAGAGCTAGTCTATTTCTGATTTGCCTTCCCACCTAGGATGTTGCCCTTCAGAGTCTCAATCTAAAACCAGGGGCTTTACCAGAAACCCTCCTCTTTGATGGACCCTGACCTTTAAATATTATCCCCTAGAATTGTAAACAGCTCAGCTATACCTTTGGAATCAAGAAAAATGTTGAAGGAGAAAGTGACACCAAATGTTAGATTAACCTCTCTGAGCTTCTCTCTTCTCTCTGAGTGACCTTGAGTCTCCCAATTCTTCACTCCCTTGTTAGATCCCCAGTGTCTTAAAATGGACATTAGTTCTATTTTGTCCAGCTTTTCTCATTGCCCTCAGTTGGAGGGCTGGTCCAAACCAGCAGGATTGATTGATTTGGTAGACATGGCAGACACCATGCCTAAGGCCCTCAATATTTTTAGGAGCCCAGAAATATATCTTAATACATTTTAAAAACAAAATAAAAAATCAATTTTAGGTTGAAGATTTTTTAATACATAACATTAATATATCAATCTTTATACCAATGCAGTCATAAAACAATTTTGAATATTTTTGGGCTCATGAATCAAAAGCGCCTAGAGCCCACAAGAGTCATAATGTGCCCCTTAAAACAAGTAGTCTGCATTGCTAAAAGCAAAACTCTTCTGGGGATATTTTAAAACCGTCAATACTACTATAATCTCATCTCCACAACACTTCACACTTTACAAAGTATCTCTTGTCCACTACCTTGTTTGAGACTTCTAAGAATTTGGCGAGCTAAACGAGGCAGGTATTGGTTGACTGTTTTGGCAGAGAAGGTAAATGAGACACAGAGAGTTTAAGTGATTTGCCCAGGGTCACACACCAAGTCACTGATAGATTCAGAATTAGAGCTCGCATCTGGAGACAAACGGTATTTGAGAAATATGTTGTACAATATAGTCACAGACCCTGTGACTATTTTGAAAATAATATGACACGATAATTTATGAAAAATTTATGAAAACACTTCCTTACATCAATGAGCATACCGTTTTAGGAGTCATAAGGTCTGAGTTCTAATCCTGACTCAGCACTAATTTATTGTGTGACCTTGAACAAGTCTTCTTTCCAGCCTGGCCCTCCTCATTAAAATTAGTACCTGGAGAGCACAATCTGAAATTCTCTACTGGCTCTATTTTCTTTTAAATTCAGTGAGCATACCAAGCCAAAACACTCATCCTGGACATTTTTTTAAAAGGATGCCAGAAGTGAAGTGACCCACTGTGATTCTCCATTTAACATAAATAACCTACCTCATAATAGCCAGTCTTCTTTGATGTAACAAACCGAAGCATATAGGGAAAAAGGAGCCACAGCAATGAAACAAGACCATGTCAAATAAATGCCATTTCCCCTATTGTCTGAAGGGTCTCAGAGACAAATCAATAAGTGTGGAGCCAGGTCCCTGTCCACACTGCCACTGCCTTTATTAATATTGCTTTATTCAATTTCATTAATATTGCAAATACTAGCAAACAATATGTGTTTAAACCTTCCTCACTCTCTTTTACTACGACATGACAGTTTAAAAGCAGAGTTGTATTTGTCTGAATCCCATATACTTAGATTCTAGAATAATCCTTGACAGCAAAACCATTTCCTAGCTAGCTAAGTGAGTTGTTTAGATCACATTTTGACCTAAGGAGGATATAGAGTACACAAGTGGAAATTAAACCCAAGGGACAGGGCTTTAATAGCTGCTGCCTAAGGTGATAGTTTTATACAATTCCATTCAGACCCCTGAAATTGCCCATGGTCATAAGATAGGGGAAATAACACTCCCCTGGGAGTTAGGACACCAGGGTTTAGGGCCTGCTGTGCCACAGACTGAATTGTTATTTAAGGTTAGTAAAGCACTTTCCTCTCTAGACCTCCATCTCCCGTTTGCACAAAAAACGAGGTTACATTAATTATTTCTGGGACTGCTTTTAGCTTTAAACATTTATGGTTCTGTCCTCAACTGGTATTGCACTATATGGGCTCTTTGCAGTCTTTCCCAGCTTCTGGGCCACCAGAATTGCTTACGCTCCCTATCTCTCGGTTTCACTCAGCGTTTCTGGGTGACACCAGAATGCTAACACTGCTAACATGGACTGCCCAACATTTTGCCAATTGTACTGCCCACATGGGGGGCTAAAAGGATTTTAAGAGCATCATCTACTGACAAGTGAAGATCTCTGGAGGTATTGGGGTCACAGTGGAGGAAGGAAAGAAAAACCTCAAGATACCGTGCTTCATTTTACACAACATACAAGCCACACGTCTTACTTTCACACTATCAAAGCCTTGCTTTGTTAGGAGCACAATGCTGCTGGAGCACCTGGTAGCCCCTTTTCCAAGAACACATTTTCTTTCCATGATGATTGCCCTTTATCTTCTGTAAGGCCCAGACAGCATGGACTGTCCACTGCCATGGCAGGGAACTGGGGCAGTTCCTGGGATGGAGATGTCCAAGATCATATACGTAAAGAATTGAGTAGGTCTGCAACTGCTAATGGGGCTACAATGCTGAGGCAAACTGCAGTAACAGTGCAGAAGATGAGGGGGAAGAGGAAGGGAAGAAAAGGCAGGAAGCGGGAGGGAGATAGGGAGGTGGGCAGAGAGTGGAGGGAAAAATAAAGAAAATGGTGTAGAGAAATATGAAAGCAAACATGAACTTGATTTTCTGTTAATGAATTTAAATACCTCTTTATGTTCAAATTAAGGGATTTATTAAATGCAATTTTCTGAACCAGAAAGTTGATTGTAAAGCATATTAAAAGTGTTTAAAATTTCGACAGGAAAATAACTCATTCCTGGCACACAGCACTAGACCATGTATTATTCTCTTTCAGATTTTCAACTGATTGCTACAATCACTTTAGGCGACTGGCTGTTTTGAGGATTGGTAGTAAGGCCTCCAGTGCTTCATGTAACTTGTATGTGTATTGTAAAATTACTCAGTGGATATGTGTTCAATCTAGTAAGGGGTGATTTTATTTTCTTTCAAGGCCTCTGTCTGCTTTAAAGGTGGTGGATCCAATAATATAGGGATTCACATATGGAAACGAGTTAATGAGCTTCACTCTTCCACATCTTCCAGTGCTATATCAGTGCCCCCATAGCCTGATGCTCTGGGCAGCTACCTGGCTGATCTGCTCCTCAGTCCAATTCTGCTTTCAGAGAATTCCAAGCACATTACCTCCGCTGCATGATACTTTTCTGAATGGGCAGTATAGTCTAGTTAAAACAGTATGTGCTTTGGGATGGGCACAGTGGCTTACGCCTGTAATCCCAGCATTTTGGGAGGCCAAGGCAGGCAGACCACCTGAGGTCAGGAGTTCGAGACCAGCCTGGCCAACATGGCAGAACCCCGTGTCTACTAAAAATACAAAAATTAGCTGGGTGTGGTGGCAAGTGTCTGTAATCCCAGCTACTCGGGAGGCTGAGGCAGGAGAATTGCTTGAACCTGGGAGGTGGAGGTTGCAGTGAGCCGAACTTGCATCACTGCACTCCAGCCTGGATGACAGGGTGAGACTCTGTCTCAGAAAAAAGAAAAAAAAAAGAGTATGTGCTTTGGACAGAAATAGACTTGAAGTTCAATCGAACTTCTCCAATACTTTTGCTGTGCAGCATTGGGCAAGTAAAGGATGATTATTCATACTTTGCAAGGTTCTTGTAACCATTAAATGAAATAATGAATGTAAAGCCCCTAGCACAGAGTAGGTATTCAAACAATGCTAGTTGTCATGATAATTGTTATAACAACAATAGTAAATATTGCTGATGTTATTTTGTTATCCTCTCACCAGCCTAGTTCAGCTTGTTCATGTGGCCTACAGTTAGGTCAGCCACAAAGCCTCTGCCTTACCAGATGGGGATTGCTAGTTTCCAGATCCCCTCTCTACCCACTCGTACCATCCTACTACCCACTGTGTGCTCGAGGCTTATGTTCTGACAGACAAGCCAGCCACAGGCCAAAACTCACCAGCAGGGACAAGGGACTAATGGCCCTACCAGCTGTAGCACCTAACCCCAGGGAGGAAAGAAAAATGAGGGCGCCAAATATATAAATGGCCCCTGTCTGGACAGCTCATGAGACTTATCAGTTAAGGACTGAGGATGCGTTGTGTGCTCATGTCTTCTTGGTTATGGGAATGACGGTTGTAATGTAGTATATCACGCTTAATCACTTCAGCCCATCAATTACCTGCAAGGGAGAAGAGAAAGGATGGCCTGTTGCCAAGAGAGACCTGTAACTGATGATCACCTGAACAGCATAGATCAGGTCTTGCATCAAGTATGAGCAATTAGAAAGAAAGTTGCACTAGAAATAGGCAGGTGCTATATCAGGTTGGACTCTCTTTCATTTCAGAATTTGACCTTAGCCTTGCAATATGGCAAGGCCTTATTTATATACTTATGGGCAAATTCACCCTCACTTAGGAGGGGTTGGGCAGTCACCCTCAGGCCTCAGGTAGAAAGGCTCCTGCCCCTTAGAAAATCTTGGGCCCTAAGGTTTCACCTTAAGTCATGCCTTTAGAAGGAGTTGCTGAGAAATAAGAGATGCTACATATTAAGATGTCCCCTCACCCATTCCTCTAAAACTAACAAGCCAGGCTGTGCGATAAACTCCTATCTATTACAGTTATCTATACTAGGGCATTAAAGGCTCATGGCCAGAATCCCATGGCAAGCAATGTACTCTTAGATTCCAATTCCCTACCTTGACTGATATCATCATGTCCCATTAAATGTCGTCACTTGATACCTGAGCCATCATGCCACTACTTTCTTAGCCTTATCTTTCCTTTTCCATCTTTGCTATCTCCTTTCTCCTTGGTCCTGGGCCTTTTCCCACTCCATTATTCACCAGTGTGACAATAGATAGGACAAGGTCTCAGCCCAGGCAGCAGTAGCAACTTGAGGGCATAAAATTCCCTTATAGAGTTACTTTAGCTTCTATCACATAGACCTGCTGTTTTCCCTCCTGGGGCTACGAGCTCCTTGAGGGCAGGAACCATGAGTTACAATAGTAACTGCTACAAAGTGTCGTGGTAAGCCTTACCAGTAAATCCGAGATTTCACATAAGCACTTCACAGCTCCCAACATGGAGTGAGTATTCTATAATTGTTAGCTGCATCAACTTCATTCTCATTTCTAGTCGCATTCCCAGCACCTAGTACAGTGCTTGGCACACTAAAGGGACTAAATATGTATTTATAGAGCCACAATCATATATCTAAAAACCTTGGATCCATAAGTGCTTCAGAATTTAGAATGTTCTCAGATTTGAGAAAGATAATGTGGGCTATATACTATAAATTGCACCCCCAACAAGATCTGGGGTATCATCTCATAATTTAACATATTAATATATCTGTAGTGGATCACATAAATACTCACTTCATGTTGCATTAATAAAGCATATAAAATGCCTCATATATTAGATAAGGACAGATTTTGCTGTCAGTGAGTAGGGGGACCAAATTTACCAGAGAGAGAGAGAGAGAGAAAGGTCAGGTTTCAGACCTCGGATTTTGGAATTGTGAACAGGAGATTGTAGATCTATATTGAGTACATATATGAGTGAAAAAGGACTGTCTTCAGCCTCAGCACCCCTTTTGGAGTAGAGAGATGTTGCTAACTATTCCCCTCTAACTCCTTGATCCAGTTTGCCTTCTGTGTTTTACATCAAAATTGAACAATGTACACTATATGGTAATGAATGCTCCCTATTCAATATAACTTCTAAGGGGGCCAGTTCTCCTACCTTATCTCATTCACTTAGCTTCAAATAATACACTGAGAAAGGATAGTGGGTGCATTTGTAGAGCTAGCAACTCTGCATTCACAGGGCTGCGACCTTGGGCAAGACTCTCTCCCTTAGTTGCAATCTCCACATCTATAAAATTATGAGTGGTAAATTTAGGGAGTGGAGAGCTAATACTTAATGAGAAGCTTCTAGGGTATGATTACAGTCCATATCTCACAGATGAGGGAAGTGAGGCTCAAAGAGTTATAAAACCCCAGCCCTTTCCCCTTAGTTGAGAAACACTTGAGAAAATAGAAGGGGAAACTCTAAAAACAAGCCAAAGCACTAGCTAACACACATGCTAAATAGTATAAAGATGATAATATTGTAACAAATTACAAACCTGATGCTTCTGCTACTTGCTAACTTTTTATACCACATCAGCCCATAGCAAGGGCAGAGTGTAAAATTAACAACTAAAAGGGGAAACCAGTGAGATGGAAACACCTAAATATGTGGGAGAAGCAAAGACCACTTAATTGCAGAGATCCAAGATGCTATATTTTACTCCAGTTGAAAATGCAAATGATGCCATCATCAACTATTCCTTGGCAATATTTCTTACTATTCACAGTGCAGTTGTGTGGTCTGAAAACAATTTATACTGAACAAAAACTAGTGCTTCTTTGACTGATTCTGATATTGGATTCTTCCCTTTGCCTCCCTCAAATACAATCTCTTCTATGAATACACAGTGAGTCAATCTGGTATATCTTGATGGTTGAATAAGCTCTTTGATTTTTGAATTATTTTGAGATTAACTGAATTTGAAACATGGGCTGCCTGCAATGTCTTGCTGGCACAAAAAGATGAGCTTTGTTATTGACAGAGAAGACTTGCAAACGACATTTTTTATCATTATTCGCCTGTGCAGAATTCGTATTCACTTCAGCCTGGCCCAGCTGCCTGGATGAGCACTTCGAGGCCAGGTTCAAAGTGCAATTTACAATCTTCTCTCTCGACTTCTGTGACCTGCTGCACAGTACAGGGTGACTCTTCAGCCTGAGAGAACAGACATTTTTTTTTTTGCCACAATCAATGAACATTGTCCATTATATTAGGGTTTTTGAGAACTTTCATGATGTCCCAAGTTGAATCAAAATGTCACTGCTTCAAGGGTTTGTATGTGAGCCCTACAATCCTGTTCTTGGTCCCAGAGGAAACTTAGCAATTTCATATCAGCCTTAGGGTCTCAGTCTGTGGACTACAAGATAATCAAGCATTCTTTATCTATTTCTTATTCTCTTAGTAACTCCCACTCTTCCTCATTTCTCCTCTTTTCTCCCTCTATTTATTCTCTTAAAACCACACTTTGCTATCTACTTAAAAGAATTACTTGTCTATCAACACTGCCACCTCTAACAATCTATAATCTCTTCTTTGTCTCTCACTCCTAATTTTGATGCTGTCTTCCTTTTCTTATTCCTTTTGGGCCAGCTTGTCCTATCCTTTAGTTGTTCTTCAAATTCTTTTCTCCAGTTTATCATTCCCTACTTTCATGTTAACAAAAAGTTCACTTGGCCTGTCCTATAGACATTGGCACAACACATATGAAAGCACCCGTGGGATAGGCACAACAACTAGTTGGTTTATACAGTCACTGTCTTAGTCTGTTTTCTATTGCTATAACAGAATGGGCCACAGACTGGGTATTTATAAAGAAAAGAAGTTTATTTTCTCATGGTTCTGGAGGCTTGGAAGTCCAAGAGCACAGTGTCATCATCTGGCGAGGGTCATCTCATGATAGATAGGTGATAAGGCAAGAAATCACATGCAAAAGAGACCACAAGAGCAAGCCAAGCTGACTTTTAAAACAACCTGCTTTCTTGGGAACTAACGCACTCCCATGATAATAACATTAATTTTTTCATGAGCTCTTCACCCTCATGACCCAACCACCTCTTAAAAACCCCACCTCTTAATATTGTTACACTGGCCATTAAGTTTCCAACATATGAATTGTTGAGGGAATCATGCAAATCATAGCAGCCACCTACTAAGAATTCTGCTTTAATGCATAGATAAGAATGATTTTAAATGACTATGCAGTAATTTGAAGAAGCTGGTACTTCTGAAGTGCTCACACTTTTTGCATTTCTATTATACTGAGCAAACCCTATGTACCAAATGTTTATAGGACCAGTTGTGAGGACACAATTGTGAAGAAAGACAAGAAAGTGAGAAAGAAAGTGAGAAAGGAAGTTAGAAAGCAAGAAAGTAAGCAAGAAAGCAAAAGAACAAGGGAAGGAAGGAAGAAAGAAGAAAGAAAGAAAAAAGAAAGAAAGAAAGAAAGAAAGAGAAAGAAAGAAAGAAAGAAAGAAAGAAAGAAAGAAAGAAAGAAAGAAAGAAAGAAAGAAAGAAAGAAAACCAGCCAATAGGCCGCCTCATAAAAGTCCATTGGGAAGCAAGACAGCAATCAGTCAGGCAGCCTTTAAGCATGATGACAAGAAAGAGGGCAGCCCAGTTACAAACACAAAAATCCGAAGACCTACTGAAACTCCAGCCCTTCCAAATCACTCCATCTTTCTCAAATTCAGAGTCAGGAAGAGTAGTGATGCCCCTGGGCAACCGACAAACAATAATCTTGCATATTCCCATAAGGCCTCTGTGCCACCACTGCTGCCCAACTAATCTGCAGACCACTGCAAAATACTTCCTCCTTATTATCTTTGCTGTCAATCCCAATAAGCCCCAAGCTGAAATCAGTGAGGAGAAATCCTCCTTCTCCACCAGTTACATTCTGCCTTTAGCTAACACGGCAGCAATTACTTATGCTCCTAGGGTTACACATAAACTCTGTAGATATGACTATTTTTGCAATTATCTTTACCATTAGTATAATTGCAAGCAGCTTGAGGCAAGAGCTGTGTCATTTATGTATCCCCTGGTGCCTCTAACATGATGCCTATCACACAGTAGATGCCCAATAAATATGCATTGGATTGAGTTGTATCAATCAGCACCACTATCCACATTAAATTATTCTCCTGTTTTCCACTTTATACACTGTACACATCTGCAGCCCTTTCCTTCCATTTGGTCTTTGCTTTATTGCTAAAGACAAGAATGAAACTATCACTTTAAATCCAGTGGCCTTCCCCTTATTGAAAGCTAATCATCTACAAGGATTTTCTCTCCCACTGATACCATATGAGGAAACAATTAGCAATATTTTTTCTGATGCCAGCAAATGACCTCAGTATTAATCTTATCAGGCTTGCCTCTTTGAGGAGTTTATTCAGAAATCAATTCAGATTACATTATAAATCAAAAAGAAGAAAAAAAGCAATTCCTAGCTTTCTATTCTACCAATGCGAATATATCAGTTAGGTAATATTCTGATTAAAATGTCAGGACTATGTCACAAATGTTCTATTCTAATTTTCTTTTTCAGCTGTATACTTAATTTGCTAATCTGTTGAAATCATTTGTTCCAATAACTGCTTCTGTATTTCCTGTCTGTTTCCCCGATCATAATTTCACATATTCTATTCCTCCAGGATACTGGACACATGGAACATTATCTTCATTCTTGCCTATGTGCTCGCCACCCAATAATGGGTACACTTTCAAAATTCAAACTCAGTTCCTAAATTAGGCAGTTCATTAAACATATCCATTGGAAACTCCATTTTCTTCATCTTCCTTTCAAGCATCACCCAATGAAGGTGGCTAACCTGATGACCTGCATAACTTATCTCTAACCCCTTACTTTCTTGTGTACATACAAACTCAGAGTATAAAGTCCCCAATTGGTTGTTGTCAGTGCACTAAATTTAGCAAATTTTCAGCCAGGTTTCATCTAGCTATTCATCTGGATGTCCATGACCTCCATGACTCTTTCCATAATGTATTCTATTTCAAGATTGAAATGAGCCCAGAGTACACCAAGACATGAAATCTTAATTCTCAGAGTTGTCTAATTAGTTGGTAATGATCCTGTTTATACAGCTCCCATAACCTTTATTTCTGCTGAGGTCGCTTTTTCTTCAACCTCTTGGCCTCTGACATATAGCACATTTCACTTCCCAAGTCTTATCAGAGGAGTCTATTTTTTATCGATCTGTATATTCTTTACCTTCTCTGATCAATGTCACACAAAACATTATCAGCCCTTGTGGAACCTAGTCCATTTTTTAGTAATTTTTATCCATTTACTAAGCAATATATTTGTTAGGCAGCAAGTATTCCATATAATAACTTGATAAAGATTTCCCAGTCCATGTTACATGAGAATCCTGGATGGAATAGCTCAGCCACTGAAATATTTTGACCCTGGTACTATGATATGACTTATGCTTTAATGAGATTAAATTGGCTGCTGTAAGCAGAGTAGAACATAAATGGGTAGAAACAGAGAGACCAACTAATAGGCTCTTTCAAAAATCCAGGTGAGAATAGATTATGCTTTGGAGCTAAATGGTAGCAGTAGAGGTGCTGAGAATGGTCAGATTCTGAATGTATTTTGAACATAATAGCAAGATTTCATGACAGATTGGTATATGAGAAAAAGAGAAGAGTTACAGGTGATGCCAATATTTTAGGAATGAGCAACTAGATAAATAGAACTGTCAATTACCAAAATAGGAAAGAATAGGTTTGGAGTAAGATTAGGAGTTGGATTTTGAATATGTTAAATTTGAAATGCCTTTCAGAAATCCAAGGGAAAATGAACATTAGGTAGCTAGCTATTTGCGTCTGGGCTTCAGGGAAGGATCTGTTAAAGATATAAATTTATGATCAGTCAGTATACAGATGGTGATTAAAGCTATGTGACTGGATGAGATTGTCAAGGGAGTGAGGATAGATAGAGAAGTCATCCAAGGAGTGAGCCTTAGTACACTCCAACAATTAGAAGTCACGGAGGTAAAGGAGAACCAGCAAAGAAGATTGCTAATGAGTGGCTGAAGAGAAAGTAGGACAGAATACTACCTTGGCAATCAGGTGAATAAAGTGTTTAAAAAAACAGAGAACAATCCACTGTAACAAATGCTGCTAAAAAGATGAAGAGATGAAGACTGAGAGTTAACATTGGGTTTGGTGATTTATTGATTATTGGTGACCTTGGTGAACCATGTTAGTGAAGAGGTGAGTATAAAAGCTTTATAAGAAAGAGTTGAGGAGAGGAATTGCCCAGAATCTATATCCTGTCCCAGTAGTGTCCCAGTTTTGGAGAAAACATTTATCTTCCATTGTGGGTAGGCTTAACAGGAGAGTCATTCTCAGCTTCACCTCTCCCTCCCACCTCTCACTGTGAATACTCAGGAGTCTAGATCCTTCTTCCACCAGCCCCTGATATAGCCAGGGAGAAATCCTGTGACAAATGCAGCCAATCAAATATTCTACAAAAGGTTTGAATTTTTAGTAAAAGAAACAAGAAAACAGAAGTCAGTATTTGGTCGTGGAAGTAGAGGCAGCAGCTCAGCCACATCCTAATCCAGCTATTTCTGTGATGACACAATGTTACTATATTCACTAGAGCCTCTTTAGTTCCCTCTCTTTGTAAACCTCATTTTCCAACCTCCCTTCAGTTATAATGAGTCCCTGATGTTCTTTATAAATATCTCTTTTCGTTTAATGTAGCCTGAGTGTGTTTCTGTTGCTTGCAGCCCAGAACTCCAACTTCCACCATAGTACAACCTCAACAGGATGCCAGGTCACTAGCTAAAGTGGCAAAAGTTGTCAGGGAAGCTTACACTCTAGAGAATCAGACACAATCTTTCCAATGTCAAGAGGCCATGGATGGCTGGGCACAGTGCCCCACACCTGTAATCCCAGCACTTTGGGAGGCAGAGGCGGGCAGATTACTTGAGGCCAGAAGTTCGAAACCAGCCTGACCAACATGGTGAGACCCCATCTCTACTAAAAATGCAAAAATTAGCCAGGCGTGGTGGTGCTTGCCTACAATCCCAGCTACTCAGGAGGCCGAGGCAGGAGAATTGCTTGAACCTGGCAGCCGGAAGTTGCAGTGAGCCAAGATCACACCACTGCACTCCAGCCTGGGTGACAGAGTGAGACTCTGTCAAAAAAAAAAAAAAAAAAAAAAAGGCCAAGGGTCAGGAATTTTTTTTCCTTGAAATTTTTGCTCAAATAGCAACAAAATTGGCTTAGAACTGAGTGCATTGTCTACTATATTGTTCAGTAAATATGGATTATACTGTGTAACTGTTTTGCTATACAAGACTTTTTCACCTACTCTTTTTCTTCAACAAATTCTTTTTCCAGATGACATTTCCAATACTCTTGATGGAGTAAAGTGTATAGTTAATCCTTTAAAGAAAGAAAGAAAAGGGAAAGAAAAACTCTGTTTACTTAGGATCAATCGGAAATGAAGATAAAGTAGCTCTGGAGTGGCAGCGTTGATCAGTAGGAAAGAAAAATCAATTTACATAGGACATTCCAAGGCCACATTAAATGTGCATTGCAGGCTAAACCTATGGTTTAAACTATCTATCTTAACTTCATTTCCTGGGACTACACATCTCCATATAGATCCTAGAACAGTTGCTCTCAAATCTGGTGCCCATACCCAAAGACCCTGACTTAGTAGGTCTGTGCTCTAAACTCCAAGCTTCCTGAGGGCAGTTCTCAACAGAATGCATGACCCATGGTAGCAATTCAGTAACTATTTGGTGAAAAAATAAATAACTTGAGTTTTTAGTATTCTCTGGAAAAGAAAGGTAAGTTTTCTTTGAATTTTTGGGGCACGATCATTTTTTAATTTTTGAGAAAATGTTTCTCAGAGTTTGTCACTAACTCAGAATAAGTTATAATTGGTATTTTGTTGACATGAACATGTCAACTTCTTCCCAGCTTAAGGCAAAAGATAAATACCTTTTAAAGCCAAAATAATTCTTTTTTTGCCCTATTTGTAAACCAGCAGGTATAGAGGACAGCATTGCTGTAGGACAATAATAGATAAAATAGGTATCACTTTTTAAATTCTTACTATATGCTAGGAACTATTGTAAGTGCTTTATATATGGTATGAATGATCTAGCTCAAGCATGAAGAAGAAAATCTACATGGGAAAAAAGATGAGGGATAACAATAATTATTATACTATAAAAATAATAACAACAATAATAATACTTCTTGAGCATTTACTATGTGCGAAGCATTGTTCTAAGTATTTTGTATGAATTATCTCAGGTAATCCTCACAACAACCCTATAAAGTAGGAACTATTATTATTCCCATTTTACACATGTGAGAAGCAACCCTTTGAGATATTAAGTGACTTGCTCAAAAGGTTACAGATAGAGAGTGGTGAAATCAGGATTCAAAGCTAGACCTATATGATTCCAAAACCTAAATAAACTCCTACCCATTCCACTACATTGCTTCCCTTTTAGGAGAGCTTTCATTTCATCCTGAATCTGACTGTGTTGATTCAAATAAGACAATATGTAGAAAATAACTTTATAAACAGTACAATGCTATAGAAATAGAAGTGGTTATTGTGATTATTAATTTTTTTAAACATGTATTGAGTTACTGTATAGACACTATAGATGGTGTTGGATGCAGAGGATACAGCTGTGAGCAAGACAGGCATGGCCTGTAACCTTAAGGAGCACACAGTCTAGGGGATGAGCAGATATATAAACAAAGAATTACAACAATATGGGGAAGGCAAAATGAGAGATGTATACACAATCATTATGGTATTATGGGACCACACAGGAGATATTAGCCTACCTTGGTAGTGGAGAGGGCAGACGGACTATTTCCTAAAGAAGACAGGCCTGGCCAGACACGGTGGCTCACGTCTGTAATCCCGCACTTTCGGAGGCCAAGGCGGGTGAATCACTTGAGGTCAGGAGTTCCAGACCAGCCTGGCCAACATGGTGAAACCCCGTCTCTACTAAAAATACAAAAAATTAGCTTGGCGGGGTGGCAGGCACAGTGGTGGGCACCTGTAATCCCAGCTACTCAGGAGGTTGAGGCAGGAGAATCTCTTGAACCCGGGAGGCGGATGTTGCAGCGAGCCAAGGTCGTGTGCCATTGCACTCCAGCCTGGGCAACAAGAGCGAAACTCCATCTCAAAAAAATAAATAAATAAAAATAAAAATAAAAAAGAAGATAGACCTAAGCTGAATCTTAAAGATCCGTCAAATCATACAGATCAATTAGGTATAGGGAGAGAAAGGCATTCTAGACTAAGTGGTAGTATATGCAAAGTAGAAAAGCAAGAAATGGCATGGCATAAGGAAGGAATAAAATACATTTCTAAGGTAAAGCTGGAAAAGTAGGCAGGATACGGACTTGGAGGGCCTTATATGTCATATGAATTATGTTTAGCTTTATTCAGTAGGTAACAGGGAAGCTTTGCACAGTTTTAACCAAATAAATGACAAGGTCAGATTTCATAACAGAAAGGTCTGCCTGGTAGTTGCATGGAGAATGTACTGAAGGGGAGAATATCAGAGGTCTATTGGGAAACCACTATCAGTTCAGAAGTTAAAATGAGAGACCGTTAGTAGGGATAGAGTAGAAAGGACAGATGCAAGAAATATTTAGAAGAGAAAGCCAACTAGACATAGTGATTTATTAGATGTAGAAAGTTAAATGAAGAAAGGAGTATAATACGACTTTTCAACTGGGTAACAAAACAGGACATCAGAAGAAGGAACAGATTTGATGGGAAGGAATGATGAGCTCCATTTTGGACATATAGAGTTTGAATTGCCTGTGAGACATCCCACTGAAGATACTGGCAGGCCATCAAATATATAAGGCTGACATTTCAGGGAGATGTTGGGGCTAAAAATATAGATCCGGGAATCATCATCACATAGATTATGAGTGGACAATGCCTGGTGAGAGGGCTGACTTTTGCAAGTGGAGTTTCTGTGGATAATGACAGCAGAAGCCAATTTACAACAGAATGAAGAGGGAATAGAGGTGTGAAGGTGGAGACAATAAGTGTAATCTACTTAAGAAGTTAGGATGAGAAGAAAAAGAATGAAAGAATAGGACTGTGGAAATCAATGAAGAGATTTTATTTGTTTTTAGAATAGGAAAGATTTATGTTAAATGTTACTTACAATCTCTTTCAAGGTCACCATTAAGATGGAAGCTTATTGGCAATGGGCCAGTCAGATCCCTAGTAGTAGATCATAGGAAAGAAGCCTATGTCCCCAATATTCTGAGAAATTTAGTAATGATAATTCTGAAAGATGAAGTTGACAGAAAGGGAGAGTAATTATTTATGAAAAAGACAAACAAATTGGTGATCCACTTATTGGTAATTTTGGATTGCTAATAAACATTTAACAAAAGGGAGTTCAATAACTCAACATCACTTTAAGCCAAAAAATATTTTAAACTGTCTGTAGCTGCTCATAAATTGAATTTTGTAGCATGTGATTGACTTCCTGCCAAGAACATTTGCTTGTTCCAACTTAGTCTGCTTTATCTAGATACAGTAATTATTTCATTTTGGCAAAGACACTTATTTGAAATCAACACATACCAACCCCCATATTTTACCCCTTCTGAGTTGTCTTCATCCCCCATTGTCTGCCTAATAAGTCTGTTAATGAAAAGGTCTCTACAGTAAAGGCCTTCCAGAAAACATTTGTCTCCAGATAGAGGCTCACTAGAGGGGAGCCATAGTACTGGTCACACTGGGTCTGGTACCCAGAGAGCAAAGGGTGATTCAGCCAAGCATCCAATCTACCTGCAAGAAGATGGTAACTGCTGCTCTTCCAAACCCCATCCCAGGTTCTGAGCCTAGTCACATCAGGTCACATAAATGGGGCAGACAGTATTGGAAGGACTGTAGCAAGCCATACCACCTTGATATAGTTTCGATCATTTGTTGCCACAAGTTAACAGTCATTTCTGCATCCATCTCCTGACCTCATGGAGCAGGTTCCAGATAAGAGTACAGCTTGCCTGATCAGAGGACTATTTCTTAGTATTCACAAACCCCCAAATTACCAAATGACACCTTTTGGTTCCATGCAGAAAAGAGGAGGGTGCTCTTCTCCCCAGGTGTGTATTGTATTTTATCAGCTGGACCCAAAACAGAATTATTAGTATTCGGTCTCACAAAGATGCTTCTAAAAACAACTTCAGCTTCTGTCTGTAGTTTTTAGGTACATAGGGGCTAAGAAAACCAGTCCATGGGATCAGTAAGGGCAACAGACCCCATAATTGCATTAGCTAACATATTTTGAGGTAATTATCAGACACGGTTTTAAATGTTTTGTATATATTGATAGATTTAATTTTTTTCTATAACCCAATGAAGTTAGTACTTATCTGCATTTTTCATGTAAGGAAAGACAGTCACAGAAAGGTTAGATAACTTGCCCAAGATCACTTAGCAAGTAAGTGGCAGAGTCAGTATTTGAATCCAGGTAGCTTGACTTTAGAATCTATGCTCTTAGTTGAAATGATCTATTGCCTTTCTGGGCATACTGCCCTTGCCATTAACCATTCTCTATCTCTGATCCCTAGTCACCTAAACACAGCAGCCTACTTCTCTTAGGTCTCTTTCCTGTTAGATGCTTCAGTTAATGTAGTTTGATACTGTGTGAGCCACTGATTCAGCACACAGCTAGATTATGAATCCAAGATCAGGCTTAGCTAGGATATCCTGCTATACTTAATTGAGATAACGTATATAAAGAACCCCAAAGCAATGTTTGGTAAATAGCAAGCACTCAAACATATTCATTTTTTAGATTTTTAAAAACAACCAAAAAAGAACCATCCAGTGCCCAGGCAGGCCAAAAAAGAAGATAGCTAATCAGTCTAGAATTATGATTTCAAGGAGTTGAGAGGAAGAGGGCAATCAGGTCATTCTAGGTGGTCCCTTTTACTTTTGTTTCAACTCCTCCCTGCTCATCCACACACAAATAGTGCCGTGGGTAAGGGCAATCTGAGCCTTTCCCAGGCCTGAAGCTCAATCTATGTTCCCTTAAGAAGATTCAATGGAGCAACAGGAAATTTGCACAGAGAAAGAAGGTGGGGAGAGAGAAGAAAATTGACCCAATCAGTAACAAGAACTCTTCTGTTATACAAAGCAAGCCTCCATAACTACCCTCTTGTAGGGTTAAAATAATGAAACCTCAGCTTTACCAATCATTCACATCTTAATAGGAATGATCCTTTCCAAAAGGTGAGCTCACTATAGGTTGGTTTCCCTGAAAAGTAGTCAATAGCTGGGGACCTGATGACCTAAGGTTGAAAGAGAAAGAGCAATAAAATCTTCCCAAGCTTCATAATTTTGTCTAATGCTTGGTAGGCAATTGGCTCCTACCACAAGTAGGGCCAACATATCCATTTAGGCATAGTAGGCACAGGGCCTGGGGTCCACAAAAAAAAATGTTTTGCTTTGCTCTAAAATAAGAATAAATAATTAACTCTGAGGTAGAAAAAAGTGTTTTAATATATAATATCAATATATTCATTCTTATACCAATACAATTATAAAATATAATTTTAACATTCTTATGGAAGAATAGGTAAATGAAGGCAAAAATGCCTAGGGCTCATAAAAGTCATAATATGGCCCTGGTCCCAGGTTGTGTTTCCATGGAAGTAGATACCGAGAAAGAGTTTAGCGTCCAGGATGGTTATTAAGGAGTACCTGCAGTGGCAGCACTTGTAGAAGAGAAAGAAAGGAAGCTGAAAGGAACAGAAGGAAATGTCAAGCTGCACTGCAAGCTAAAGGACAGACTTGGCCAACCCCACAGGGAGCTCTGGAGCTAGAATGGCCCTTCAGAGTCGTTGCAGGTTGGGCTGGGATGATCAGGTCTTTTTATCCCCCACCTTGGATATGGATGCTCCAAGAAGTAGTGTGGCCTAGGGTGAAGTGACCCCGTGCAGCTGACGTAAACCTTGAAGGGACTGGCAGCTGGAGGCTGTCTGTTAACCTGATTCTCAGTACCTGTGCAGCATAGTCCCTCCTTGAAGAAGGAACTGACTGGTGCCTCATACCATCCCCCTGTATCTATTATACTCACTGTGGAGGAAGAGCCTTCAGTGGGAGGGAATCAACACCAACTACCTCTGCTGGCTGAAAGCAGGGCCCAGTGGCATTATAGCCCCATTTCCTTTCAATCTGTTAAGAACAGCCACAGGAAAGACATCATAAATTACATCAAATACATTATGTAGAGCATTTATTTTTATCTTAGTCTACAGCACTTGAGTTATTTTTATCACCTTTTAAAAAAGAAAATTCAGCTCTCCCTGGCCATCTCATCAATTTGTCAGGTTTGAATTCTGAAATCTATATATCCATATAAAATTTACACCCGTCCAAGCATATTTTTATCCCCACATAAAATTTATGTCAGCAGTGTTTTGCCAATATGGCTACCATAAAAGTTTTGTTTAGACCAAGAGAGTGAGCTCTATATGTCGTGGATAACAATTTCCTTGGTGCAGAACAGTCAATAATATAAGTTACAGGATAGAGTGCCTGGATGACTGCCTTGTGTACACTTTTACTAGCATAAACGTGTTCATCTTCTGATTAGATACAAAATGGGCCAGGTACCACCTTATCTACAGTTCGTTTCCCACACCTATATTGCATAGGTAGCAAGACCCAGAGAAGGGAAGAAAATCAGCATCAACCCAAATAGAAGAGTTAGTTGAATAAAACCTATTTGAGAAAAGGAAAAGACAGAAGAGGAGGGGTTGCACTTGGGAATAATGGACTAAAGTGGAGGTTTTAGGAAATACTACCTATTGATTTCTCACTCACAAGTGGTGCAAGCGAGATCTTTACTAGATTTTTAAAAATTATTATTATTATTATAACGATCATTTGAGGGAAGAAACAATAACATAGAAATGCTTATTTTCTTCTTTAGCAAAATGTCCATCACTTCCCACTTGGCTCCTCTTCTCCCTAGATTTGATTATTCAGAGATAACTTATGAAAGGCCATTTCAAACTCTGTATAGTACCTTGCTCATTTTCCCAAGTAGTTCTTTTAATGGGTTTTGCACGTCCTGGGTTTCAGATTATGTAATCTTAGGCGAACTCCATGATCTGACTCTAGCAATTGACAGATACAGATTTGATTATACAATCATGAATGGCTAGGGAAAGCTTTCATTCTTCTTTCAAACCCATAATTGCCTGAGCTTTCCTTTGCAGCTGCCTGCCTCTCGGCAACCCAGTTGGGTTTCATTTTGCAGACTGCTAACTCCTAATCACAAACTCCAGTTTTTGTGATGGGGAAAACAACCGTGCAGCACCAAAACAACAACAAGGACCATTCTTTTCTAACTTAGAAATTTGTCCAAATACCAAATCCTATTTCTGCATCACAAAGGCCATCTCTATCTGGGCTTTGCATGGCCCACATATTCTATATTAAGGAAATTCACTATGAGAAAATCTAGATTTATAAAGTATTGGGATAGGGATTATTTGAATAGACATAGGTAAGAGGGTGGAAATACACAGGAAATATCAATTCATGTATTTGCTTTAAATAAAGGATTTCATAATGGTCCTCTTGAGCATCAACTTCCCCAATATTCACACTTGCTACACTTAAGTACACCCACATTTCTCGACTGCTCAAGGAAATAAAAGAGGATACAAACAAATGGAAGAACATTCCATGCTCATGGGTAGGAAGAATCAATATCGTGAAAATGGCCATACTGCCCAAGGTAATTTATAGATTCAATGCCATCCCCATCAAGATACCAATGACTTTCTTCACAGAATTGGAAAAAACTAAAGTTCACATGGAAGAAAAAAGAGCCCACATTGCCAAGTCAATCCTAAGCCAAAAGAACAAAGCTGGAGGCATCACACTACCTGACTTCAAACTATACTACAAGGCTACAGTAACCAAAACAGCATGGTACTGGTACCAAAACAGAGATATAGATCAATGGAACAGAACAGAGCCCTCAGAAATAATGCCGCATATCTACAACCATCTGATCTTTGACAAACCTGACAAAAACAAGAAATGGGGAAAGGATTCCCTATTTAATAAACGGTGCTGGGAAAACTGGCTAGCCATATGTAGAAAGCTGAAACTGGATCCCTTCCTTACACCTTATACAAAAATTAATTCAAGATGGATTAAACACTTAAATGTTAGACCTAAAACCATAAAAACCCTAGAAGAAAACCTAGGCAATACCATTCAGGCCATAGGCATGGGCAAGGACTTCATGCCTAAAACACCAAAAGCAATGGCAACAAAAGCCAAAATTGACAAATGGGATCTAATTAAACTGAAGAGCTTCTGCACAGCAAAAGAAACTACCATCGGAGTGAACAGGCAACCTACAGAATGGGAGAAAATTTTTGCAACCTACTCATCTGACAAAGGGCTAATATCCAGAATCTACAATGAACTCAAACAAATTTACAAGAAAAAAACAAACAACCCCATCAAAAAGTGGGTGAAGTATATGAACAGACACTTCTCAAAAGAAGACATTTATGCAGCCAAAAGACACATGAAAAAATGCTCATCATCACTGGCCATCAGAGAAATGCAAATCAAAACCACAATGAGATACCATCTCACACCAGTTAGAATGGCGATCATTAAAAAGTCAGGAAACAACAGGTGCTGGAGAGGATGTGGAGAAACAGGAACACTTTTACACTGTTGGTGGGACTATAAACTAGTTCAACCATTGTGGAAGTCAGTGTGGCGATTCCTCAGGGATCTAGAACTAGAAATACCATTTGACCCAGCCATCCCATTACTGGGTATATACCCAAAGGATTATAAATCATGCTGCTATAAAGACACATGCACACGTATGTTTACTGTGGCACTATTCACAATAGCAAAGACTTGGAACCAACCCAAATGTCCCACAATGATAGACTGGATTAAAAAAATGTGGCACATATACACCATGGAATACTATGCAGCCATAAAAAATGACGAGTTCATGTCCTTTGTTGGGACATGGATGAAGCTGGAAACCATCATTCTCAGCAAACTAATGCAAGGACAAAAAACCAAACACCGCATGTTCTCACTCATAGGTGGGAACTGAACAATGAGAACACTTGGACACAGGAAGGGGAACATCACACACCGGGGACTGTTGTGGGGTAGGGGGAGGGGGGAGGGAGAGCATTAGGAGATATACCTAATGTAAATGATGAGTTAATGGGTGCAGCACACCAAGATGGCACATGTATACATATGTAACAAAACTGCACATTGTGCACATGTACCCTAAAACAAAGTATAATAATAATAAAATTTAAAAAAAAAAGAAAATAGAGTGAGCCGCAACCAGCTCACTATCCAACCCAGGAGATATCACTGTTTAAGAAGATATTTGCAGTTTCTCAGACAGTAGAAATGATAACCATGTATGCTCTCCCAAAGACTGGATTTTCTACAATGTTTATTCAAATTCCAAGATAATATAACAATATTCAGCTGCCACAGCCTGTGTAAAGGAACAAACAAGAGACAGAGATTTTTCAGATCTGCTGATTCACTAAATTAATGTTTTTATGACCCTTAAGATAAGGTTGGCTAGTTTCTTTCCTAGTTGTAAAACTACAAAGATTGATGAGATAAACTTGATGCTTAACCTTGACATTTGTAAGAATAAGTTAAGTTTGAAGCTTGTCAAAATATTGACAGTTCCTCTTTAAAAATGAATTGCCTAGAATATTAAATGGTGTTTTATGTACTGCATTCAATTTGGTTTTGCAATATTGTAAAAATTATGAAACACAGTGTTAGAGTTTTAAGGACAAAAAACATTTCAGTCTTTATTCTGAAGTTGGATTCTGAATCCCTGAGGGTGACACCTCTTGAGAAATCTTTCCAGTTATAAAGGTCTTAAAGGCTCCATTAATAACACTGCTTTGAAAGCATAAAACATCTTCCTCTTGACCTTGAACCTCAGACTCTCAAAAAATTGTTAAATTGTGCTGTGACTATGGCCCTTTTGAAGATTCATTATATGGGGAAATGGAAAGGGGACCTTTTGGCTTCAAAAATTAGAGACCCAGTAAGAAGCTTTATTATAGCCTTTTTCATTATATAGTTCAGTAGAAGAAGCAAGCTCGTCATAGAAGAGACAGCATTGGAGGACCAGTGCCAGTGCTGACAAACCAGATGATTATTGATGGCAGTGCTCCAGAGTGTTAAAGCCAAAATGAAAGCAAGGAATGTAGGCCTCTGGGATGTGGATGGGAGAGCTTTGAACCAATCTAATGTTTATTTTATTGTGATACTTGAATCACTGCATCAAAATCACCTGGGTAGTTGTTACAAAAGCAGATAACTGGGCCACACTCCAAACCTACTAAACCAGAATCTCTATGGAACAGATACCTTGGAAACTGCGTTTTTAGCAATCACCCCAGGGGATTATTATGTACAATGAAGTTTGGGAACCACTAAATTAATGCTTCTGAAAGTGGGCTAACACCGTAAGATATAGATCTTTTAAGGACTCTTTGCATTTGAATAAAGACTTTATTGTCTCATAGATCAAACCCTGAAAATGGCAGCCTAAACTATAGAAACACATTTGAATATACACAGGAGTTTGGAAGAAACTTCAGCACCACAAGTTTTCTTCTCCTCATTGACAGAGGCTATATATTGCCCAGTGTATTTTTAAATGCTTCTGCCCATTTCAGCAAATACACTCAGGACTGTGACTGAAAGTAGCCACCCCATGACCCTGGCCTCACTCAATCACCTAGTGGTTACCTCTGAAAACTTGATGAAATGGATATTGGAAAGTGAGGGCTTAGGATCATTTATAATTTCTGGTTAACTATACAGATTAAGAAAGAATTTGGATTCAACCCCCAATATGGAAAATCATCCTAAAATGATTCCCTCTTTTTGTGTCTGAAAAAGTTTAGCTGGTGAAACATAGCAGAATTCCTCTTTGAGTACCCACAAATCTGTTGCACCTCAGGGTCTCCTGAACATACAGCACAACATGATATCTACAGTAATGATAAGACACTGGGCTAAATGTATTCTAGCCCAGTGAATTCCATGAAAATGTAGTTGTGGGATTTTTTTTAATTCTTAAAATTCTGGTGTTTTATATCCTCTATCTCAGCCTATTTTATTAACATTTACCTCTTTTTCCTCAAAGTGGGTTGGGGACAGGGTGATGGAAAGGGGAAGATTCAGCGCAGACATTTCTATACTTGTGGGTTCTAAGTAATTGGGTTCCAGTTAAAGAGGGACCTCTCTGTATTTGAGACATTGCAGCTATCCTATCACATTTTTCCAGAATTTCTTAAAAGTTACACCTCCTTCCCTGGGGTATGAATTACACACAAATGTCTTTGAATATATTTGAAAAACACTAGGGTATACAAAGTTAACTACTTTCTTTTCTGTGGAACTTGCAAGAGCCTTTACTATATTAATCTTCATTTAGAATCTCTGAGATAAAAATATAGCATTCAGTAGCTCACAAAAATTATATAACTGGAGATTACCTTCTTCATAGTGCATCTTATGTGACTATTTTTTCACTCCCACTCACATACCACCACAGACACCGAAACGAGCTCTGCTTAAATGTTACTTAAGCAGAGAGACTATCCGGACCATTTTACCTAAGGTAGCCCCCCAATACCACTTCATCACTCTATCCCTTTAATCATCTTTATTTGTCCCCAGTACCTGATAAAAATATGGTCTTTCTTTTGTCTGTTTTTGTTATCTCCCTTACTAAAATATAAGCTCTAGAAGAGCAGGGGATGTTTTCCTTTGATATAAATGCTATATTTCTAGTATCTAGAACAGAGCCTAGCATATAGAAGGCACCTAATCAAAATTCGTTGAAGGAATAAGCAGACAAAACATCTGATGCAACTTTCTTTTGGTCATTTATGCCAAGAAACATTAACCTTGAGGCCAAGTGAACATCACTGCTCAATATCATCCAGAGAAGAATATATATCTGCAAATTATTTTAAGGGATAGAGGTAGCCTTTCCTAACTCCTCTGTGGGCAGATCTGAACTAAACTTTTCTGAAATGTCAGTTGAATTACCACATTTTCCCAAGTCATACCTTTGAGGTTTATTTTATTCTAAAAAGTTGCCTGAAGTATTTTTGTGTCTTACATCCTGGTAGAAAATATGACAATAGAATATTTCTATGTTTTGCAACAGAATAACAAATTGAACTGCCTATACTGTTAATTTATTTTTCTTTTTCTTTTTGTTTAGACAGAGTTTTGCTCCATTGCCCAGGCTGGAGTGCAATGGTGCAATCTACGCTCACTGCAACCTCTGCCTCCCAGGTTCCAGCAATTCTCCTGCCTCAGCCTCCCAAGTAGCTGGGACTACAGGCGTGTGCCACCATGCCCGGCTAGTTTTTGTATTTTTAGTAGAGACGGGGTTTCACCATGTTGGCCAGGTTGGTCTAGAACTCCTGACCTCAGGTGATCCACCCACCTCGGCCTCCCAAAGTGCTGGGATTACAGGCATGAGCCACTGTACCCGGCCTATACTGTTAATTGCTTGTGGCTAATTCTCAAAAACAAGGCCATCCTAGTATTGGAGTAAATACTCTAAATCACATCACAGTTTAGAAAATATAGGCTTTTGGACACCCTAGACCAGGGGGGATTGGGGAAGACACAGAACCAAGAATTACAGCACTTTATGAATACAAATGAAGCTGATAAATAAAGACGACACAGATGAGCTCTAAGGGTAAGAGGGTGTAGTGAAGCTAGTTCAAACAAAGTACACTCCCAAAATTTAACAAAAAGAATAATAATAAATATAAAATATGAAAATTAAGCAGCAAACATGCAAAGGCTCATACACCACAATCTTTGAAAAGTTGCAGTAAAGGAAATGAGAAACACAGTTTTCATTGATATAGCTCTCATCAAGCCCCTATCTCCTATGAATTAGTACAGTGAAAATAATGTAAGTGGATTTTTTAAAGTCCTGAAACTAGATTGAAAGGAAAAGATTTGGAAAATTTCTCACAAGAAGAGAAGCCACTCTTTATGAACCTCAATATCTCAGCAAAGACCAGAAGTCGGTGAACCTTCATTTTGGTTTTTGCAGATTTGGGCAGATCCTGCTGTAAGAAGACATAACAATTAGAATCATCCATAGATAATTTTCTTTAGCAATAACTGAGAGTAGACAAGATAATAAACAAACAAGGAATTAAATAAGATAAAATTATTTGAAAAAGTAAAGGGCTCAAAAACAAGAAGCTCATGGACATGTGCTGCTGAATTCTCCCTTCAAGCCTGCGGGATAATAGTACTGTGGCAAAAACCCAAAGGTTTTATAGTGTTTTTTTTTCTCTACTCCCTAGAATGGGTGGATAAAATGGGAAAAGTTGACTTCTGACATTAATTGTATTTGTTGGAAAGAAAGGTTTGAGGACTTCATTTTAAACAACTTGAAGCCTAAGATACTCTATGTGCAATAGGTGGTGTCACTATTTGGGTCAGTGGTTCCCAGTCCTAACTTTGTATTAGAGTTACTACATGGGGAGTTGCTGAAACATGCCAATTCCTGAGCCTCAAGCCAGATCACATGAATTAGAATCTTTTAGAGGGTGAAGTGCAAGCCTTGGTACTTTTTTAAAGTTTCCTCAAACTGATTGTGATCATAATAAGGATCCCAGTAAGGATAATCATTGAACCAAGTGGGATGAATCTTGTTACAGGCATTTTAAGGAAATTACAGAGAGGAAATCAGAAATCCACAGATTGTGACGGCCCTTGGGCAGCAGAATGTGGCTAGAACACCCAATGCCTAGCATTCAAACTGAGGCTCTTAAGGAGGTACAGAATGCCAAGGGAGTGAAGAGAAATTTATCCCACTATGTTTAGAATTTCTCAGAGAATTCTTTAATTTAAACATGAGTACAATAAAAAGATATAGAATGACAGATTTGCGAAAAGATTATAGAATGACAGCTTTGCAAAAATACTACAGGAATGAGCAGGAGAGTGGGAGAAAGCAAGGGAGAGTAGGAAGAAATGGGAATACAGATACTGAATCCACACTTGAAAATAACATCCCTTGGTAAGGAAAAGAAAAATTTCAAGAGAATATGGAGTCATTGAGACAAGACATCAAAGACAAATGATAAAACAATGGAATGAGAAGAATAAGATGAAAAGGGAGATTACAGAGGTAAAAAAAAAAGCTGTGAATCAAAACAGCACTACTGAACTATAAAACATATTATATATCATAAAAATGATGAAAGAAGAAACCAGAGGTCATGATATTAATATCAGAGAAGATTGAATTCAAGGGGGGAAGGGGGCTTTGATAAAGGACACCATCCACAATGAGGATATAACTGCCATAAATATTCATGTACCAAATAACAGAATCAGAATATATAGCACATAAACTGCATAAAATGCAACGAGAAATCTTCAAAAACACAGTAGTAGGAGTTGATCTTAACACATTTCTGTCATCTGTAACAGACAAGGTAGACAGAAAATAAGCAAGAATAGCCAGAAAAATTCTGAAAGAGGAGCATAAGGGAGCAGAATTAAGAGCACTGTGAACCTGCAAAGACTAAGAGTTTGATAGTAGAGAAGAAATAAGTGGACCAACAGAACACAATAGAGTCCAGAATTAGACTGCTATACATATGGAAATTTCATATATGACAAAGGTAGCATTTCATATCAGCAAAGAAAATATGGATGATTCACTTGATGATGTTTGCACTTGTGACTGTTTCACAGAAAAGCTGAATTCATTCCTCATTTATTATACCAAAATAAATCCTCAATGGACAAAAGGTTTTAATAGTAAAAAAGATGCTAGATGAAAACATAAGGGGATTAATTTATACACTTGATTTGAAACCAATTCCTAAGCAAAATACAAATGTCAGAATCCAAATGTAAACTGTGCTTACTACAAATTCTGAAAATGTCAGAAACAATGACAAAAGACACATTGACAAAGTGTTTGCAGCATATATGACAAATGACTTTGTTTATTGTTTACAATAGGCTTG
Organism: Pan paniscus; assembly: GCF_029289425.2. Classification (NCBI taxonomy): domain Eukaryota; kingdom Metazoa; phylum Chordata; class Mammalia; order Primates; family Hominidae; genus Pan; species Pan paniscus. The sequence continues at coordinate 128,370,561 of NC_073272.2, forward strand.
TACAAATCAGTGACAAAAGGATGAACAACACCCCCACCACCACCACAAAAGACAGGCAAAGAATAGCAACAGGCAGTTATCAGAAAAAGAAATACAAATGGCCATTAAACACATGAAAATATGTTCGACCTTATTCATGATTAATGAAATGCAAATAAAAACAGCAATGAAGATGTCTTATTCACCCACCTGATCGTCAGTAACTCAAAAGCTCACCAAGATGAGTAACAGGCACTCTCATACACTGTTGGTGGAAATGCAAATTGATGCCACCTCTGGGGAAGATAATTGGGCAATAGAGGCAGTCCATGTATCCAGAAATAATTGCTACTGGAAAAAGGGTCACTTAAAGGAAGTCTACTTAAAATAGGAACCACAATATCATCATTAATTTTTTGAATGTTTGAAATTTTTTAAAAAAAAATTTAAACCTCCAAAAAGGTGTCTAATCTTATAATTTTTAAAAAGGTTTAATGCAATTACAAGCACATCCTTTGAGCAATACATAAATCAAATATTGGTTGTGGGGTTTTTTTGGTATGCCTTTTCTGACAAAATTGCATAATAGTGCAAAAAGGCATTGTTCTCATTATTTCATAGCAGGATCATAAAGAGTAAGTTTTACAAAATATCAACGGGCTTCATCAGTTTTCCCAAGCACCTCTCATAGTTCCTGATATTCCAATCATTCTCTTTCATCCTAGCCATCTTGTCACTATATGCATGGGTTTGTTCTGTCCCTCAAAAGATAACTATGCCAAGTCTCACCTGCCAATGGCTTTGTGGAATTCAAGCAAATCTCCCTCACTTTCATCAGCCTCATTAAGTCTTGTGTCTTTTACAATATTTAAAATTTCACTTTGCCATTGATTTACACTCTCTTTCTATTGTAGAGATTGACAAAGACATTTATGTGTTGAGCAAGGATAGACTCCAGTGTTAAGTAGAGATGGCTGAGTAGGGAAAAAAAATGTCCTAAATAGCCAATTAAGTAAAAAATATTGTTGTGCTTTAGTGTATTAGTCCATTTTCACACCGTTATAAAGAACTACCTAAGACTGGGTAATTTATGAAGAAAAAGGATTTAATTTACTCAGTTCTGCATTGCTGGAGAGTCCTCAGGAAACTTACATGTCCTCAGAGAAACTTTTAACTTCACGACAGAAGTTAAAGGGGTAGCAAGGACCTTCTTCACATGGTGGCAGGAGAGAGAGAGAGAAGGGGAAACCGCCACACACCTTTAAACCATCAGATCTCATGAGAACTCAATATCATAAGAACAGCATGGGGGAATCAGACCCTGTGATCCAATCACCTCCCACTAGGTCCCTCCCTTGACACATAGGGACTACAATTTTAGATGAGATTTGGGTGGGGACACAGAGCCAAACCATATCATTTAATGCATTCTGCTCCTCCATAAAAATCTTTATTTTTATTTTTTTACTAACTCTAGGGACTCAGATAGGTATTTGGTTAATAAGGATTTCCCATTTTATACTGAAGTTTAAAATGCATCTATTCTTTTTTTATTATACTTTAAGTTCTGGGGTACATGTGCAGAACGTGCAGGTTTGTTACATAGGTATGTATACATGTGCCATGGTGGTTTGCTGCACTCATCAACTTGTGATCTACATTAGGTATTTCTCCTAATGCTATCCCTCCCCTAGCCCCCCACACTCCATCAGGCCTCAGTGTGTGATGTTCCCCTCCCTGTGTCCATGTGTTCTCATTGTTCAGCTCCAACTTATGAGTGAGAACATGCGATGTTTGGTTTTCTGTTCCTGTGTTAGTTTGCTGAGAATGATGGTTTCCAGCTTCATCCATGTCTCTGCAAGGGACATGAACTCATCCTTTTTTATGGCTGCATAGTATTCCATGGTGTATATGTGCCACATTTTCTTTATCCAGTCTATCATTGATGGGCATTTGGTTGCTGGTTCCAAGTCTTTGCTATTGTGAATAGTGCTGCAATAAACATATGTGTGCATGGGTCTTTATAGTAGAATGAGTTATAATCCTTTGGGTATATAATCAGTAATGGGATTGCTGGGTCAAATGATATTTCTGATTCCAGATCCTTGAGGAATTGCCACAGTGTCTTCCACAATGGTTGAACTAATTTACACTCCCACCAACAGTGTAAAAGCATTCCTATTTCTCCACATCCTCTCTAGCATCTGTTCTTTCCGGACTTTTTAATGATTGTCATTCTAACTGGTGTGAGATATTATCTCATTGTGGTTTTGATTTGCATTTCTCTAATGACCAGTGCATCTATTCTTTGTACGCTGTCTAGAATGCTCTTTTCTCCTCTTTGTTATCTCATACTCATCTTTCAATAGTCAGCTCAAGCATGAATTCCTCAGGGGAGCCCTTTAGGGCCTCCCTGACTAAGTCAAATACTTTATTACAGGTTCTTAAAGCATCTTTGGAGCATGTGTCACAGTTGCAATTCAACATTTCCGTAATTTAATTAATGACTATCTTCCCCACCAGACTATTTACTCCACAGAGGCAAGGATTACCTCTGGCACAGAGTAGTCCCTCAACAAATATCTATTTAATGCATGAATAACAGAGAGAAACTGAAAACTACCTAAATCCCTCAATAAGAGAATGGTTAATTAAAGTAGGCTACATCCATAATGGAACATTGTATTATGTAGTCATTAAAAAGGAGGAGGTGTGTCCTGATATAGAATGATTTCCACAATATATTAAAATTTAAAAAGCAAGGTGCAAAACAGTTTGTAAGATTCTGTGTATGTAAATTTACAAAGACTACATATATACGCTGATAAGTGCAAACAATATTGTTCTAGAAGAAATTACTAAGAGTTTACTGATGGGGAAATTGACTAGGGTGGATGGGGGGGAAAATTTTAGTTTTCTTTTATGCATTTCTATACTGTTTTAATTGTTTTACTATATTCATGTGCTATTTTAATTTAATAAAAATACATTGTTTTTTGATAGAGGGCACCAGTACTGACCAGTAGAATGAGGCCAGAAGTTCAAAGTCCATTGTAAACAATCAGCAACTGGAATCCATGCCAGAGTTGAAATAACCTATTATATTTCTTATTTTGGTTGGTGGCCCACATTTTCTCACTTACTAAGCCAGAAAACCAAGTTATTCTCCAATCCTCCCTCTTTGTTAGCCCTCAGATCTAATCAGTTATTAAGTCATATTGATATTACCACCTAAACAGCTTATCCTTCCGTTCTCTCTTCACCATTCCCACTGCCATTGCCCTTAATCAGGACCTCATCATGTCTCCCTTGGATTGCTGCAATACTCCTTCTTCGCACTTCCACTTTTCACTTCCAAAATGCACTCCCTATTCTGCTGCTAGAAACATTCTTCAATCTAATGAAATCAAAACAGGATGGGCGTGGTGGCTCATGCCTGTAATCCCAGCACTTTGGGAGGCCGAGGTGGGCAGATCACCTGAGGTTGGGAGTTTGAGACCAGCCTGACCAACATGGAGAAATCCCGTCTCTATTAAAAATACAAAATTAGCCAGGCGTGGTGGCGCATGCCTGTAATCCCAGCTACTCTGGAGGCTGAGGCAGGAGAATCGCTTGAATCTGGGAGGCAGAGGTTACAGTAAGCCGAGGTCGTGCCATTGCACTCCAGCCTGAGCATCAAGAGCGAAACTCCATCTCAAATAATATAATAATAAAATCAAAACAATCAAAGACTAACCAACCAACCTATCCTCATCTGCTACTCTTTTCCTATGGCCTTTCATAGTTCAGCCACCCTGGTGTTCTTACATTTACCCTGAAACAGCTTGTTAGTTTTTCCCTCAGGCATTTTGTGTATCTCCCTCCCTCAGTCTTTGGGATGTTCTCCCCTTCCCCATTTGCCTAGCTAATGTCTACTTACATTTTGTTACTTCTTCCCCATCCCCACACCTCTAAAGTAGATTAGTTCCCTTTACATTCTGTTCTTCTTCTTCAGTGCACTCATCATTTTTCTATTTGTTTTTACCATATCTGTCTTCCCCCACTTGACCTTAAACTCCATCAAGAGAAAGACCATACCCACAGTGCCTGACAGAGGGCCTGGCACATAGCAGTGGCTCAATCAATTCTCATTAACTGACACCCTGAATGAGTAAATTAATGTAAATTGGTTTACATAACTCTCTTACTTAAATCCCATCACTGGCTCCTTACCATGTACAAAATAAAGTGTATGAGGTACTTCATAGTTGGGCTCCTGCCTCCACAACCCAAGCCTTAACATTTCATGCTCTAGCAGTTCTGAATCATGCATAGTTCCTGGAACAAGCCTTGCTGCTTCTCCTTGCCTTTGTGTATGCTGTTCCTGCCACATAGATTACCTCTCCCTCCTTCTGCCTTATGTCTATCTGGTGAATACTCATTCATTCATGAAGAACAGCCAGAAGTTCCCTCTTCAGAGAAGTCTTCCCTGACGTCCTAAATAAAGTTCACCCATGCTTCCTCTGTGCTCATTCTGTAGCTTATATCTTTTTGCTTTTTATTGCATTTATCATACTGTGAAGATTTTCTGGTAATGGAGACTTTGTCTCACATTTCTAGGAATTCAGGCATTCCTGAATTCCTAACATATAACTAGAACACAGTAAACACTAAATATCTGAAGTGAATTGAACATGGGTTGTGTGTTAGTATAAACTATTAACGGTATATCTATCATGCTTGCATACTTATGTACAATTTTTTCTGGGAAACAGAAAATATTATCGAGATTTTATATGAAGTAACTCCATTAACTGCCCTGAAAGAATAGCAAATGCATTTATTTTTACATCTAATAAACCTTCATGCTGCTGGTTGAAAGGCTGCGTAAAACTTTGCCTCCCTGGGACACAGCCAAAATCTAAGGCAAACAGACCTTTTTCCTCTTAGATCTAATGTTACGAATCTATGTGGCAAGAAAGGCAAAGCAAATAAATGGCCTTTACAAGCCATGCAATTTAACAGCAGTGAACAAATCAGCCATTTGGTACTTGTGCAAACATTCCGTGCCATCTTCTCAGGTCACATGAAGGAATTGGGTCTAGCATATCTAACAAAAACAAAAAAATAAAGCAGAAATATCTTTTCTTCCCCCACCCTCTGCACAGGGACTTTCAAATTCACAGATACTAATTCTGAATTAGCAAACTCTAGCTAGCCACTGCCGCTTTAGTCCCAACATTTAGATTAAGAATCACTACAGTTGTTCTTTTGGTATACAGTGGTAAGTGGTTAATAAAATAATAAATCTAAGTTTTTTAGCTTCCTAGGGCCCCTCCAAAATGTACCAAGTTATTCATCAACATTAGGCCCAGTCAGCATTTACTAACTTCTCCTGAAATGATAATGAAATCATTTGAATATTATATGGTTAAGTGTTTTTTAAAGAGGAAAATTTATAGTGCTATTGGAGCAGAGAGGAGGGACCTGGGAGTTAAGAGAATATTATTGAAGGAGATAGAACCTGAGCTGAAACTTGAAAAAAGGGAGTTAGTTGGGAAGGGTATCCCGAGCAGAGGGGCATTATACAGACACGTACACATGAAATAGAATAGTATGGGTGAAGATCTACAAGCAGCATAAGAGACATAACATGTTGAAAAAGAGGCTGGATAAATAGGCAGGGGCAAGACCAAGAAAGACTTTAAATGCCATATTAGGAAGACTGGTTCTATGTAGGATGTGCTATAATATGATTAATGTTCTAGAGCATTCTGGCAGCTGTGTGAAGAATGGATTGGGAGATAAAGGACACCCCACAAACCCAGTATAAAGCATACATTTGGACACACTATAATAAAAGCATGTTGAATGAATGCAATCCATGACATTCTGTTTCCAGCAAACAATTCCCCAAAAGACTTATATTTCATTGTCACTTCCTTCCCCACTTCCCACGTTCCATGAGGGCATATGTTTTCCAGTAACTATGTTACTATTTTTAGGTCCCAAGCTGTTCTGGAGACCTCTATATGGTACAGAAAAGTCGTAATTAGGAATCAGGGACCTAAGACTTGAGAAAGAATTCCCAGCCTGGGATGATGTGAACTCAAGTTGAGACTAGTTAGCCTGAAGCTTAAAAAAAAGCTTGTCAGGTCACTTGGTAAGATTGGGTAAAGAAAAGCCACATGATTCCTAAGCTTCCCCTTCTTCCAGCATTTTATGGATATATTCTCAGCTATCTTTCTATCTCTTCTTCCCACATGATATGGTTTGGCTCTGTCCCCACCCAAATCTTATCTTGAATTCCCACGTGTTGTGGGAGGAACCTGGTGGGAGGTAATTGAATCATGGGGGTAGGTCTTTCCCATGCTGTTCTAGTGACAGTGAATAAGTCTCATGAGATCTGATGGTTTTAAAAATGGGAGTTCCCTGCACAAGCTCTCCCTTTGCCTGCTGCCATCCGTGTAAGATGTGACTTGCTCCTCCTTGCCTTCCACCATGATTGGGAGGCTTCCCCAGCCACATGAAATTGTAAGTCCAATTAAACCTCTTTCTTTTGTAAATTTCCCAGTCTCAAGTATGTCTTTATCAGCAGCATGAAAATGTACTAATACACCCCACTACAACTCACTTCATCTACTGCACCCAGCCTGTGAAACAGCTACCCTTCCTTCAGCAATGATAATCTCTGACTTGTCAGGGTGACAAGAAAGGGGGAGCGTCAATCCAACTGAAGTTGTTATAGAGCCAGGTAACATTTGCCCAGACCACGCCTGTAGAACAGGCTTTTGAGTACACATAACTTTGGTATCATTCTCTCAATCCTGTCAGCTAACACGTTCAGTGACAGATATCATTTGGGAACTTGTTTTAGCAAGGCAAACCTGGCCCTGCAGCTCTCCCTGACCACACACATGTTTTCAGGATCTCATTCTCTCTCTCTCTCTCTCTCTCTCTCTCTCTCTCACACACACACACACACACACACACACACACACACACACGGAAAAACATTTTATTTGAGAAAAAAATCAACTCAGACTGCTACTAAAGTTTACTACTCAAGAGATACACTCAAAAGTTCTGTCACAGAAAGTGGCTTTCATGTGGAACCATGCAGAGTTTTTAGGGGCTGGCACTGTCCGTGATCTGTAAAATCCCCATTTCCCAGTACTAGAGTCCTGGAGTCCTGAAGATATGTGTCAGAGTTCAATCCTCTGCCTGATTGTCCTTTATTACTCTACCTCCCCTTCTCTCCCAGTGTAGTCTACCCACTTGTGATTGAGGCATCTGAGGACATTCCTTCCACACACTTCACATTAACTCTCACAATCCCATGCCCAGTCATTCTTTTCCTTTCTGCCTACTGCCGTAAGTTCTCTAAGCTAAAACAGACCTCTCTCAGCAGAGGGGCTTTTTCCTCTCAAAAGATAATGAAGAGAAGCTCTCTACTAACTTAGTAGTAAAACTGAAAGCTAAATAATTAGACCTTTATGACACAAAAGGATACACACATATAGCCATACAAATATGGCCCAGAAATAATGCTTACATATATATGCATGTATATACTCATACCAACACATGATCCTTATTTCTATGACTATTTCATAGCCAATACATTAAGACCTGATTTAGAGAGAGAATTAGACTACGCCAATGTATGGATTTGGAGTCTTACAATGGATAGTGATTTATTTTCAAGTGAAACCTTTGTGCAGAAAGAAAACACATCTCTTAGTCTACACCCTCTTCAATAGAAGGTGCAGGCATCTAATCGGTTAGTAATTCAAATGTCTGGAGTTGGGTGCTGGCTCAAACTCAAAGCCAGAAGCAGGCAGAGGCTTCTTGGCAAGAATCTCCCTCTTCTTTCTTCTTCCAGAGTACCTTTTCCCCTTCTCGCTCAGGCACTCTATACTCTTGGGAGAACCTCTGCTCTGAGGGAATGAAAAGAACTAATGAAGACCTTCATATTGAAATCTTAATGACAACGTGTTACTCTTTGCAGGGCTGTTTCCATTTTAAAAGAGAGCAGAGAGTCTAACCCTAAGAAAGAAATCCCTAATAGTGGAATTTCAATAATATGATACTTGAATAAGAAAGTTATAAGTGGTGAGGAAATAGGGCCACAAGGGCTTTCCAACATCCCTTAAATTACACCTAGCCTTTTACGTGTATGTAAAACTAACATGATGTTGACACTCACCTGCTCAACGTACTTCATTCATCTCCACTATCTATAAGATCAAGTCCATAGTTCTTAGTCTAACATTTAAATCTTCTCACTCTTTCCCAGGCTCACCTTCACTTTTCTCCTGTGAAACTTCTTCACTGTACCCCTTATCTCTTGAACATACCTTCACTTCCAATTTTTTGCTCATGAGGCCTCTTCTTGGAATTCCCTGCTCCTCTACAGTATTTAAACATCAACCCCATTCATTCTTCAAGGCTCAGCTCAAATCCTAACCTCCTCTATAAAATTTTCTCTAATCTTCCCACACAGAAATAATATATTCCTGCATTATAACCCAAATCCAGAAAAATACAATACCACCGAGTGATTGGAGTTGGACAGGTTTGGCTTCATAATCAACCTTTATTATTTTCTACTAACTGTGTAAATATGAATAAGCAGCCTACCTCTTTGGGCCTTACTTTCCTCATGTTTATGGTGGTGATAATGGTAACTATCTCACAAAGTTGTAAGCATTAAATATGATAATTCAAAAAGGCACTAACCCAGTGCCTGAATGAATAACGCTATTATTGTATATACACATTCACAAAAACTATGAGAACACTGGACTACTTCATCAAGCCCTCTTTTCTTCTTCCTTTATCTACTGCCTCCATATGTCTTCCATCTTGTTTTTCTAACATGAACTATCAGAGTATGTAAGATGTTACTAGCTGCCCACCAAAATCTGTTCTCCACTTTTTTTCTGAGCACACAGAGAGACTGTTTCCTAATCTCCCTTGCAGTTAAGTGTGGCTATATGACTATCCACATAAGAGACTTGTGTTTTAGCTTTATCTTTTTCAATAAACTTTTACACAACCTTGCAGAAGTCGCTTTACTTCCCTTGATCTCAATATTGTCATCTGAGAGACAGGGATAATAAATTATAGTGAATAAAGTATCTGAAATGAATCTTCTTTCCATATTACTCTGCCCTCAAATGCAGGGACTGGGTCCCCAATTTCTGATGTGTTCTCAAATACATACAAATATTTAATAACCATTAGGGCTCAATAACCTTGGCCAAACAACCAAAAAGGCCCTAAATGACACATGTGACCTCAGGTAACCAGGAAAGAAAGGCAAGAATACCCTTTTCACCTATAAAGTCCCACAAAAACTCTGTTGTATTGTATCACAATGCATATCCCCAAAGGTCATCCTTAATTATAATTAAAATAAATGTTATTATTATATTCAAATTGCCTTAGGATATCATTAGCAAGATGATGGGCTAGGAAGCCCTGGACCCTTTATTCTCCAACAAACATATCTATTTCATCAATGAATGAATGGATGCAGAAAATGTGGCTTATATGCACAATGGAATATTACTGTCCTAAAATGGAGAAGATCTTGTCATTTGCAACAACACAGAGAAACCTGGAGCACACTATGTTAAGTAAAATAAACCAGGAACAGAAAGACAAATATCACATTATCTTATTTATATGTGGAATCTAAAAGAGAGTCCATCACCTAGAAGCAGAGAGATGGATACTAGGGGCTGAAGTGGTTGTGTGTGTGGGTGAAGGGAGGGGAATGAAGTTGTTGGACACAATATAGAAAATTTCAGCTAGATAGGAAGAATAAATTCAAGACATCTACTATACAATATGGTGACTACAATAAATAACAATATGTTGTATTATTAAAAATGCTATGAGAGTGGGTATAAAGTGTTCTCACCACAAAAATAATAACTATGTGAGGTAATGCATTTGTTAATTAGCTGGATTTAGTCATTCCACAATGTGTGTGTGTATATGTCAAAATATCATGGTGTACACAATACATATAATTTTATCTGTCTATTTAAATACTTTAAAAAGAAAACATTTCCAATTACAATAGCATCACAAATCAATGCTGTGTGTAGACTTTTTTTTTTTTTTTGAGACAGGGTCTCACTCTGCTGCCTAAGCTGGAAGGCATGGGGAAGATCACAGCTCACTGCACTCTTGATCTCCTGAGCTCAAGTGATCCTCCCACCACAGCCCTTCCAAGTAGCTGGGACTACAGATACACATCACCATGCCCAGCTAATTTTTTTTAAAAAAATTTGTAGAGATAGGGTCTCATTATGTTGCCCAGGCTGGTCTCAAACTCCTGGGCTCAAGTGATCTTCCCACCTCAGCCTCGCAAAGTGCTAGGATTACAGGTGTGAGCCACCACGACTGGCCTGTGTGTAGAAACTTTAAAAAAATGGCATCATAAATAATAGCATCATGTTCATGGATAAGAAGGCTTAATATTGTTATTGAATCTACAGATCAATGCAATATACATCAAAGGACCACTTTGCTCTTTTTGCAGAAATGGACATACTTTTCCTAACATTCATTTTGAAATTCAAGGGGTCAAAAATAGAAGAAAAAAAAAAAGAAATCTGGAAAAAGAAAAACAAAGTTTCAGGACTCAGAGTTCCAAATTTCAAATTTTACTACAAAGCTACAATAATCAAAACAGCATGGTACTGACATAAAGATAAACATATAAATCAATGGAATAGAATTGAAAGTCCAGAAATAAACCCTTACATTTGTGGTTAACTTTATTCAAGGTTACCAAGACAATAAATGGGGAAAAGGTAGTCTCTTCAATAATAATGCTGGAATAGCTGGATATCCACATGCAAAAAAATGAAATTAGACCTCTACTTTATACCATATACAAAAATTAAGTCAAACTTGATCTATGACTGAACTATAAGAGCAAGCCCCATGAAACTCTCAGAGAAAACACAGGGATAAACGTTTATTACCTTAAATTTGGCAATGAAATGTTAGCTATGACAACAGAATCATAATAAACAAAAACTTTGACTTTATAAAAATTAAAATTTTTGTGCTTCAAAAGACATCATCCAGAAAGTTGTGACAATCCATCCACAGAATGGAAATGTTATTTAGCAATAAAAAAGAATGAAGTATGGAACATACTGTAAAACAGAGGAAACTGAAAGCATGGTAAGTGATAGAAACTTATGACAGATGACCACATACTGAATGATTCTTTTAATATGAAACGTTCAGAATACACAAATTTATAGAGACAAAAGGTAGATTCATGATTGCCTTGAGCTGGGGAGCAGGGTCTATAGGGGAATAGAGAGAGATGCTGAAAGGGCACAGGGTTTCTTTGTGGGAGGATAAAAATATTCTAAAAGTAGATTGTGCTGATAGTTGCAAAACCCTGTGAATATACTGAAAACATTGAATTGTATTCATTAAATGGATAATATGGTATGTGAATTACAACTCAATACAGCTGTTAAAAAACACACACTATTTAATACAATTCAAGAGGTGATTGTTTCTAGAAGCAAATGATACAAATTGTACAGCCTCCTTGGCAGGAACATTTCTGCCAGGTCACCTATCCCTAATCATTTCAAAATTGCAGACTCTTGGAGATAGATTTTTCAGTTTGGAAAATTCAGCTTTTTTGGCCAATTTATTCATCATTTGTAGAAGATTTCTGATAACCTCTAAACTGACACTCTCAGAACTCAATAATATATAATATTTTGGAGCTTGATTGTTCCAAAAAAGTAAATAAATAGATCTATATAGTCCATATTTATTTGAAGCCTATCTTCATCCTTTGGCTTATTGCATCATTGTAATAATCATTATTTAACCACAGAATAGATCATAGATCCCGTAAAATGTGAGCTCACCATGATAAAAATTGAAAGATTTTTCCTATGCAGAGTGAGGGAAGAAGGTGGCACAATAAGTGGGTATGGAGGTTGTCTTAATATATTTTTTGGAGGCTGGGTGCAATGGCTCATGCCTGTAATCCCTTCATTTTGGGAGGCCAAGGCGGGTGGATTACCTGAAGTCAGGAGTACAAGACCAGCCTGGCCAACATGGTGAAATCCCATCTCTACTAAAAATACAAAAATTAGCCAGGCATGGTGGCGTGTGCCCATAATCCCAGCTACTTGGGAGGCTGAGGCAGGAGAATTGCTTGAACTGGGGAGGCAGAGGTTGCAGTGAGCTGAGATCGCACCATTGCACTCCAGCCTGGGTAACAAAGCAAGACTCTGTCTCAAAAAAATATATATATATTTTGTATATATATATGTGTGTATATATATATGTGTTTGTATATATATGTGTACATATACACACATATATGTGTATATATGTGTATATATACACACATATATGTGTGTATATCCACACACGTGTGTATATATGTGTATATCCACACACGTGTGTATATATGTGTATATCCACACACGTGTGTATATATGTGTGTATCCACACACGTGTGTATATATGTGTGTATCCACACACGTGTGTATATATGTGTGTATCCACACACGTGTGTATATATGTGTGTATCCACACACGTGTGTATATATGTGTGTATCCACACACGTGTGTATATATGTGTGTATCCACACACGTGTGTATATATGTGTGTATCCACACACGTGTGTGTATGTGTGTATCCACACACGTGTATGTGTGTACGTGTGCACGTGTACACACACGTGTGTACGTGCGCACGTGTGCACGCACGTGTGTACGTGTGCGCACGTGTGCACGTGTACACGTGTGCGTACGTGTGTGCACGTGTGCACGTGTGTGTGCACGTGTGCGTGTGCACGTGTATGTGCACGTGTGCGTGTGCACGTGCGTGTGCGTGTACACGTGTGTACGTGTGCGTGTACGTGTGTGTATGTGTGTGTACACGTGTGTGTGTGCGCGCGTGTGTGTGCACGTGTGTGTGCGCGTGTGTGTACGCGCGTGTGCGCGCACGCGTGTGTGTGTACACGCGTGTGTGTATATACACGTGTGTGTATATACACACACATGTGTATATGTGTATGTATACACACACATATACACGTGTGTGTATACATACACATATACACATGTGTGTGTATATGTGTATATATATACACATATGTGCGTATATATACACACATATATACACACATGTGTATATATATACACACACATATATATACATATATATATATATATGAGAAATTCACAAAAAGCTGGTATGCAGACCTGAGTTCCCAGTTCTGCCACTTATTAGCTGGTAATGGTGGGCAAATGACTTAACATCTCTGAGCCTCAGTTTCTTCATTTATAAAATGGTAATACAAATAACATTATATCATCGTATCATTGGAAGGATTAAATAACACATGCAAAGTTTCTAGAATGCTACACAGTAAAGATTTAATTAATGCCCACTATTATTATTATGTGCACATGGAATGTCTTTTAGTGGCAACTTTAATAATTGCAATACTAATGCAAGATATTACAATATTTGTGTAAGCCAATGCAATCATTAATTCAACAAATGTTAGTACCTGTGGGGGATAACAAAACAATTAACACAGCCTCAGCCCTCAAGGAACATTTACTAGAGCTGAAGAGAAACAAAAACTACCAGAAACAATGTTAAATAACCACAAAATAAAAGAAAATAGGAGAGATAAAAAGGTAACTAAATGGTACAAGATTACTAGGAGCTGAGGTAATGATGATAAGTCATCAGCAGTTATTATTCTTCAACCCAGTGCTCTATCCAACTACATCAACTGAACAGAATCTGAAGTTCTAGTAGACCACAGTGATGGCAGAGGAATGGAAATGGCAATGGCAAAGGAATGAAATAGCAATGGAAAATCTCAATACATAGACTGTAGTCATTTTCCAGAAGAGCAGTAATAGGAAGTTACATAAGATGCACAGAAAGTCCTGAAAAATAGAAAAATATGTGATCAGCTAACTGGGGGGAGAGACATAAATCATGTTTCAAGCCCAAATATCTTGGTGGTTGTGTTTTTTTAATGTAAACTGTGCAAAAAGGGAAACGTAAAACTTCAGTGAATCGAGCCTTAAATATTACTCCTACAGGCAGTTTCAACAGTTTACTGGTAATATACCAAGCTCTATAGCTAACGTAAAATATAGAGCCTGTGACAGACATTCTCATAAGGGAACCGAATTTATGAGCCAACTTGCTATTTAAAGGTGAATGAACTTCAGCCTTTACTATGGTATCTCCCTAACTAGTAAACACCCTCCCCTCGTGTTAATTGTGCTTATTGTCAAAATAAAGATCCTGCCAGGTCTCCAGCCAGCAACGTACTGTGATATCAATGTCCGTCATATCAATATCATCCAACCACCACATTTAGAAAAGAAATATGACTCATTCTTCAGCTGCCTCTAATCAATAACTCCAGAATTTATATTCAATAAACATCCACACTTTGCTTCTAAACAAATAATTTCATCATAAGCTAGTTCTCAGTAGAAACTACAATAAGTTTTCACAATATATTATGGGAGCTCAGGCCATTCAGTTCTAAATAATGGCTCCTTTTGCTGGACAAGTAAATTGAAATTGATTTGTTTCAGCCGCCTATGCTAGAACACACAATGCCTGCTTACAACAAGCCTATTGACTTCTGCAAACAGGACTCCAGCCTGCTTCCTCAAGGACTCCTGGCAAGATTTTTAAATCATCCTACCTTCTCCCCCTTAACCCCGAGAACAAAGCATCCATTTAAATAGGAAATCTGCACAATATGTCCAAGAAAAGGCATGTGAGAAAGCTTCTTTTGAGATCAACTGAGCAGAGACCAAGGTGAGGAGTAAGCCCTCAGATGAAAGGAAAATGACACAAAGAAGAGGCTGATTGAAAGTCAAATCAACTCCTCCTTGTAAATCACAAGGTGGGGGAGAAAAGAGAGAAAGTCCCACTCTTCTGCTGTCTCCTGCTCCCCTCCGCTTTCCCCTCCCTTGGGACAGTGCCATCATGGAGACAGTTGAGGATTCACAGAAAAAATTGTAAGATAACTCTCATCTTTGGAGGGATGGCTATAAGCAGCTGAGGAGACAATACAGACATCTGGTCAATGGCTTCCAAAAGTGTTTCATGTGAAGTCCACAATGCTTCCAATGCTTTCTGTCACTTAGAAGAGAAAAGCCAGCAGAAAAGAACAAAAATCTGATTCTTACACTGCTTACACAGGAGTCTGAGAGCGGATCATTGGCAACACAGAGGTTTCTTTGTAAGAGGATGCATCTAGACCAGAGGCTGGCAGTAGTGACCCTCCATTATGAGATCCAGGGATATATTTAATTTAGCAAACATCAAAATGACTGTCCTTGTTCAGCCCAGGACATTTCTGTGGATTTTAGTTTCCAAAAGGATTATTTTTTATATATACATATTGTTTCTCCCACAATTGTGCAAAAGAGGCAGGACAAGTATGATTATTTCCATTTTATTGTATATTAAGAAAATAAGGCCCAGAGAGAGACAAAAATTTACCAAAGGCCCAACAGTCAAATTTCTGGCAGTCTAGAAATTTGAACTCAAGCCTTATGACTTTAAATGTAGTGCTTTCTTCAGACTATTTATATTTTATTTATTTATTCAATCATTTATTAGTATATCCAACAAATATAGACTGCCAACTCTGCACCGGGCATTAGGAGCTCTCAATTTTCCTTCAGTACCAACTTTTAGGGCTACAAAAGGACCCAGGGGAAGTATGGTCCTCTGCATATATTAATCCTGGGGTCCAAATTTTTTTTCCAGTAATATCCAGCAGGTTGTTTATCAGCCCAGCAGAAACATATCATTGTAGTATGAATCGATGCTCTCTTCCCAAAAGCCTGAGGCATGGCAAGATGCCTCTTAAACAGCACAGGCCACCAACATCTGTGAAATAGAAAACTACCACTCACCAGACCTTCCAATTAAGACTGTCTGAAGATTGCTGCTCCTTAGGAGTGGGGGTGCCATGGGCTGATCCAGAAACACTTACTGTACCCAGCAGTGGCTCTTGGCTACCTAGTGCCACTCACATCCATATTGAGAAGACTTCTCCCAACATGGTGTCATCATCCAGAACTTTTCGCTTCCCCTCACTATAACTTCCCTGTCCTATATCCCTATTCACTTGAGGCTCTTTCCATGATAAGGAGGTAGTAAAAGCAATCTTTACTGGCTTAACATATTTACCTTTTCACAGAGTCCTGTGCCTTAAAGTGACTTGCACAGTGGGCATTTCAGGCCCCACTGCACACTAATGATTAGAGAAACTTAAGACAGAGGAAGGGGCTTTTCAGTGCTGCGTTCAATTCACAGCCCAGGAATAGGGGCACATGTCACTTACTTTTCTGAACAATGAAGCAAATCCTGAATGATTGTTATGCTGTGGGGATACAATGCAGTTATTGGAAAGGGCAGAGGAACATCTGGCCAGTCAGGCTTGGGCCTCACAAATGCTATAAGGACAAAGCCGAAAATTATTTCTTCCTCTTAACCCTTTATTCCCACAGCATATAAGGCATTGTCCTCAAAGGGCTTCTAGATGAAATCAGTGTTTATAGCTGAACTCTTGTCAGTATGGTCTCCAATTACACATACCTTGTAAACAAAATCCAACCAAAATTGCTTGCTTCATTTCTAGCTTCTCCAAGGTCTATCTATGACCTTGTGTTTCATCAGTGGTTACTATCTCACAAGGATTATTGGCATCCATTTGTACTATCCTTTCAGAATTTTATATACCAATTAGAACATCACCTTTCAGCCCCTCTGGCAATATCATAGAAAGTTCGTTCTCCCACAAGGTCACAGCAACCAGCTCATTTCACAATCTGATTTTCAGGAGTTTAACAAGAGCTTTAGAAACGCACTAGTCAGATAAACCTTGGCCTCACAGCCTCTTAGTCTTTCTGGATGAAGTAATTTGAAGGAGGGGGACCTTCAGTCAGTCACAGAGTGTTACTGTTTCCCAGTCTGATGACTTTTTTCCCCCAAATCTTCTACTGCCAGCCTGATATAGGGCTTCATCCCCTCACATCTATCTTACTGCAATTGATATTTTACCTTCCTCCAAGGTTCTCTTCCATTTGATTCATCCTATGTCGTGCTGTAAGATTAATTCACTTGAAGGTACAGCTTTCAGTATGTTATTCCTCTGCTCAAAATCTTTTGTTGACTCTGTTTATACCAGGATGAAGCCCAAATTCCTCAGGCCAGCATTCAAAGCCCACCATGAAATGGTTCCACTCTATCTACCCAACCCTAGCTTCACCATCTTCCTCAAATAAGCTTTTTGTCCTGCAAAATTCGACTTCTCCTGGTTCTGGGCATATAAAATGCTTACTCCATCCTCAGTGCTTTTATTTCAGACTGCCTCTCCTACCCCTGCACCACAGGACATCCCCTAGCTTGCTTCACTATGTAGCCAAACCTCATCTTATCATTCAGTGGCCTGCTCAAGACCCACCTCCTCCTTAAGCCTTCTCCAATCACCCCCACCTATACCATGGAATGCAGAATACTAGACCCCTTCCTAGACATACAGAATCAGAATCTGTATTTTAACAAGATCCTCAGGTGATTCTCATATACATTACAGTTTGAGACATCCTGTCATAAATAGCACTATGATTTGTACCATGAAAAAAAATCTATGACTGCAAATTACAATAGACAACAAAATTTTCCTTGAACTTTTTTCCCAGCTTCTGCTACTTCCCATCTTATGTTACCTATTCCTTCTAGCTTGTGGAGGTCCAAGGAAATGGGAGAGGTTTGTACTTTCCCAACCATCTACACCCACAACCTGTCCCTTCCACCACTTTTGTGCCATTTGAGGACCCATATTCCCTAGTTTTGATTTAATTGGGCTTTCCTATTCTGGGGCCACAATTTTCTATAATTAATTTTGCTGTCATCTAATTATAGGTACAGTTGCCTACATCGACACCACTCTCCCAAAGGCAGGGCAAATAGCTGAATAAACCTATGGGCCTTGGAGAAGGGACAGGGAGGTAGAGAACAAGATGGGTTAACGTGCTATATGCAAAGAGTACAGCTACCCCCAGAGGTAGCACAAGGACAGAATTGGGATGCTGATGGAGAATGGGCTGTAGAAGATTTATTGGGGTTGGGCTACCTTCCATCTGTTTCTCTGTTTCCAGATCTCCCTATGTACCATGAACTTTGTCTGGACATTAAGAGGAGGTCATTGATGGAGAAAGTTGACAAAGTCCCCAAGACATCACCAAAACGAAAGAAATCCGAAGACCTCAGAGGCTTGTTCAAACTCAGTACATCCTTTGGACTCTCTTTAACCCTTTCTTAGTTTCTCATTCCCCACCCCTTTGCTCTCCCTCCCTCTTTTCTGGCTTTTAATGCTTTGGGCTTGATGAAAAGAGGATTTTCCTGGGGGAAAAACTGCTAGTGATCTCTACATCAAGCACAAAAGTCCTTTATTTGAAGTCTTTCTTTTTTATTATTATTATTATACTTTAAGTTTTTGGGTACATGTGCACAATGTGCAGGTTAGTTACATATGTATACATGCGCCATGCTGGTGTGCTGCACCCATTAACTCATCATTTAGCATTAGGTATATCTCCTAATGCTATCCCTCCCCCCTCCCCCCACCCCACAACAGTCCCCAGAGTGTGATGTTCCCCTTCCTGTGTCCATGTGTTCTCATTGTTCAATTCCCATCTATGAGTGAGAACATGCGGTGTTTGGTTTTTTGTCCTTGCGATAGTTTACTGAGAATGATGATTTCCAATTTCATCCATGTTCCTACAAAGGACATGAACTCATCATTTTTTATGGCTGCATAGTATTCCATGGTGTCTATGTGCCACATTTTCTTAATCCAGTCTATCATTGTTGAACATTTGGGTTGGTTCCAAGTCTTTGCTATTGTGAATAGTGCCACAATAAACATACGTGTGCCTGTGTCTTTATAGCAGCATGATTTATAGTCCTTTGGGTACATACCCAGTAATGGGATGGCTGGGTCAAATGGTATTTCTAGTTCTAGATCCCTGAGGAATCACCACACTGACTTCCAGAATGGTTGAACTAGTTTACAGTCCCACCGACAGTGTAAAAGTGTTCCTATTTCTCCACATCCTCTCCAGCACCTGTTGTTTCCTGACTTTTTAATGATTGCCATTCTAACTGGTGTGAGATGGTATCTCATCGTGGTTTTGATTTGCATTTCTCTGATGGCCAGTGATGATGAGCATTTTTTCATGTGTCTTTTGGCTGCATAAATGTCTTCTTTTGAGAAGTGTCTGTTCATATCCTTCGCCCACTTTTTGATGGGGTTGTTTGTTTTTTTCTTGTAAATTTGTTTGAGTTCATTGTAGATTCTGGATATTAGCCCTTTGTCAGATGAGTAGGTTGCGAAAATTTTCTCCCATTTTGTAGGTTGCCTGTTCACTCTGATGGTAGTTTCTTTTGCTGTGCAGAAGCTCTTTAGTTTAATTAGATCCCATTTGTCAATTTTGGCTTTTGTTGCCATTGCTTTTGGTGTTTTAGGCATGAAGTCCTTGCCCATGCCTATGTCATGAATGGTAATGCCTAGGTTTTCTTCTAGGGTTTTTATGGTTTTAGGTCTAACATTTAAGTCTTTAATCCATCTTGAATTAATTTTTGTATAAGGTGTAAGGAAGGGATCCAGTTTTCCCAGCACCATTTATTAAATAGGGAATCCTTTCCCCATTGCTTACTTTTCTCAGGTTTGTCAAAGATCAGATAGTTGTAGATATGCGGCGTTATTTCTGAGGGCTCTGTTCTGTTCCATTGATCTATATCTCTGTTTTGGTACCAGTACCATGCTGTTTTGGTTACTGTAGCCTTGTAGTATAGTTTGAAGTCAGGTAGCGTGATGCCTCCAGCTTTGTTCTTTTGGCTTAGGATTGACTTGGCGATGCGGGCTCTTTTTTGGTTCCATATGAACTTTAAAGTAGTTTTTTCCAATTCTGTGAAGAAAGGCATTGGTAGCTTGATGGGGATGGCATTGAATCTATAAATTACCTTGGGCAGTATGGCCATTTTCACGATATTGATTCTTCCTACCCATGAGCATGGAATGATCTTCCATTTGTTTGTATCCTCTTTTATTTCACTGAGCAGTGGTTTGTAGTTCTCCTTGAAGAGGTCCTTCACGTCCCTTGTGAGGTGGATTCCTAAGTATTTTATTCTCTTTGAAGCAATTGTGAATGGGAGTTCACTCATGATTTGGCTCTCTGTTTGTCTGTTATTGGTGTATAAGAATGCTTGTGATTTTTGTACATTGATTTTGTATCCTGAGACTTTGCTGAAGTTGCTTATCAGCTTAAGGACATTTTGGGCTGAGACGATGGGGTTTTCTAGATATACAATCATGTCGTCTGCAAACAGGGACAATTTGACTTCTTCTTTTCCTAATTGAATACCCTTTATTTCCTTCTCCTGCCTAATTGCCCTGGCCAGAACTTCCAATACTATGTTGAATAGGAGTGGTGAGAGAGGGCATCCCTGTCTTGTGCCAGTTTTCAAAGGGAATGTTTCCAGTTTTTGCCCATTCAGTATGATATTGGCTGTGGGTTTGTCATAGATAGCTCTTATTATTTTGAGATACGTCCCATCAATACCTAATTTATTGAATGTTTTTAGCATGAAGCATTGTTGAATTTTGTCAAAGGCTTTTTCTGCATCTATTAAGATAATCATGTGGTTTTTGTCTTTGGCTCTGTTTATATGCTGGATTACATTTATTGATTTGCATATATTGAACCAGCCTTGCATCCCAGGGATGAAGCCCACTTGATCATGGTGGATAAGCTTTTTGATGTGCTGCTGGATTCGTTTTGCCAGTATTTTATTGAGGATTTTTGCATCAATGTTCATCAAGGATATTGGTCTAAAATTCTCTTTTTTGGTTGTGTCTCTGCCCGGCTTTGGTATCATGATGATGCTGGCCTCATAAAATGAGTTAGGGAGGATTCCCTCTTTTTCTATTGATTGGAATAGTTTCAGAAGGAATGGTACCAGTTCCTCCTTGTACCTCTGGTAGAATTCGGCTGTGAATCCATCTGGTCCTGGACTCTTTTTGGTTGGTAAGCTATTGATTATTGCCACAATTTCAGATCCTGTTATTGGCCTATTCAGAGATTCAACTTCTTTCTGGTTTAGTCTTGGGAGAGTGTATGTGTTGAGGAATTTATCCATTTCTTCTAGATTTTCTAGTTTATTTGCGTAGAGGTGTTTGTAGTATTTTCTGATGGTAGTTTGTATTTCTGTGGGATCGGTGGTGATATCCCCTTTATCATTTTTTATTGTGTCTATTTGATTCTTCTCTCTTTTTTTCTTTATTAGTCTTGCTAGAGGTCTATCAATTTTGTTGATCCTTTCAAAAAACCACCTCCTGGATTCATTAATGTTTTGAAGGGTTTTTTGTGTCTCTATTTCCTTCAGTTCTGCTCTGATTTTAGTTATTTCCTGCCTTCTGCTAGCTTTTGAATGTGTTTGCTCTTGCTAGGTCTGTCTTTCTTTACAATTCAAATACCATTCTCCCCTTTGCACTCCTCACTTCATGACCTTTAATTCTACTGTCATCAAAAATTAGTCATTTAGATAAGTTGCATGGAAGTCAATCTGAATTGCGCGCCTTGTGTGTATGTGTATGTGCGCATGTACCAGAAGCAGATTTTTATTATTTCCCTCAATATTAACTTAAAGTTGCAAAAGCAATCATTGTATATTAAGAGGCCTTTATGAAACTTACCACAAAGAAAGGAAAAGACTTATCAGAAATGTACATAGAGTACTAATTTGTAGTACACAAAACAATAATCCAACTGTGCTTGCAAACATCTGGTTCTTGTAGAATTGGAGTATTCTTTTATACAGCTGAGCCATTCTCCCTATTTTGAAATTGATTGCAGTGCTCCACTGTTAAAGCAACCCTTTCGTCACAAACCCCAACAGAAATTTCAGCTCAACTCATATCAGAGCATCCACAAGGCCCAATTCAAAGAATCTGAAATAATGTATTGTTACTGCAACAGTTGTGAGTACCAGTGGCATCAGAGCTACCTGAGGCATTTGTTAAATGCATATATTCCCTAGCCCCTAGGATGGAATGAATTAAAATCTCCATGTTTAGGCCATATGGAATCTCCAAGTGGTTTTGGAAATCACCGTTTTAGTGCACTCATAAGCTACAGTCCTCTTGGACTCCTGATTCTTCACCAGTTCCTTGTTAACCTAGCTGCCATTGCAACTGCTTTCCAGAATATGTTCCCTGGCAGACACCAAGGGCATTTCCTGTCTTTTTTACAAAGCTGCACTAGGCATCTCTGGTGACATTAAAGTTGAATGCCTTTAAAAGGATTTTCCTCTGAGACCTTTTACCTTCCCTGATTATCACATCCAGAAGTACATCCAGCAGCCTGTGAAAAACTCTCCCAAGCGAAAGGCCTCGCAGCAGGCTCAGACCTCCAGGTTAAGCAACATCCTACGTGACCAGACTGGAGGTCCACACATACAGAGGTCCTGACTACCAACGGGGCCAAGAGATTGCTCAAGGTGGTTAACACTTCAAAGGTAGCCCATGGTTTCAAGGGTGAAGGAAACAAACATCATAGCTGTCACTCCATATGTCTTATTCCAAAATATCTCCTTTAAAAACCCCTCCAGACAAAGTGCTGGATTCTATAGACGGTGTCAAAGACAAAGTTGTAAAGCAGGTGAGGTTTGTCTCATGGGCCCTCAGCCTCCATGTTCTTTTCCTGCACAGTCTATCCAGCAAGGCCTGATGCCCTTGAGCTTCCCACAGTGGCATGTGGGAAGGTCTGCTGCATGTGTTACCCCAGCCTGGACTTGCTTCTGACTTCCCCTCCTCTTCCTTTGCCCTCCACCTTCCAGCTCAGGGATCCCTTCCCTCAGAGCTGTGTTTTCTGAGTAGAATGTGGTAGATGGTGGATCATAAAAGTAAATATCCTTCTGGGTTACAGAAAAAGTTCAAGAGAGGATTAATCTGAACTAACCATTCACTGTGTCCCCTGGCACCTAGCTAACCCTGGCGCCAGACTGAATCCCTAACACTGACCACAGACTGGGCCCTCTAACTTTGGCCACCATATGATTGTTATTTGTGGCCGGACACTAAGTAAGAAGATTTTTTAGGGTGTGTTTTTTAAATTATATTTTAAGTTCTGGGGTACATGTGCAGAACCTGCAGGTTTGTTACATAGGTATGTACATGCCATGGTGGTTTGCAGCACTCATCAATCCGTCATCTATGTTAGGTATTTCTCCTAATGCTATCCCTCCCCTAGTCCCCCACCCCCAGACAGGCCCTGGTGTGTGATGTTCCCCTCCCTGTGTCCGTGTGTTCTCATTGTTCAACTGCCACTTATGAGTGAGAACATGCGGTGTTTGGTTTTCCGTTCTTGTGTTAGTTTGCTGAGAATTACGGTTTCCAGCTTCATCCATGTCCCTGCAAAGGACATGGAACAGCCCTTCATGCTAAACACTCTCAATAAACTAGGTATTGATGGAACGTACCTCAAAATAATAAGAGCTATTTATGACAAACCCACAGCCAATATCATACTGAATGGGCAAAAACCAGAAGCATTCTCTTTGAAAACTGGCAGAAGACAAAGATGCCCTCTCTCACCATTCCTATTCAACATAGTATTGGAAGTTCTGGCCAGGGCAATCAGGCAAAAGAAAGAAATAAAGGGTATTCAATTAGGAAAAGAGGATTTTATTTAAAAAAAAGTTATTATTGCCACAGAGAAATCTTACCATGCCCCATCAATAGAGACATAATTCAAAGGACACATCTTATCTAACTGATTATAAATCAACACTATCACCTTGCTTTAGGAAGGACACCAAGTTGCCAACTGTAATTTATAATCCATCAGTAAAAGATAGGTGGGTGAGAGGCAGGGAGGAGCAGCAACAGAATCTCTTATGTAGGTGAACAAATAAATTGAAATAAACAGAGCCTACTCCACCTGGACCTCAGAACCTCATGGTCAACAATATCAACATGCTTTTTATTATGTTTGCTAACATAACCCTGTCTCTACTCATAATGAGAAAAGAGGAACTGAGCCATGATGCCAGAATATTCATGAAAGTAAATATTTATAAGCAGAACAGACAATAAATGTTTGAGAACAGTAACCTTACAAGCACTCAAATATGAAACATGCAACCTCTGCCATTTGTTGTAGCTTTCAGTTGTGAAGAAGTTTTAAAAATAAAATTTAGTCTCCTAATGATATCATATTTGAAATACAAAAAAAAAAAAAGATCTGAATGACCTCAAGGTGGTTCACTCTAAAACAACTAAGTCCTGCATGCTATTAATTGTTGGAGATTCATTCATGTGTCTTTTTCTAAGAATTTCTGAATCAAGCCATTTCTCAATTATTCCCTCGGTGCTGATTACTCCTCCCAGCTGACTTCTCTTATCATCCAACATGCAGCCAAGAAGCACCCTCTAGGTATCAGGCACACCCCTATTTCCAGCAGCCCCACATGCTGACTCTTTGTAAGTAAACTCACTCCAGATAAATGAGACACAGTGTTCTGGGACAAGAGCAGCAATTGTAGTCCTTAGCAAAATTAAGAGGGAGGCGAAACCTGGCTTCACTGGCTTCACTGTCTTCCTCTCACTCTTCTCTGCCCGTCTCCTGGACCAACAACACAAAGTCTTCCCGACAACCTCCTCAACCAGCTCCTGCACCAGAGCAGGGGGCTTTCTAAGCATAACCACAAATAGAGCAAGGAAACAGGAGAATTGAGTTCTAATCTGGACTCCACCTAGCTGTATATTCTTATGATGACATTTCTCTCTTAGTCTCAGTATTCTGAGACTCAGTTTCCTAAATGTGTCATTTTAACGCAATGAAAAGAAAGAGCTCAAGGAAACTAAAATTTACAGACTCCTTACCATGTGCTAGACACTGTGCTCCAGGCAATTTACATCAATAATTCCTTTAATCTTCCCAAATAGTTAGTACAATGTTTATTTTACTTATAAGGAATGTTAGTTTCATAAAGGTTACATCACTTGCTCAGACCACAAAGCTTGAGTAGTAAAAGAGGGATTTTCATCCATGTCTGTGTGTCTGACTGCACTGCTTCCAGGGGCTTGACACATGTGATCCCTAAGGCCCATTCCAACTTTAACACCTTATGAGTCTGTGAAGTCCCATCATGTGCACAGTTGTCTATTCTACCTACTTAAAGTGCTAGCTCCATAAACATCTGTGAAAAGAATAAAGTTAGGTATCATAAATGAGAGATACTAAAAAATGGTACAGATGCTTGAGTGTAACTGTGAGTAAACCAAAGAAAGGAGACTTGAATTGGCCTGAAAAAAAGTTAAAGGAATCTGTTGGCCAAATTTAAAAATAGGTGAGACATGCCCACCTCTTCCCTATAAGAGGAAGGGAAACAGCTATATCAAAACTAAGATTCTATAAATCATTACCCTACACCACCTTTGATAGAAAAAAGGAAGTGGCCTGTCTCCAGGCAGCTTAATGAACCAAAAATGAGTGCAATCTTTTGCCACAAACTGAGATGACATTGCCAAGCACTTCTCAAACTAACTTTGTTTTCCCTGTATTATAAAGACACTGGGGCTCAGATGATTTATAACTCATCTTATACCACTCTCGTCCCTTGTTCTCTCAGCCTTCCAGGCTATAGTGTGGAGTTCAGATTGGAAGGGGATAATAGGATTATTGCAGTGGCCTGAGCTTGGATGGTGGCAGCAGGGACAGAGAGAGATTTTGGAAGTACAGTCTACACAACTGGATGTCAAGGATTAGAAAGGGGTAGGTTTCTGACTTGTGTGAATGGAAGGATGGTAGACCCTGAGATTGTGAATACTAGATACAGAGCCAAAGTTGGAGGGAAGTTCATAAATTGTCACAAAAGAGGAGTTTATCCAGAAACCTTTCCCCATCTTGGGTATCTGCACTGAAATGACTGCTAAGTCATCTCTCACCTAGTGTTTAAACCCATAATTCAGATCTGCATCGTCTTGCCCCTAAACTATTATAATAATCTTCTAACTGGTCACTCTGCCTCTAGCCCTGCTCCCTTCAAATCCACCTTCCACGCTGATGCCAGAGGGTTCTAACTCAAACTTTTCTATACAACTTCCTTGTTTATAGCCCCTCAATGGCTCCCCACTCTCCCTAGCATAAAGATCCAGTACCCTCAAATGCCATATGAGCCACTTCATGAGCCATCCCCACTAACTTCTCCACATTCATCTCTCCAACCACACCAAACTACTTGGAGTTCCTAAAGCACTCTAACTGTGCCTTTGTTTATGGTGCTCCCTCCACCTTAAATGCTCTTTCCTGTACCACCATCTGCCTGGTGAACACCTACCCAACATTCACAACTCAAATCATGCTTACCTTCTCTCTGAAGCCTTTCCTAATATCCATACCACGACCAGATTTGTGCCCCTACAACTCGGACATTCTTCTACCATAATACCTATAGCACTTTATAGCACTTAATTGTATACATGTTTGTTCCCCTACTAGATGTTGTACCCCTCAAGAACAAGGACCTTGGCAGAGTTCACGCTTAGTAAAAGTCTATTGAATTAATGGATGGATGAGTGATTAAATGGATAAGTGAATGAATGGATTTATGAATGAATGAAGAAGTAGAGGCAATACTAGAAAAAATTAGATATAATACTTAACATATTCATATTACCTCACAGTGCATAACATTTTACAAAATGCTTTAAAACCTTGTGTCCTATTTGTCCCTGATAATATTACAAAATAGAGAAGGCAAACAGATGACATTACTCCAGAAGGGCTAGAACTCAAGTCACCTGGGTTACTCCAGAATTGTCCCTTCAGTTGCTAACCAAATGCCATGAGAAAGAAAATTATTAGGTAATAAAGGTTTTGTTCTCTTGCCTGACCTTTTTTTCCCCCAAATCAACTTTTTCTCCATGTGTTGAGTTAGCAGCCACCTCCACCATGCCATTTTATGTTTAAACTTTTTGACGTTCAGCACAAAGTCAGGTCAGTGTTCCCTGGCCTTGTCAGCACTCCCAGAGCACAGCAGCTCAGGGCTCAGGAGGAACCTCGAATGTTAAAAGCCCAATTGCAAGACTCATCAGAAAAGCAAATACATTTAAACTCTAAAAATATCCCCCGTGATCTATGCATATAGCCATGGTGTCTGACAAATTCAATTAAATCTGTCATACATCATTCTCCACAGTGTTATTGAGAGAGACATCGTAGTATCGAATTTTAATTATTCGGCTCCTATTGATCCCACCATAATCTGGTGAGAATCACTTGCAAACTGACAGTCCCCTCAAGAGACAGCCACTATTATCTAATTATAAATCTCACAGTGTCACTTGATAAAAGGTTAGGATTTGTCTTCCCCACAAGAAAAGCCCCAAATTTTGCCAAAAAATTCTTGTATAGAAACCAAAACAATGTACACACGTTGTAATGTAAGCTGAGCTATAAATGGAGCCTGGCTTGTGGCATCACTGCCTCTCTCCATCCCACCCACACCTTGGCTCCTCAATTCCCTCATATCAAGTGTTTGGGCATCGCCTTCACACTCCCTCCCCAGAGTTTATGCTGAGGGATCTCTCTTCCAAGGTCCCTCCTCCCATAACATCATAACCAACTAGACTAACTCTCAACCCAAAAGCCTTGTGATCTAGTCTAACCTCTCTTTGCTGGGAACAATCAGTGGTCACTATATTTGTATTCTCACAAGTATTCTCAAAGCTTCAACACAGAGGAATCATAGGAATTTCAAGTCCTTAGCAGATGGCTGGGAGACACTGGGAAAAGAAAGGCCTCAAGGTCCAGTACAATTGTACCATCAGAGCAACCTGAAGGACTAGCATAAGAATAAGCAGTCCCATACAGTCAATGAGTCAGTCAACAAATATTTTTTGAACACCAATGGTATGCTAGGAACTGTGCTAGGCTCTAAGAGATACAGTGGTGAACAAAATATAAATGAAGCCTAATAGAACTTAAATAAATGGCTACAATTAGTTCACTGATTGATTAAAATATGTAACAGGCAAATACAATGGGCAAATCATATGGGGCCCCAGCCTATTCTGAAGGGCGAAAGATTAAGCTGAGAGGAGAAAGGTGAGCTGGTCTTGTTTATGTAAAGAGTGAGGCTGGTGGAGACAAGAGGATAGAAGCACTATAGGCAAAGGAATGTGTATGAGCAAAAGCAGCCCAGAAGGTAAAGAGGTCAAGGTAGGGAAGAGGTGATAGCAAGGAGGGGTACCGAATATGGTTGGTGCTGGGTGGAACCAGTGGTGTGGTTACTGCTGATGGATACTTGCAAGGCAGCTTGCAGTAGGTATGGCTGCTGGTGACAGGAATTGTCAATGAATATAGTTGTTGATGATAGGCATGGAATCTGGGATTAGAGTTGAATAGTGGTTATGGCTGCTAGTTGGTATGGCAGTTACTGGTAAACATAATAAGTGTATCATGGCTCTGATTGTAGACATGTCTTATGGCAGTTAACATTACTGGGGATATAACCTATGCTGGTAACTGTGTTCACTTGGCATAGATAGAAGGAAGAATCCAACCTTATTTTTGGCTACCACAAATCATCACCAGATAGCTACCCAGGTGACCCAATACCACTTGTTGAATAATCCATCTTTTCTCCTCTGATTTGAAATATTATCTTTGTTATATATGAATTTCCTCTATATATTTGGGTCTATTTTTGGATTAATCTATACTTTTGCATTGATTTGTGTGTCTGTTTTGTGCCAATATCTTAAAGTTTAAATTACTACAGTTTTATGATATTTTAAGATTGATAGGGACAGCTCCCCACTAATAAATTTTTCCAGGTTTTTCCACACTATACTTGCATGTTTAATTTTCTATGTGAACTTTAGTTTTCTATAGTTATTCTTATTCAGATAATATTAAAATTGTCAAATTCACATTTATGATATTCAGTGTTCAAACCCAAGAATATGATATAGGTTTTCCATTGGTTCAAGTCTCCAATTAGATTCCTCCTTGTTGTGTTCCAATTTTTCTTCTAAAAGATCTTGTACATTGCTGATAAATCTATTTCTAGGCCGTTACCATTTTTCTTACACTTGCAAAAGGGATTATTTTATTATATAAGCATATATTTGATACTTGTCAATTGTATATATTAATTTTGTTCTGAGAAGTCTGAATTATCTTACTATGTACTATATTTTTAACTTGATTCTCTTGTGTTTTCTAGATATTTAATCATACCAGTAAAAATTTGATAATTTGGCTTCCTCCTTTCCAGTTTTTATACTTCCTACTTCTTTGGCTTATCTAATTGTACTGACTAAAACCTCTAGAATAAAGTTAATTCTTACCATCTTCCTGCCTTTCATAGAAGTCTTTCACTACTAAAAGTTAGTGTTTCACCATTTAACATGATTTTGGCTTTTGGTTATTGTATTAGTCCGTTTTCACTG
This sequence comes from Pan paniscus, assembly GCF_029289425.2. Classification (NCBI taxonomy): domain Eukaryota; kingdom Metazoa; phylum Chordata; class Mammalia; order Primates; family Hominidae; genus Pan; species Pan paniscus. The sequence continues at coordinate 128,400,113 of NC_073272.2, forward strand.
TACTGATAAAGACATACCTGAGACTGGGTAATTTATAAATAAAAAGAGGTTTAACTGACTCACATTTCCATGTGGCTGGGGAGGCCTCACAATCATGGCAGAAGGTGAAAGGCACAGCTTAAATGGTGAGAGACAAGTGAAAAAGGAAACCCCTTATAAAATCATCAAATCTCATGAGACTCATTCACTACAACAAGAACAGTATGGGGAAAACTACACCCATGATTCAATTATCTCCCACCGAGTCCCTCCCACAACAAGTGGGAATTATGGGAGCCACAATTCAAGATGAGATTTGGGTGGGGACACAGGCAAACCATATCATTCTGCCCCTGGCCCCTCATAAATTTCATGTTCTCACATTTTAAAACGAATCATGCCTTCCCAGCAGTCCCCCAAATTCTTAACTCATTTCAGCATTAACTCAAAAGTCCACAGTACAAAGTCTCATCTGAGACAAGGCAAGTCCCCTTTGTTTATGAGCTGTAAATTCAAAATCGAGTTAGTTACTTCCTAGATACAATGGGGGTACAGGCACTGGGTAAATGTACTCATCCCAAATGGGAGAAATTGGCCAAAATGAAGAGACTTCAGGCCCCATACAAGTCCAAAATTCAGCAAGGCAGTCAAATCTTAAAGCTCCAAAATGATCTCCTTCCTGGCTGCTTTCACAGGCTGGCATTGAGTGTCTGCACCTTTTCCAGGCACACTGCGCAAGCTGCTGGTGGATCTACCATTCTGGGATCTGGAGGATGGTGGCCCTCTTCTCACAGCTCCACTAGGTATTGTCCCAGTGGGGACTCTGTGTGGGGGCTTCAACCCCATATTTCCCTTCTGCAGTGCCCTAGCCGAGGTTCTCCATGAGGGCCCCACCACTGCAGCAAACTTCTGCCTGGACATCCAGGCATTTCCATACATCTTCTGAAATCTAGGCAGAGGTTTCCAAACCTCAATTCTTGACTTCTGTGCACCCACAGGCTCAAAACCATGTGGAAGCTGCCAAGGCTTGGGGCTTGCACCCTCTGAAGCCATAGCCTGAGCTGTACCTTGGCTCCTTTTACTCACAGTTGGAGCAGCTGGGATGCAGGGCACCAAGTACACAGCAGGGGAGTCCTGGGCCTGGCCCATGAAACCATTTTTTCCTCCTATGCCTCCAGGCCTGTGATGGGAGGGGCTGCTGTGAAAACCTCTGACATGCCCTGGAGACATTTTTCCTATTGTCTTGGGAGAGAGGCCACACAATCATGGCAGAAGGCAAAATGCACATCTTACATGGTAGCAGGCAAGAGAGAATGAGAGTGAAGAAAAAGGGTTTTCCCCTTATAAATCCATCTGATCTCATGAGACTTATTTACTACCATGAGAACAGTATGGGGGAAACTGCCCCCATGATTCAATTATCTCCCACCAGGTCCCTTCCACTAGTGGAAATTATGGGAGCTACAATTCAAGATGAGATTTGGGTGGGGACACAGCCAAACCATATCAGTTATACACACACACACACACACACACACATATATACACACACACCCATATAGTTGTATATTTTATACAGTCATTTTAAGCCTTTTTAAGTCATTTTAAGAACTATCCAATAATTCCAATTTTATTGAGAGTTACTTTTTAGTTGGGAATACATATTTAATGTCACATTTCTTTTCAGCAGTTCTCATATGAATTTTTTCTCTGTTTTCTATGAATATGGTGGAAGAATGGCAAGGGAAAGAGTAATTCAAATGACTTTCTTGAGTAAGTCATGTTGCACAGAGATCTGGAGAATAATTAATATTTCTGATTTCAAATGGCAGACTAAATACACATGATAGTTTTCCTACCTTCTGACTCCATACCATTTTCTCCGCCAAAGCTAAAATGAGAGGGAGAAAGAGAAAAAGAGAGAGAGAGAGAGAGAGAGAGGGAGAGAGAGGGAGAGAGAGAGAGAGAGAGAGAGAGAGAGAAATACTAGACTCAAAATCAAGAAGATACATCATTAGGGGACTAAAATCTGAGGAATCTCTGCAAAACTGAAAACCAACAAATCAAACTAAATAGGAAAACAGCAGCCTATGACATGCACAGATTAGGTACCAGGATCTGTTTTCACAAAGGGTAGAAGTTACACAAAGGGTGCTTCACACTTGGAGGTCATGAAATCTGACAAGGGTGTGGCATAGAAGAAGCCAACAAGGAGATTAAAAGGGTCACTGAAGTGATTGTAGTAGACAAACTGGCTAACTTCTGTGCATTCCCCTGCTCTATCCCCATTGTGAGTCAGGCAACAGCAATGGGGTTATTTGTCTTCAGGCAGAAGCAGTGCTTGAGTCAGGGAGACAGAATAGTGTCCCTAGAGGCTGATGACTTCTGGAAGGAAAGGGGAGTGACCATGTCCTGATTGCCAAATGTTAAAATATCCTACCCATTGACACATTAAAAGCATCTCTATCCATCTTCTACTCTCACTGTAAAGAGGGCACAAGCCCCAACAGGCACCTCCCAGGGAACTGCATAAACAGAGGCACCAATCTGGCAGGAAATCTCATCAACAAAGGAAACGTAATAATCAAGAATCACAAAATATTCGAAGAACAGCACACACAACCAACTGAAGGATGAGCAAGGTTTTACCAGGCAGTGATAGAAATACATTACAGGCAGAAGGAAATATGTGCATCAACAAAAGTATAAGAGTGACAAAGAATAGTATATGTTTCAAATATAGAGCATAGCCTGCCTGAGGACATAAGCTTGAGGGGGTAGGCTGGGCCAAATTGTAGAGGGTTTCAGATGCCAAGCAGAACCATTTGTGTTTTATCCTGTAGGCAATGAGAATGGAGACAGTGGCAGTTTATGAGGGGGAGAGTGACATGATGACAGCTATGCTTTAGAAAGATGATTCTAATGGGAATATGAAATGCAGATAGAAGTGGAAAGAGTAGAGCCATTTGGGGGGACTGCTGCCACAGAGTAGAGTAAAAAAGACTGAGGTCTGCTTTAGAGCAGTGGCAATAGGAGATGAAAGGAGAGGAAAGAAGTGAGAGATGTAAGATATCTGTAATTGATTAGGTTTAGGGATTCTGCATTAGGGAGACAAAGGAATCACAGGTAATTTTAAGTTACATGTTTCATGTAACTGAGTTAGGGAGCAATAAGATAACTGCATTTGGTTTTTGTTCATTTTGTCATTGTTATTTTTTGGAGATGAGGAGTTCATTTTGGAAGTTTGAGTTTGAGGTGCCTGCAGGATATATCTAAGTGAAAATATTCTATAAGCAGTTGGAAGTTCAAATCCAAATTTCAAAAGAGAGGCCAAAACTAAGAGACATAGGTTTGAGCAGTATTTTGCAATAGTGGGTTAGATCACTCAATACAGCGAATGAAGGGAGGAAGGAATGAGGAGATTGAGACAAAGCTTCCAAATACAGATCAGCTATCTTAGGAACTGACTTGAGCCATTTTCGATAAAGTGCTATGTGAAACAAAATGATTTCCTTTTTTTGTTTTGTTTTGTTTCTACTAATCAGAACCAAATAAGTTGGCCAAGTGATCGTAGGAGTAACTCACTAGAAACAAAATGGTGTGAGAAAGAGTATTTTCTCTCAGCAAATAAAGATGTTTAGGTTGAGTAATGTTGACAAATAAAAAATCACACACAATGTTAGAGTTAAATGTTTATTTTGCAGTTGGGGAAATTTAAGTACAAAGAAGTGAAGTGACTCCTCCAAAATCACACAGCCAGTGTCAGAGCAAGACTAGAATTCAGTTCTGCTTTATAGCCCAGTGATTCATCTTCTCCCACCATCACCACCCCACTAACTCATATACAGCCAACAACTGATATCGTTGATTACTACATTTGATTCCAAGAATTACAACCATAATTCAAGGTGTTTGGCAGGGGGCAAGACATCATGAGTCAGGCTGATAGTCTGTCTATTTAATGTGTAGTTAATTGTCAATTACCTCTGCAAAAAAGCAAGCCATGGCAAGGACAGTCCAAACAATGAATACTTTTAAAAATCATTTGTTTTGAATTGAATATATATTTCAATTTCATGTCATTTAAAGAAAATTATGCACACCCAAAATGTTGTCTGCAAAAATACATGTTTGTAAAGTAAATCATTTTTAGTCCTTTATTTATAATACCATTTCTAAGATATATTCTCAGGAAAAAAAAAAACATATTGTGTTTTCAAGATAGTCCAATCCTTTTACATGATTAATAAGTCTTTAATGCATGATAAATATAAGAAAAATACTCCTCAGAGCCCATGAAATCAAATCCATACCCTTTAGCATGCCATTCAAAGTATCCTACCTCAGGGCCACCACCTAGCTTTCTATATTTGTCTCCCTTTACATGCCTTTATCAATCCTCTCTCCTAATGACACTAAACTATTAGCTCTACCCCAAACATTCAATGTACAATCAACCTTACCTCTATGTCTTTGCTCATACTGTTCCTGGGGTTTAAAAATGCTTTCTCCACAATCACCTAGCAAAAGTCGTATCTGTTTTTCAAAATCTACCTCAAATTCCACTTCCCTGTGAAGCCTTCCCTGATCACTCCACAGGAAGTACTCTCTTCTTCATCTGCACCACCCTCAGGAATAGAGAAGAGAATCTGAGGGCGATCTTGGTGTAGTTTTGGAACACACTTAAAATACTACCTCCTCTTAAAATGTAGGCTAAATTTGCATTTATTCATATGTCCCTAAAATGTTATGTGCTAGAAATCATGCTCACCATTGAGAATATAATGATAAGCAAAAAAAAAAAAAAAGAGTCCTTGCTTTCAAGGAGTTCACAATCAAGCTAGAGAGGCAATTAACTAAGCAGGCAATTATAATTAATTTATGATGACTGCTGAAATAGGGGTAAGTCAAGGGTGCTACAAGACGGCAGAGGAGAGTCACCAAAACCAACTTTAAGGAGTATATTAGTTTGTTCATGCATTGCTATAAAGAAATAACTGAAACTTGGTAATTTATAAAGAAAAGTGGTTTAATTGGCTCATACTTCCACAGGCTGTACAGGAAGCATGTCTGCAGAGGCCTCAGGAAACTTACAATCATGGCAGAAGGCAAAGGAGGCAGGCACATCTTACATGGCTAGAGCAGGAAGAGAGCAAGAGGGGAGGTGCTACATCCTTTTAAACAACCATATCTCATGATAGCACTAGAGAGATGGTGCTAAACCATTAGAAACTGCCTCCATGATCCAATTACCTCCAACCAGGCCCCACCTCTAACATTGGAAATTACAATTAACCATGGGATTTGGGTGGGGACAAAAATCCAAGCCATATCATTCTGCCCCTGGCCCCTCCAAAATATCATTTCCTTCTCACATTTCAAAATACTATCAGGCCTTCACAACAGTCCCCAAAAGTCTTAAGTTATACCACAATTAACTCAAAATTCCAAAGTCTCACCTGAGACAGGGCAAGTCCCTTCCACAATGGGGATATAGGAAATGGGTAAATATTCCCTTTCCAAAAGGGAGAAACTGGTCTCAAGAAAGGTATTACAGGCCCCATGCAAGTCCAAAACCAGCAGGGCAGTCATTAACTCTTAAAGCTCCAAAATAATCTCCTTTAATTCCATGTCTCACATCCAGGTCACACTGATGCAAGGAGTGGACCCCCAAGGCCTTGGAAACTCCACCCCTGTAGCTCTACAGGGATCAGCCACCACAGCTGCTCTCAAGGGCTGGTGTTGGGTGCCTGTGACTTTTCCAGGCACACAGTACAAGTTGTTGGTGGATCTATCATTCTGGGGTCTGGAGGATAGCGGCCCTCTTCTCACAGCTCCACTAGGCAGTACCCCAGTGAGGACTTTGTGAGGGGGCTCCAACCCCACATTTCCTTTCTGTACTGCCCAAGTAGAGGTTCTCCATGAAGGCTCCACCTTAGCAGCAGACTTTTGCTGGGACATTCAGGCTTTTCCATACATCTTCTGAAATCTAGGTGAAGGTTCCCAAGCCTCAACTCTTGCACTCTGTGCACCTGCAGGCTTAACACCACATGGAAGTCACCAAAGCTTAACGATTTACACCCTCTGAAGCAACAGCCAGAGTACCTGGGCCCATTTGAGCCACAGCCAGAGTTGGAGCTGCCAGGATGCCAGGAGCAGTGTCCTAAGGAACTGTTCTTCCCTCCTAGGCCTCAGGGCCTGTGATAGGAGGGCCTGCTGTGGAGGACTCTGAAAAGCCTTCTGGGCCTTTTCCCCATTGTCTTGGCTATTAGTACTTGCCTTCCTTTTACTTATGCAATTAGTCTGGTCTCACACTGCTGTAAAGAAATACCTGAAACTGGGTAATTTATTTTAAAAAAAGAGAGATTTAATTGGTTTATGGTTCTACAGGCTGTACAGGAAGCATGCCTGGGAAAGTCTCAGGAAACTTACAATCATGGCAGAAAGTAAAAGAGATGCAGGCACATTTTACATGGCTGGAGCAGGAGGAAGAGAGCAAGGGGGGAGATATTATATGCTTTTAAACAACCAAATCTCATGATGGCACTAGGGGGATGGTGCTAAACCATTAGAAACCGCCTCCATGATCCAATCACCTCCCATCAGGCCCTACTCCCAACACCGGGGATTACAATTTGACATGAGATTTGGGCAGGGATACAAATCCAAACCATATCAGGGAGTGAGTAGTCTTCATGGAAGAAGTGGCACTTGAGATGGAATCTTAAGGATGAGTAGAAATTATCTAGACAAAGTGGGGACCATCTGGGAATGGCAAGAGATGAAACTGGAGAGATAGGCACTGTCAAGATCCTGCAGGGCTTTATCGACCCTGATATGGAGTGTTGATTTTATTTACAAAGCAAGAGCAAAGAAGAGTAACAAGGCTTTAAAGCAGATAATGCTATGATTTGATTTTCATTTTTTTAAGGACAGTTTTGGCTACTGAATTGAGAATGGATTGGGAGAAAAGTAGGGTAAGAGTAGAAGTAGGGAGATCACTTAGGAGGCTCTATAGTAGTTAAGGCAAGAGAGAATGGTAGTTTAGTTTACAGTGGTAGCCTTGGCCATTAGTGCCAAACTAAGGAGGTATCCAGGGAGACAGTAGAAAGTGGACAGTTTCAAAGATATTAAATAAGTACAACCTAAAAGACTTGAGGACTGATTGAATGGGAATGGGACTGCTGAGAGTGAGTAGAGGCTCCAGTGAGAAACACTATTTAGTCTCCCCATCAAGGGTGGAAAAGATAAAAACCTTTACATAGAACTTGTACTGACATGTAGTTTAGTCAGGGTTGCCCCTCCCTCCATTCAGATTGCCTTGCCCTGGTAATATTTTATAGACATCACTCCCTGTTATCAGGCATGAATGTAAGGTGGGCATAGTGAAGGAGAGGGAAAAATGAAGGATTATTCCCAAGTTTCCAGGTAGGACCACTGGATAGCACTTATTGAGATAAGAAACATAGGAAAATAAGGTCAGGGTAAGAAGTGAGGAAAGATGATTTTGGTTTGATGTGTACTGAGTTTGAGGACCCTGTAACACTTGGCACTGCATCTAGCATCCAGGGGAAGTTCAATTAATATTTGTGAAAAATACTGAAATTAAAGAGACAAGTAGAAGAAAATGAAATGATTAAGTAGATTGAGAAAAGTTGCCAGAAAGCTTGGAGAAAAACCAAGATATGTAATTTTTGCAGAAGTCAAAGGTAGAAACTATTCTGAGATCAAAGTCCTATAAACAGAGTCAAATGCTTCCAAGAGGTAAATAAGAGAATTGGAAATCATCCATTCAATTTGTCAACAAAAAGTTCTTGGTGACCCCTGTAAGGGCAGTTTCAAGTAGCATGAGTATGAAAGCGAAATTTGAAAATGTTTAAAAATAAATGTTTGTGGAACTTCCACTTCTGGCCAAGATGGAATAGCAAGGACTAAGCTTACTCCCCTGCCTGAAACAACTAACAAAAAGGAACAAAATATATGAAACAATAGTTTTCAGACACTAAGCATCAAGCAACAAAAAACAATATTTACTGAGATAAAGGCAATAAATGATCTTTAATTATAGTTGGGATCTATAATATCTCCCTCTCAGCAACTGATAAAACTACTAAACAGAATATCAGCAAAGACAGAGAAGAAATAATAACATATAATCAGCATAGGACATCCCACCCAACAACAGAAAAATACATATTCTGTTCAAGTATACATGGAACTAACAAAAAGGGACAAAATATATGAAACAATAGTTTTCAGACACTGAACATCAAGCAACAAACAACAATATTTATTGAGAGATAGGAAACAAATGATGTGATCTCTAATTATAGTTGGGATCTATAATATCTACTTCTCAGCAACTGATATAGAACTACCAGGCAGAATATCAGCAAGGATAGATAAGAAATAATAACATATAATCAGCATAGGACATTCCACCCAACAACAGAAGAATACACATTCTGTTCAAGTATACATGGAACATTTTATCATGATAGACAATAATCTGGGCCATAAAACAAGTCTCAATAAATTTAAAATTATTTAAGTCACATAAAGAATATTCTTTGATCACAATGAAATTAAGTTACAAATCAATAGCAGAAAAACCTCTGGAAAATTGCAATTTTTTTGGAAACTAAACAACACACTTATAAATCATGAATAATTAAAACATCAAAAGGGAAATTAGAAAGTATTTTGAATTTAATAAAAATAAAAACACAGCTTATAAACACTTGTAGGATGCAGCTAATATGGTACTTACCAGGAGATTTATAGCACTAAATAAATATATTTGAGTATAAGAAATGTCTTCCATCTATGAAACTAGAAAAAAAGCAAATGTAACCTAAAATAAACAGAAGAAATGAAATAATAAAAATCAGAGTTGAAATCTATGAAATAAATAAAGAAAAACAATAGAGAAAAATCAATGAAGTCAAAAACTGGTTCTTTGAGAAAATCAATAAAATTGATAAATATATAGCCAGGCTGTATAGGAAAAATGAGAAGAAACAAATTATCAATATCAGGAATGAGAGTGGTAACATCACTACCAATTCTACAATTATTAAAAAGCTATTAAGATTATAAACAACTTTGGCTAATAAATATTACAGCAGATGAAACTGACAAATTTCTTGCAAGAAAGAAACTACTCAAAACAGCTCAAACAGATACTATTATTACTCAAGGATAGATAACCTAAAAAGCCCTATATCTATTTTTTAAATTGAATTTATAGTTTAAAACTTGCCCAGAAAGAAAACTCCAGGCCCAGATGGTTTCACTAAAGAATTCTATCAAACATTTAAATTCAATACAGACTCTTCTTGAAAATTAAAAAGGAAGAAATATTTCCAACACATTCTATAAGGCCAGCATTACTGTTACCAAAATATAACAAAGACATTACAAGAAAAGAAAACTATAGACCAATATCCCTCATGAACAGATATGTTCTTAACAAAATTTGATGGCGCAAACTCAACAATGTATAAAGGGATACTACATCATGACCAAGTGGCTCAATAGTTATCCTATTATTACAAGGTTAGTTTAGTATTTGAAAATCAATCAAAATAACTCATCATATTAATAGGCTAAAAAACCATATGATCATCTTAAAAGGTACAGAAAACACACTGGACAAAATCTAACATCCATTCCCCCAAAAAATTTTGGCAAGTTTTGCAGAAGGGAATTTCTATAACCCAATAAAGGGCATCTGCAAACAATCTACTGATATACACCATGACATGGCTGAATCTCAAAAATGTTATGCTTTGTGAAAGTCAGATATATAAGAATAAAAAAAATGCTAACTCATAAAACTCAATAGCCAAAAAAGTCCCCAAATAACCCAATTAGGAGATAGGCAAAGAACCTGAAGAAACATTTTTCCAAAGAAGACATACAAATGGCCAATAGGTATATGAAAAGATGCTCAACATTACTAATCATTAGAGAAATGCAAATCAAAACCATAGTGATATATTTTCTTATCCCAGTCAGAATGACCAGTATCAAAAAGACAAGATATAAAGAATGTTGTTGTGAAGAAAAGGGAACTCTTGTAAATTGTTGGTGGGAGTGTAAATTGGTACAAACATTACGCAAAACAGTATGAAAATTCCTTAAAAATTAAAAATATAACTACCATATGATCCAACAATCCCACTTCTGCATATATTTTCTAAGGAAATTAAATTGGTATTTTGTAGCAATATCTATACTCCTATGTTTATCGTAGCATTATTCACAATAGTCAAGATACGGAAACAATCCAAGTATCCGTTGGTGGATGAATGGATAAAGAAAATTTGGTGTATATTGTGTTTGTGTGTGTGTGTGTGTGTGTGTGTGTGTGTAGCAGAATATTAGTCAGCCTCAAAAAAAGAAGAAAATTCTGTCATTTGTGACAATTTGGATGACTCTGAAGAACATTATGCTAAGTGATGTAAGCCAAACACAGAAAGACGAATATTGTATGGTCTCACTAATATGTCTAAAAAAGTTGAACTCACAGAAGCAGAGAGTAGAATGGTGGTTGCCAAATGCTGGGGGCAGGAGTGAGGGGAGGGAAGAGGGAGATGTTAGTCAAAGGGTACAAACTTTCAGTTATAAGACAAATAAGTTCTGAAGATCTAATGTAATGCATGGTGACTACATTTAAATTTGCTAAGACAGTAGATCTGAAGTACTCTTACCACAAAAAAGGTAACTCTGAGCACAATGTGTATGCATACCAAATCATCATGTTGCACATCTTAAATTTATGTAATTTTTATGTGTCAATTATACCCCAATCAAGAAGAAGAAAAATTATCTGAAAAGAAAATACATTAAAAATTGTAAGGTACACATTATACTCGATTGATAGTAACCTGCCCCTCCCAAAAAAATTAATCTATAGCAACAAAAAGAATATTAGAGTTTTTCTGGGGCTGAGAGGTAGAAAATTAACTAGGAAGAGGCAATTGACTTTTGGGGGGATGAAAGTGTTCTATAGCATGATTGTGATGATGGGTACATAGGTTTATGAATTCTTCAGAACTCATTAAATGTACACTTAAAATGTGTGCATTTTATTGTATGTAAATTACACTTCAATAAAGTTTAAAGTAAAAACTAAGTGCAGCTGAGGAAGTATAGATGGTAAGCTCACCCTATTTGATAAATTTTGGCTAAGAAGCACAATATGGGATTGAAGGATTATTTTTGTTGTGTTTTATAGTAAGAAGGCAACTTGAGATTGATTAAAAACTGATGAGAAAAGAGGGAGAGATTGAAGACATATATTTTTCATTTTTATTTTTTATTATACTTTAAGTTCTAGGGTACATGTGCACAACATGCAGGTTTGTAACATATGTAGTAGCCTTCTATAGTACCGCCATCTTTTACAGCAATCCACATATCATGCTTCCCTAATAGACAGGAGTATCTTATAATCATAAGTGTTAAGGTTTGAAAATATTTGCAAGGATATATACATTTTCAACTAGAAATTTCAAGCAGGTCAGAAGTTTGTCTCTGGGCAGCATATGTGAAATACTCTACCTTCTAGCAAACTCTGATCGATTACCTAGGATCAATTACTGCCTGGAAGTGGAGAGTCACCCAATCTTCCCCTGCTTTTGATACGACTGCCTTTTAGGTAACTAATGTTAGCTACCAACTTCTCCCTATACTTATATGGATGTTTGAGGCAAAATTTCAAACTTGCATTAAATATTTTTTAACTATCAAGTGAGATTTACTCCATTGTAAGTGTTATTTTTTCCAGTTTGTATTTAAAACTCTTGTACACTTTACCAACCAACTTTTGGACTGATTTGAATGCTGGAAACAGTTTATTTTGGTTACTCAGAATAGACTCATTTTCTAAATGTATTTTAATTATCATTATCTATATATGGGAAATACCCCAAATAAGATCTGCAATAAAATAGAAGCTACCCATGTCAAAACCCAAAGAAGTGATTCAAATGTTGGAGACTTTAGATGCTTTGGTGTATCAATGAGGTAAAGGATTCAGGAGAGAAACGGGCTTTAAGTACTAGGTGCATTTTCATAAATTGCTGTCATGGCATTGCCCTTGGTATCTTAAACATGAGAGTGGAGCAAAACAAACACCAGTGCTGTCTTTTTAACAAATGAAATAAAATGGCAGATACATTTTCAAAGAGATTTTATCACATCTATCCTAAATTCTATCCTCAAAGTTAGAAGCAATAGTTCCCATATTCTCACTCCAGCAAGCTTCTCCCTGTGGCTTCTAGTAAATAAAAACATGTATATATCATTTGTTATCACAGGAAAATAGGTTACTCATGTCCTATTAATAGAGTAAGTTCCTTTTCTTAGTAGAAATAATGGAGATACACTACAACATCTTTACCTTCTTTCCCGATCCCTTTGATGCCCCATAATACATATATCTGAGGTAGCCAGCCAAGGTCAGGGGCTCAACCTATGGCTGGGTTTAAGAGCTCAACCTATGACAAGGATTAGAGGTCAGCCTATGATCAGGATTAGGACCTCAGCCTCTGGCCAGTGATAGGGCTCTACCTGTGACCAGGTTTGAATTTTTTTCTGGGATTAAGGCTAGGCTCAGGCTGAGACTATACATAAGGTTAAAGCTTATGGCCTGGGTTCCATCTGTAGCTGGGGAACAGAGTTAAGCCACCAGACCCAAAATTAGAAGAAACCCACTACCTTGGTTCTATTGCCACAGGGTTTTGACCAGCTAAGTTAACCAACCAGAGTCTGCTTTGGAAGCAGGCATGCGAGAGCACCCAGAGAGACACCAGTTGTGGGTCCTTCAACTACTGCTGACAATTAGCTGAGAAAGTCATTTCCTCTCACCACGCTTCCCATTACCCATTCTTCCAAGTGTGGAACATGATCATTATTTCTCACCATGGGACGAGGAGCTAGGGTGAGAGGAAGGCAAGGAAGGGGAAATGAGCTTTGAATTAACATTTGCTGTTGTTTTCTCTCTTGTCCTACTAACCTCTGTCTCTTATTGAAAACAAAGCCAAGCTTCCAATTTTATCCCTCCAGCTATCAGTTTCTTTCTGTTGCTCTTACCCATAATTTGAGTACTTATTGGTTTTTTTGAAATTGAATATTTCCATTGGCCCCTATACTAGACTAATTGATTCATTTCTCTCTATCTGTTGTTTGCATGCCTTCTTGACGCTCCTCCCTATGTGAACACTTCTATGTGTATATACACAATTTGCCATCTGAAGTATTAAGATTTGAAAATATTTGCAATATCTGGACTTCTAACGCAATTTCATAAAAGCCAAGAAGTACACACACTGCTGTTTCAGGATGTCTTAGTTTTTTGTTTTGTTTTGTTTTCTTTTTGTTTTTGTTTTTTGCTGCTGTAACAGAATACCACAAACTGGGTATTTTATAGTGAACAGAAATGTATTGGCTCACGGTTCTGGAAAGTCCAATATAAAGGTGCCAGCTTCTGGTGAGGGCCTTCTTGCTGCATAATAACATGGCAGAAGGCGTCACATGGTGCAAGGGCCAAAAAAAGAAAGAGATCAAGGAGGAGCAAACTAATTCCTGTGATAACAATAGCAAACCCACTCCTGTGATAATGGCATTAGTTCATTCATGAGGAAGGAGCCATCATGATTAAACACCTCTTAAAGGTCACATATCCCAATACTGTCACAATGTCAATTAAATTTCAACATGAATTTTGGAGGGGACAAACATTTAAATCATAGTACCCCTTAAAAATGAATTTAGTAAACAACATCTTTATGCAGAGTAATGACTGTACTTGACACTAAACGGGGAGAGGATACGGACAGTTTGGCTATGGGGTGCTCTGTCTAGTTTCCAGGCAACAGACTGCCCCTGGTGCCAAATCCCAGAATCCCAGCAGCTCCAGGGAATAAAAATGGTATGATTAGCTGCAGAAAAGCTTAATTTTATTACTGGAGAAGTAACTCAAAGTGCACATAATAGGTCAAGAGGAGTATTTAGGTAACAAAGAATACTGATGATGATGTTGATAATGGTGGTGGTGTTGGTGATGATGATGATTTTAAATCATTTAGATTTTAGATCAGGATAATATTATTTGAAATGATTTTTTCTCCTAGTAGTCCAGTCCGTACCCCAATGACCACCACTCCCTTCCCAATTCCATCAGTTCCACAATTTTGTGTTCATTGCCTCGAGGAGGGATATGACTGAACAAAAGCAGAAATAAAAGAATTGATCAGTTTGGGTGTCCAAAAAATTAAGTTCTGAGGGCACTAGAGAGGACAGAGAGTAAAGTGAATGTGTTTATTGAGGAGGATAGGAGAAAAAGAGAAATTTTGAGACTATAGGCATAACTGGAACCCAGCAAGAGGGTCTTTGCAAATTGCCTCCTGGCAAAAGCCTTGGGGAATTAAGAAGGAAATAAATTTCTGTGCCTGCTTATGGCCAGGAAGGAGCAGAATGACTTCCAAGTCCTCAAATGAAGTATGGAAGTATCAAAGAGAGCCATTAGAGCTGAAGGGGACAGGTGGAGGGATATCAAAGCTGCAACTTACCTAGTAGATGACATTAAGGATCAGATGGCTCACCAGTGCATACAACCCTAGGGAAAGGAGAGATCCTTGCATAGAATGATATTGACTTTGGCCATCCTATGGGTTTAGGAACCCAACCAGAAGTTGAACTATAGAAACCTAAATTTGTGGACTGAGACTTAAACCAGCCTTTTCAGTATGTAAAAGAAGACTATGTCCTGAAGTAAGGAACCTTTCATGGTTTCCTTAAATTTAGCTGAAAGTTGCTTTTGGAGGGGGTGTTATTAAATGGTGTCAACTCCAAAAAATGGTATCACACAGTTGGTTAGGAAAACAGGGCCTCAAATGGTACCTCACAGGTGCACATAATATCAACTTCTAACTGCAGGTAAAAATTAGCCTCAAAAAAAATTAGATAGCAATTAAATGAGGATCATGATGCCTGTGGATGGCACAATTTTCCCCAGGAGAAGCTATCTGTCAAAATTTAGCTATATATATGGAGGTGACATCATATACTTACACAGTGTAACTCATTTTCTTGTCAAACATTTGATCTTAGACACACGGTAGTATTTAACTTACATTTCTAGACACACAGAAGCGTGCGTGCACACACACACACACGCACACACACACACACACATCATAATGCTTAAAATGAAAGCCTCCAGGTGAATACAAATGTTCTCTCCTCCACTTCTTAGCTTAGGTAGTCGCAGATATGCTTTTAAACTGTTAACTGGAATATTAACCACATATGACTTTAGATTACATGTTTGTCTAAGACTTCCTCACCTAACTCTTCAAAGGGACTGCCTGCTGCCATCACTCTCCCACCTCACACCTGCCTCTAAGCTTTCTTGAGTTTTCTGTCACTTCCAGCTCAGAAGTGATTCAAGGTTCACCTCCTCTGAGTCATCCCCAATTTCTAATTTATACTTTACATTTCCTTATTTCTGATTCCCAGCCACTTTGTTATTCTTTTTCCACTGTCAATTTGTCAATCTTCCCCCCACTAAACTACCAGCACTAGGCATTGTGTGGTTCATAAGTTTCCTTCATTGGTTTCATATATATATATATATGAAATATATAGATGTAATTTTTTCCTGACTTATAAGGTTTAATCTAAGGAGGTAGCATAGTATAATGACAATGACAAAATGCACTGGACTTGAAGTGTTTACACTCCAAAATCTTAAGTTTGAGTCTCTTTCCGCCACTTACTAGCTGGGTGCATTTTGACAAGTAATTTTGCAGCTTTGGTGTATCAATGAGGTAAAGGATTCAGGAGAGAAACGGGCTTTAAGTACTAGGTGCATTTTGCAGCTCTCAAGTTTTAGTTTCCTCATTAATAGATTTGAGGGCTGATTTAGATAAAGGTACTGCACACTGGAGACTGTATAGTGAACTGGGCATTCTAATATGCTTTGTTTGGTCTGGACAGTGTTCAAATATTTTTAATGATTTTAGATGGAGAATACATGCTCTGCTTCTCCAAAGTCCCACTCCCTAATGCCTTCCACTCACAAGCTACACGTATGGGCATTTGTGTTTAGAGCCACAAGATTAGGTGCTTTGTAAGTAACACTCTTGCATCTCCAATGGCACTTTATATCTTTTACATTTTTTGCTCTTCCAACAGATACCTCCCACTCCACATCTCCCGGCCACAGTAACATTTCAGTAAAGCAAATTCTGTGTCCTGCACTGTGGTTTGAACAATAAAGGTTAAGAAATTGAAGAAGATAAAGTCTAAACACGAAGAAATAAAGATTCATTGAAACAGCTAGGACTCAAATTTGGTTTTAACAGGCAATATTTGGGACTTCAGATGTCTGTCTGGTCATGATGCACAAAGAATGTGTCCCATCCACATTTGATCCACAACCCTCTTCATCCTCTTGCCTCTCCCAGACCCCCAGTCACTCTACAAGATGCAGGCCATCCCAGGATACCCTCTACTATTTCAGCAGTCTCTGGCCATCTGAGGCTGGAAACAACAAAGAGTACCACCCAGGTTTCAATCCCTTCAAAGAAAAAGGCTTTAAAATGTTCATAAAAGCAGCTCAGCAGGCTTCTTGGATATCAAATCTCTTACAAAACAACATTTTGATGTGTTAAATGTAAATCAATTGGAAGCACATGCATTCAATAGGGCCTGAAATGTGCCTAGGCTTAAAAATAAAGGAAAACATCTCAGTGCAGCGTCTGGGGACATTTGGCAGCTGCAAAATTTTGGAGGATAAAATGGTTTTTGATATTCCATAGAAACTCAACTATGATGAGGCATCTGGACCCTACCTGCTCCCATCCCTTTTCTGCCTTCTCACTCTAGCTCAATCCAACTATAATACCAAGACATTAACCAGTAATAAAATGCAGAATGCTATTATCTTATTCCACTCAAGAACATCATGTACCAAATGACCACCTGTGGGCTCTAGATAAAAGATAGTATCTATGTCCTTGGAGAAAACTAAAATCCACTGTTGGAGGCTCGCACCCAATTTTCAGGCTGCCTCGTATCTGATGGTAGACTCTACAGTAGAGCTGGGAAGATGTGATTCTCTTCCATAGCAAGTTTCTAATTTGGTGGGAATGAAATCCCTGCTTTCAGGGAAATCCCTACCCAGACAGTAAGACAGAAGTAACATCCAGAGCATATTCAATAGGAAGGTCACAAGAATTAAGCTCCTAACATTGATATTGACAAATAAAACATAACCACTATTTAGAATGTCCCTAGATTCATATTTTTTGCTACTTAGAACAACATATTTCATGGGTGCTAATAATAAGATAGTAACAATACTATTACCCCAACCAATAAGAATAATATCTTCCATTTATCAGTGCTCTTGTGTTAACAGGAACTGAACAAGACATTTTATATCCATTTATATACATTTTTTTATTTAATCTACCCAACAACCCTGCAAGGTAGGTATTAATAGTCCCATTGGGAAGATATGGAAAATGAATCTCTGATAACAGGACTATATGCAGTCTATACACATTTAGATGCTTTCTGGCCATGCATGCTTCTGTCTAATGCTGTACTTTTCTTCTCTTCCTCCTCGACACCATTAGATAAAGACTATGTTCCTCCCCTATACTGTATTCCCTTGCTGATAAAAACTCATGTTTCTTACTCAGCAGAAAACCAAGCACTGGACTGTGAACACCATGGGTGTACAACCCATATTGGTAACTAAATGACTGACTTTGTTATTCAGGTTTGATTCTGTTAGAGCCACACTTAAGCAGCAATACCGGTGCCTAGGTGTCTGACGGAGTTTTGCATGAACCAGTGCTCTTAGGTTTTATGTGCATGCCTCCTATTCACAGCACTGAGTCAAGAGTCCATGGTGGTCTTGGCTAGGAGACAAATCTGAGAGACAGACAACCATGTTGTACAGTGATTGTTCCCCTCTACTCTGATGATGAGGGCTTTCTCGCAGGGTCAGACTCATCACTCCTGATTGGCTCCTTTTTCAGGGAAGTCTTTCCTGAGGAGGTTCCTGAGGCTTACATGTTCCACCAGTTCATTGTGTCCAGTGAACCTTAATCCCAGTTTATGCTCAAGTTGGGTGGGACTGATGGATGGTTTCTGTGTGTAGAAATGTTATGGACCCAACCACAGCACTGTAAGCTAGAGAGCAAGTTCAGAACTGGGAGACCAAGTCAGGCTGTGGCAACTTGCCAGTCTATAGGTACAACCATGGCCAAACCTAGCAAATTCTGGCTTAACAAAGCTAAAAGAAAGATTCAAGTCCACAGTCAGAGGCTGAAGCCAAGGTCTTATCTTGGTAGAAAGTGTCACCAGAGGTTCTTGACCGTCTCAACCCAGAGAATGATTATTGAACCAATGAAACTTGAAAACTCCATAAAAGACAGCGATTTTCAAAAATTTCAATCCATATCACTCTTTATTCATATGAATTCTTTCAAAGAAACTCAGTATTCCTAACAAAATTGAGAAGATGGTTGGCATACTGCTTATTGAGTACAGGCTCTCATGCTGGGCAGCCCTGGGTTCAAATCCCACCTCCACTTACCCTACCTGTGTGACCTTGGACAAGTTTCTTTGTTTCTCCATGCCTGTTTTTGTTTTTGTTTTTGTTTTGCCATCTGTAAAATGGGGGTAATAACAGTACCTACCTCTTGGTACTGTTGCAAATGATTGAATAAATGAATACACGGGAAGTTTATGCAACAGTACCTGGTAAATGCTCAATAAATGTTGGATTATCGTTTCAGTAGATGAACTCTGAGTGGCTTTGATTGAAGAAGATGTGGGGTAGGCACCCCAAGGCCCACCCCATCACTTGGCACTCTTTGGAAATCATTGCTCTGGTACAATATTCCACCCACTCCAAGAATCTCCTCTACAATATCTATACACTGCTTAACACTGCCTGTGATAGAGACCCTGTTACCAGCTCTAATTATTCCAAACATCAAAGTCTTCTCTTATATTGACTCAAAATGTACTACACAGTGGAGTGGGAGATGCCACTGATTCAAGAAGCAAAACAGAAACAGTACAGCACACACAAAAAAGTTGTCCTTTAGTCAGACAGACATAGACTCTTACCTCTGCAACTTCTTAGTTGTGTAATCTTGGAGAAGTTACTTAACCTCTCTGAGCAGGTTTTCTCTCATCTGAAAAACAGGGATAATAATCTAAGACATAAGGTTGCTGCTATGGACTGAACTGTGTGCCCCAAAAAATTAATATGTTGAAAACTTAATCCCCAGTTTCTGTTTCTGGAGATAGAATCTTTAGGAGGTAATTAAGGTAAAGTGAGAGCATAAAGGCAGGGCCCAGTCTGATATAACTGTGGCCTTATAAAAAGACGAAAACTCTCCCGCTTCCCCTTTCCATACACAGGTACCAAGAAAAGGCCATGTGACCATACAGCTAGAAGGCAGCCGTCTGCAAGCCAGGAAGAGTGCCATCACCAGGAACCAAGTAGGCTGGTACCTTGATCTTGGGCTTCCTAGCCTCCAGAAGCGTGAGAAAATAAATTTCAGTTATTTAAGCCACCCAGTCAATGGTATTTTGTTATGGCAGCCTGAGCAGACTATTATAGTTGCTATAAGGATTAAATGAGACAATATGTGTTAAGTGCCTGGTACAAAGGCAGAATTCAAAAAGTCGAATTATTTTTATTCTTAATTCTTTGCTCTGACTTGAATGGTTATGGAGAGCAAATCAAACCCTTCTTCCACGTGAATTTGGTCAGATAATTAAAGACAGATGGCATAGAGGACTCACCACAGAAGTTTGCCAGACGTATCCAGTATTTGTCTCTAAATTTAGACTCATTAAATGTGCCTGTTTCCATGACTACACTGTAAGCTCCCTGAGGGCAGAAACCTTGTGTTAGTCCTTTCTGTAGTTCAATTGCCTAGAATTCTGTAGATGCTAGGTGTAAACATTGGGTGGATGTATGAATCAACATACAGCCATAACCTATTAGTGGGCATTTGGAAGTCTCCTGGCCACTTGCTTCTCATATGCAAAAGCTTGAGGATGATTTGCATTTATCCTAGGCTCTTTAGCTGACAGCAAGCTTACTGCTCCTCATCCACAGAGAGCACTGTGGCACTGAGTGGAAAACACCCAGCAGCAATTGCCAGGAGCTTTTTGCAACTGAGCTTATGAGCTTCCTACAGGTGGAGTCCCCAAATTTGAAACTTTTCACATTCATTGGGAGATGTAACTTGCTCCTACTCAGAACATTTTCTCTGTCAAAAGAGGTAATTACAAACAATGGTAAAAGGACTATACTGGCTCAATGTTAACTTTGCTAGGCAGGCCTTGTCAGATTTATTATCTTAATCCATTACTTTGAGTGAAATGACCAGAACTGTTTTTCACAGAACCATGTCAGAGCTGATGGGTGCATATTAGAAGTAATTGTACTAAATAATTTTCTAAATCTTTTAGAAGAACAGAAGTCCAATGGGACATTTATTTTTGCATATGTGTAGTTAAATTACTCTTCTTTGTGTGAAGTAGAGTTAGGTTTGGAATGGTAGGCAATGAAGTTGTAGCCAAATGGGCTTAGTAATATAACACGAATCCTTTAATAATAGAACTTGTTACTAAAAAGCAGACATTTCACAACATCTCAGGAAAATTCCCCCAGAATACAAGAGGCAGAAGGGAAGGAAGGAGGCAGAAGAAGAAGGAGAGGGAGAGGGAGAAGCAGAGGAAGGGAAGAAGGACGGAGGGAGAGAGAATTCACTATCATTAGCACAGCAACAGCAGTTTGATGAGAAGAGCTGTCCATTGCTAGAAGAAATAGGATGGGAATATGAATGTTTTCTCTGACAGTAAGGGGCTGATTTTCCCAGACTCATTCAAATTCTTCCACCCAGTTCCCCATATGATCTATGACAAATGTGGAAATATGATGATAAGATAAAAAGCAAGAATAATAGTTGGCATTTATCAAATGCTTACTATAGACCAAGAACTTTACAAAAGCTAGCTCATTTAATCCTCCCAATATCCTTGTGAAATGTATATTACCATTTCCAATTTACAGACAGGGAAACTGAGGCTCAGAGAGGTTATGTGAAGGGTCTAAAGCAGCAGTCCCCAACTTTTTGGGTACCAGAAGGCAGTTTTTCCATGGACAGCAGTGGGGGAGGGGAGGTGGTTTCAGGATGAAACTGTTCCTCCTCAGATCATCAGGCATTAGTTAGATTCTCATAAGGAGCACACAACCTAGATCTCTCGCATGCGCAGTTCACAATAGGGTTTGAGCTCCTGGTCCTGCGAGAATCTAATGCCACCGCTGATCTGACAGGAGGCAGAGTTCAGGTGGTAATACTCCCTGGCCCACAGCTCACCTCCTGCTGCGCAGCCTGGTTCCTAACAGGCCACGGTCTGGACCAGCACAGTTGCAGCCCGGAGGTTGGGAGCCCCTAGTATAAGGTCAAACAGCTTAGGAGCAAAGCCCTGATTTGTGCCCACATTTGACAGACTAAAGAGAGGCGCTATATCTATTGCCTCTCACCTCATCTACTGATCAGGCTGAGGCCAGGAATAGTTTTTGTCTGTCTTCCTCCAATTGTCAGTGATTTTACAAACTCTAAATCATATGTGTTCTTTGCCTTTAAAAAGATACAGCCTCTTCAGTCTGGAATCTGTTTTTATAAGGCTGGGCCTAAACCTTTGACCATTTCCACTAAATGTGTAGGGGTGTGGACCTGAATGGGTGGGTGGTATGTGTGAGAGGAAGGGGTGAAAGAGAAAGGGAACATTGCAGGGGAAAGCAAGGCTGTTCAGAGGCTGGCTTGGAAGCGTAGCTTTGCGGCTGCATGTTGCACCACACTTCTCCTTCTGCTACACAACCTTCTCTTGTACAGACCCCCAACCCCCCAGGGTCTGCAATAGTGAAAGCAGAGGATGAAATGGCCTGGGAGTACCTGCAGCCTGCTCCACCGGATGGGAGATTGGGATTTAGGGCGGAATCTGAGGCTCCTTGGAGCCTTCCCATGTAAGAGCCCTCCCTTCCTAAGATAGCTTGTTCCACTGAAGGGCGCTGGCTCCTCCTGCAGGCCTGTCCTGGGAATTACCGCGGTTTTCGTGTCTGCCTCTGTTCTCATCTGGGATGAAAGATCCACCCTAGGCAGTCATCCTCACCCTCCCAACTCAAGGCCCCCTCCAGAAGGGAAGAAAGAACCATTGAGGAAAGGGCCTGCCCTGCTCCTGCTCCTGGCCAATTACTCTGAGCCTAAGCAGCAACCCTGTTGGAGGAAGGTTTGATGAACTATTCATCACACTTCTAAATAATTCATTTCCCTTTGAGAGCAAGCAGCCCACAGGAGCTGTGAAGTTTTCTTAAGCTGACACCTTTTGAGAGATGAAAAATAAAGCAAAAGCCCCCTTTTAGAGAAATCACAGTTGCTTTATATGCCGTTTCCTGCATCTCTCTTCCGATGTTACAGGGCTCTTCTGTTCTGCCCCATTCCTTGGAATTGGTCTCCTATTGTTTTCTTTGCTTTTTGTTGTTCAAACGACTCCACTTTGTAGGATCTGCTGTGCTGACACTTCCAGCGTTATTCTTGTCTCTCCTGGCCCTATGGGCTTCCAGTGTATAACAAGCCAACCAAATAGCCTTTAAATTGAAGGTACATGAGCAAGAGATGGGCACAAGCCTTTTTGGGGAACAGTTCGTTGTGTCAAATGAGATGCACCCAGAGCATTTCTGAGAGTTCAAGGTCTCCCCTTTGTTCTGACTTTGGCTTCCCTGACAAGGCTTACTATCTCTACTTGCCATTCTGTAAAAATCTTCTCTCCCCTTCCCTGATTTTTAACAAAACCTCCAAAGAGCTACCCTCTTGGCCAGCTAGGGCCAAACACATTGCATTGTATGAGGCCTCTTTTACTCTATCCCCAGCCACCCATACACCATAGATACATATTTAATATGTGAGAAGCAGGCTACAGGGGATTGTGAGGTTGGAAGATCACAGGCTGTGACTAATTATCTTTTCTGATATTAACCCTGCCTCCTCCTGCTCCCCGTACAGCTATGGGTCTCTGACTGCACCTCAGCAGCAATGGTGCCCTTCCCCATCTGCCATACTCCAGAGCAGACTAAGCAGAGCATTTCTGAGCAGGACTCTCATCCCCTCCACCCACATTGACCTTTGCCTAGTATATTCTCATTTATCCTACCTACACATCTTCTGGAAAACAGAATAGGTTCAGAACCAGAGTTAATAAAAGGATTTAGGGGGAAAAATTAAAAGGACAAATGCCCCTAGATAGTTGGGCTTTCAACCTCACTCTGCTTTGACATAGCATCATACAAGAAAATAAATACAATTAGTAATTTCCCTTACTTAACAAGTAGAAGTCCTCATTGATCAAGGGGAATGAGCAAGCAGCTCGAGCTATGCCTCCCTTTAAGCAAACATAATAAGGAAATGAAGATTTCTAAAATCCTTGTCTTTTGAAGCCAGTTGCCCTATTGCATTTCAGAAATGTTTCAGTGTGCATGTATTTGTTGACAAGCTTCTTTTGTTTAAGAATTGCTTTAATTAGCAAAATTGGTTGGTATAAAATTATTTTCATAAAACTAAAGATCTAAAACCACTTTAGAATATAGGGTACAGTGAGGTTTCCCAGGGCATAGAATGTGGCTTGGGGCATGCTACATGCAGACCTAGAAAGTTCCAGACATTGGAAGTCTACCAGCACCTCAGTGCTACAATTACACTTCAGTTTCAAGATAAAGATAAGATTTTGCAACAGCACAAAGGGATAAACAAAGGTTTAACTAATAAAAACAGTCCCTGCAATGGTTAATTTTGTTTCCATCTGATTGGGACATGATGTACCCAGATATTTGGTCAAGCATTACTCTGGGTATGTCTGAAAGTGTTTCTGGATGAGACTAACATTGGAATTGGTAGATTAAGTAAAGCAGATGGCCCTCCCCAATGTGGGTGACCACATCCAATCAGTTGAAAGCCTGACTAGAACAAAAAGGCTGATCCTTCTGTGAGTAAGAGAGGATTCCTCTTCCTCTTGTCTGACTGCCTTTAATGTGGGACATTAGTTTTTTCCAGCCTTCTGACTTAAGCTGAAACATTATCTCTTCCTAGGTCTCCAGCCTCCTGGCTTTCAGACTAGAATTTACATCATTGGTTCTCCTGGGTATCCAGCTTGCCAGCTGCAGATCTTGGGGCTTGTTAGCCTCCATAATCACATGAGCTAAATCCTTATTTTATTTATGTATATATTTATCCTATTGGTTCCCTGGGATAGAAAGGTCCCTGGGGAGGCCTCAGGGAGCTTTCAATCATGGCAGGAGGTGAAAGGGTAGCAGACATGTCACATGGTGAAAGCAGGTGGAAGAGAAGAATGAAACTGGATCCTCATCTCTCGCCTTATACAAAATCAACTCAAGATGGATCAAAGACTTAAATTTAAGACCTGAAACCATAAAAGTTCTAGAAGATAACATCAGGAAAATTCTTCCAGACATTGGCTTAGGCAAAGAGTTCATGACCAAGAACCCAAAAGCAAATGCAACAAAAACAAAGATAACTAGATGGGACATAAACTAAAAAGCTTCTGCACAGCAAAAGAAACAATCAGCAGAGTAAACAGACAACCCACAGAGTGGGAGAAAATTTTTGTAAACTATGCATCTGACAAAGGACTAGTATCCAGAATTTACAAGGAACTCAAACAAATCAGGAAGACAAAAATAATCTTATCAAAAAGTCAGCTAAGGACATACATAAATAGATAATTATCAAAAGAAGATATATAAATGGCCAACAAGCATATGGAAAAATGCACAACATCAATAATTATCAGGGAAATGCAAATCAAAACCACAATTCAATAGCATCTTACTCCTGCAAGAATGACCATAATTTAAAAATAAAAAAAAATAGATGCTGGTGTGGATATGGTGAAAAGGGAACACTTTTACACTGCTGGTGGGAATGCAAACCAGTATAACCACTATGGAAAACAGTATGGAGATTCCTTAAAGAACTAAAAGTAGAACTACCATTTGATCCAGCAATCCCACTACTGGGTATCTACCCAGAGGAAAAGAAGTCGTCATGTGAAAAAGACACTTGCACATGCATGTTTATAGCAGCAAAATTCACAATTGCAAAAATATGGAACCAGCCCGGCACAGTAGCTCACACCTGTAATCCCAGCACTTTGGGAGGCCAAGGTGGGCAGATCACCTGAGGTCAGGAGTTCAAGACCAGCCTGACCAACATGGAGAAACCCCACCTCTACTAAAAACACAAAATTAGCCAGGTGTGGTGGCACATGCCTGTAATCCCAGCTACTTGGGAGGCTGAAGCAGGAGAATTGCTTGAAGCCGGGAGGCGGAGGTTGCAGTGAGCCGAGATCGCACCATTGCACTCCAACCTGGGCAACAAGAGTGAAACTCTGTCTCAAAAACTATATATATATATATATATATATGGAACCAGCCTAAATGACCATCCACCAATGAGGGAATAAAGACAATTATACACACACACACATATATTTATATATATATATATCTAGATTATGTATACATATACATATATAAACATATACATGCATATATATACACATATACATATATACACATATACATATATATATACAAATACATACACACACACACACACACACACACACACACACACACACTGTGGAATACTACTCAGCCAGAAAAATGAACAAAATAATGGATGCAGCAACCGGGATGGAGTTGGAGATCATTATTTTAAGTGAAATCACTCAGGAATGGAAAACCAAACATTGTATGTTCTCACTTATAAGGGGGCACTAAGCTATGAGGATACAAAGGCATAAGACTGATACAATGGACTTTGGGGACTCAGGGCAGGGGAGGATGGGAGAGGGATGAGAGATAAAAGACTACACATTGGGTACAGTGTACACTGCTCAGGTGATGGGTGCACCAAAATCTCAGAAATCACCACTAAATAACTTATCCATGTAACCAAACACCACCTGTTCCCCAAAATCTATTGAAATAATTTTAAAAACTAAAAATGGGCTAAATATCTGAATAGACATTTCTGAAAAGAAGACATACAAATGGCAAACAGGTATACGAAAAGGTGCTCAGCATCAAAGATCATCAGAGAAATGCAAATCAAAACTACAATGAGATATCATCTCACCCTAGTTAAAATGGCTTATATCCAAAGGACAGGCAATAACAAATGCCGGCGAGGATGTGGAAAAAAGGAAAACCTCGCACCCTGTTGGTGGGAATGTAAATTAGTACAACCATTATGGAGAATAGTTTGGAGGTTTCTCAAAAAAACTAAAGTAGAGCTACCGTAAAATGCACCAATCTTACTCCTAGGTATACACCCGAAAGAAAGGAAATCAGTATATTGAAGAGATACCTGCACTGCCATGTTTACGGCAGCACAATTTACAATAGCTAATATTTGGAAACAACCTAAGCATCCATCAACAGATGAATGGATAAAGAAAATGTGGTACATATACACAATGGAGTACTATTCAGCCATAAAATAAGGAATGAGATTCTGTCACTTGCAACAACACAGGTGGAATTGGAGGTCATTATGGTAAGTGAAATAAGCCTGGAACAGAATGACAAATATTGCGTGTTCTCAATTATTTGTGGGATCTAAAAATAAAAACAATTGAACTTATGGAAATAGAGACTAGAAGAATGGTAACCAGAGGCTGGGAAGGGAAGTGGGGATTGTTAATGAGTAAAAAAGAAAAAAAATTGTTGGAAAGACTAAATAAGACCTAGTATTTGCTAGCACAACAAGGTGACTATAGTAAAAAATAATTTAATTGTACATTTTAAAATAAGTAAAAGAATATAATTGGCCAGGTGCGGTGGCTCACTCCTGTAATCCCAACACTTTGGGAGGCCAAGGTGGGTAGATCATCTGAGGTCAGGAGTTTGAGACCAGCCTGGCCAACATGATGAAACTCCATCTCTACTAAAAATACAAAAAAATGAGCCAGGCATGCTGGTGTGTGCCTGTAGTCCCAGCTACTCTGGAGGTTGAGGCAGGAGAATTGCTTGAACTCAGGAGGCAGAGGTTGCAGTGAGCCGAGACCACACCACTGCACTCAAGCCTGGGTGACAGAGGGAGACTCCATCTCAAAGAAAAAACAGTAAAAGAGTATAATTGGATTTTAACACAAAGGATAAATGGTTGATGTGATGGATACCCCATTTACCCTGATGTGCTATGTGCTTATTATATTACACATGGCATGCCTGTATCAAAATATCTCAGCTAACCCACAAGTATATATACCAACTATGTACCCACAAAAATTAAAAATAAAAAATTAATGTAAGAAAGACATACAAATAGTCAAAAGGTATGTTTAAAAATGCTCGAGACCAGCCTGGACAACATAGTGAGACCTCATCTCTACAAAAAATAAAAATATTGGCCCAGTATGCATAATCAAGCAGGTTTTATCCCTGTGATAAAAGGTTGGTTCAACATACACAATTCAATAAATATGACTCATCACATAAACAGAACTAAAGACAAAACTCACGTTATTATCTCAATAGATGCAGAAAAGGCTTTCAATAAAATTTAGCACATTTTCATGTTGAAAATTCTTTTTTTTTTTTTTCTTGAGATGGAGTCTCACTGTGTCACCCAGGCTGGAGTGCAGTGGCGTGATCTCGACTCACTGTAACCTCCACCTCCCGAGTTCAAGCGATGCCCCTGCCTCAGCCTCCCAAGTAGCTGGGATTACAGGTGCCCATCACCACACCCAGCTAACTTTTTGTATTTTTAGTAGAGATGGGGTTTCACCATGTTGGCCAGGCTGGCCTTGAACTCCTGACCTCAGGCAATCCACCTACCTTGGCCTCCCAAAGTGCTGGGATTACAGGCGTGAGCCACCACACCCGGCCGAAAATTCTTAAACTAGGTATTGAAAGAACATACCTCAAAATAATGAGGGCTATCTATGACAAACCCACAGCCAACACCATACTAAATGGGCAAAAGCTAGAAGTATTCCCCTTGAAAACTGGCACAAGACAAGGATGCCCTCTCTCAACATCCCTGTTCAACAGTGTACTGCAAGTCCTGGCCAAAGCAATCAAGCAAGAGAAAGAAATAAAGGGCATCCATATAGGAAGAGAGGAAGTCATACCATCCCTGTTTGTAGATAACATGATTCTTTATCTAGAAAACCCTGTAGTTTCATCCCAAAAGCTACCTCAGCTGATAACTTCAGCAAAGTCTCAGGAGACAAAAATCAATGTATAAAAATAACTAGCATTCTTATACAACAACAACAGTCAAGCCGAGAGCCAAATCAGGAATTAACTTCCATTCACAATTGCCACAAAAAAAGAATAAAATGCATAGGAATACAGCTAAGCAGGGGGGTGAAAGATCTCTACAATGAGAATTACAAAACACTGCTCAAAGAAATCAGACATGACACAAACAAATGGAAAAACAGTCCATGCTCATGGATAGGAAGAATCAATATCATTATGATGGCCATACCACCGAAAGCAATTTATAGATACAATGCTATCTCTATGAAACTACCAGTAACATTCTTCACAGAACTATAAAAAAAATTTTTAAAATTCATACGGAAGCAAGAAAAGAGCCAGACTAGCCATGGCAATTCTAAGCAAAAAGAACAAATCTGGAGGCATCAGGCTACCCAACCTCAAATGGCACTACAGGGCTACAGTAACCAAAACAGCATGGTGCTGGTACAAAGACACATAGATCAATGGAACAGAATAGAGAGCCCAGAAATAAGGCCACACACCTACAACCATCTGATCTTTAACAAAGCTGATAAAAACAAGCAATGAGGAAAGAACTCCCAATTCCACAAGTAGTGCTGGGATACCTGGCTAGCCATATGCAGAAGATTGAAACTGGACCCCTTCCTTACACAATATACAAAAATCAACTCAAGGTGAATTACAGACTTAAATTTAAAACCCAAAACTATAAAAACTCTGGAAGACAACCTAGGCAATGCCATTATAGGCATAGGAACAGGCAAAGATTTCATGGCAAAGATGTCAAAAGCAATTGCAACAAAAGCCAAAATTGTTTAATGGGATATAATTAAACTTTAGAGCTTCTGCATAGCAAAAGAAACTATCAACAGAGTGAACGGACAACCTACAGAAAGGGAGACAATTTTTGCATCTATGATTCTGACAAAGGTCTAATATCCAACATCTATAAGGAACTTAAACAAATTTACAAGAAAAAGCAATGAACCCCATTAAAAACTGGGCAAAGGACACAGACAGTTTTCAAAAGAAGATATACATGCAACCAACAAGCATATGAAAAAAGTTCAATATCACTTATCATTAGAGAAATG
Organism: Pan paniscus; assembly: GCF_029289425.2. NCBI lineage: Eukaryota > Metazoa > Chordata > Mammalia > Primates > Hominidae > Pan > Pan paniscus. Next base: position 128,429,570 of record NC_073272.2, read on the forward strand.
CACATCAAAACCACAACAAGATACTATCTCACACCAGCCAGAATGGCTATTTCTAAGAAGTCAAAAAACAACAGATGCTGTCAAGGTTGCAGAGAAAAAGGAATGCTTGTACACTGTTGGTGGGAGTGTAAATTGGTTCAACCATTGTGGAATACATTGTGGCAATGCCCCAAAGACCTAAAAACAGAACTACTATTTGACCCAGCAATCCCATTCCTGGGTATAAACCAAAGGAATATAAATTATTCTATCATAAAGAAACATGCATGCATATGTTTGTTGTAGCACTATTCTCAATAGCAAAGACATGGAATCAACCTAAATGACCGCCAATGATAGACTGGATAAAGAAAATGTGGTACATTTACCCCATGGAATACTATGCAGCCATGAAAAGAATGAGATTATATCTTTTTCAGGAACATGGATAGAGGTGGAGGCCATTATCCCTAGCAGACTAATGCAGGAACAGAAAACTAAATACCATATGTTCTCACTGATAAGTGGGAGCTAAATGATGAAAACACATGGACACATAGAGGGAAAAAACAGACAGTGGGGCCTATCTGAGGGTGAAGGGTGAGAGGAAGGAGAGGATTAGGAAGCATAACTAATGGGCACCAGCTTAATACCTAAGTGATTAAATAATCTGTACAAAAAAACCCCGTGACACAAGTTTACATATATAACAAGCCTGCACTTTTACACCTGAACTTAAAAGTTAAAAAAGTTAGCCCAGTGTGGTGGCACGTGCCTGTAGTCCCAGCTAGTCAAGAGGCTGATGAGGGAGGATCACTTGAGCCAGAGAGATGAAGGCTACCGTGAGCCAAGATCATGCCACTGCACTCCAACCTGAGCAACAGAATGAGATTCTGTCTCAAAAAAAAAAAAAATGCTGAACATGTCTAATCATCAGAGAAATGCAAATCAAAAGCAAAATGAGGTATCATCTTACATCAGGAAGAATGGCTATTAAAAAGACAGAAAAAAAGAAGTCTGCAAGAATGCAGAGAAAGAGTAATTACTTTTATTGACACAATATTTGTACATATGGGGTATATTTGATATTTTGTTACATGCATAGAATATGTAGTGATCCAGTGAGGGCATTTAAGGTACCCATCACCTCAAGTATTGATCATTTCTATGTGCTGGAAATGTTTCAAGTCCTCTTTGCTAGCTATTTTGAAATATACAATATACTGTTAACTGTAGTCCCCCTGCTCTGCTATCAAACATTAGAACTTATTCCATCTAACTGTATGTTTATACCCATTAACCAACCTCATCTCATTCCCCACCAAATATATGCACATCCTTCCCAGCTTCTAGTTTCTACCATCCTACTCTCTACCTCCATTTGAGCAACAATTTTAGCTACCACATATGAGTGAGAACATGCAATATTTGTCTCCCTGTGCCTGGCTTACTTCGTGTAACATAATGACCTCCATTTTTATCTATGTTGCTGGAAATGGCATTATTTCATTCTTTTTAATGGCCAAACAGTATTCCATTGATGTGGTTTGGCTGTGTCCCTACCCAAATCTCATCTTGAATTGTAACTCCCACAATTCCCACGTGTCATGGCAGGGACGTGGTGGGAAGTGGTTGGATCATGGGGGTGCGTCTTTCCTGTGCTGTTCTTGTGGTGGTGAGTGGATCTCATGAGATCTGATGATTTTAAAAAGGGGGAGTTTCCCTGCACAAGCTCTCTTCCCCTGTCTGCCACCATGTGAGATGTGCCCTTCACCTTCCACTGATTGTGAGGCTTCCCCCAGCCATATGGAATTGTAAGTCCATTAAACCACTTTCTTTTGTAAATTTCCCAGTCTCAGATATGTTTTTATCAGCAGCATGGAAACAGACTAATACAGTAAATTGGTACCAGTAGAGTGGGGCACTGCTGAAAAGATACCCAAAAATGTGGAAGCAACTTTGGAACTGAGTAACAGGGAGGGGTTGGAACAATTTGGAGGGCTCAGAAGAAGAAAGGAAAGTGTGGGAAAGTTTGGCACTTCCTAGAGACTTGTTGAATGGCTTTGACCAAAATGCTGATGGTGATATGGACAATAAAGTCCAGGCTGGGGTGGCCTCAGATAGAAATGAGGAACTTGTTGGGAACTGGAACAAAGGTGACTCTTGTTATGTTTTAGCAAAGAGACTGGTGGCATTTTGCCCCTGCCTTAGAGATTTGTGGAACTTTGAACTTGAGGGAGATAATTTAGGGTATCTGGCAGAAGAAAATTCTAAGCAGCAAAGCATTCAAGATGTGACTTGGGTGCTGTTAAAGGCATTCAGTTTTATAAGGGAAACAGTATAAAAGTTCAGAAAATTTGCAGCCTGACAATGTGATAGAAAAGAAAATCCCATTTTCTGAGGAGAAACTCAAGCTGGCTGCAGAAATTTGCATAAGTAATGAGGAGCTGAATGTTAATCCCCAAGACAATGGGGAAAATGGTATGTCAGAGGTCTTCACGACAGCCCCTCCCATCACAGGCCTGGAGGCCTAGGAGGAAAAAGTGGTTTCTTGGGCCGGGCCCAGGGTCCCCATGCTGTGTGCAGCCTAAAGGCTTGGTGCCCTGCATCCCAGCCTCTCCAGCCATGGCTGAAAGGGGCTAATGTAGAGCTCAGGTTGTGGCTTCAGAGGGTGCAAGCCTCAAGCCTTGACAGCTTCCATGTAGTGTTGAGCCTGCCAGTGAACAGAAGTCAAGAATTGGGGTTTGGGAACCTCTGCCTAGATTTCAGAAGATGTATGGAAATGCCTGGATGTCCAGGCAGAAGTTTGCTGCAGGTGTGGGGTTCCAATGGAGAACCTCTGCAAGGGCAGCGTGGAAGGGAAATGTGGGGTCAGAGCCCCCACACAGAGTCCCTACTGTGGCACCACCTTGTGGAGCTGTGAGAAAAGGGCCACTGTCTTCCAGACCCCAGAATGGTAGATCCACCAATAGCTTGTGCCATGCACCTGGAAAAGTTACAGATACTCAATGCCAGCCCATGAAAGCAGCCAGAAGAGGGGCTACACCCTGCAAAGCCACAGGGGTGGAGCTGCCCAAGGCTGTGGGAGCCCACTTCTTGCATCAGCATGACCTGGATGTGAGACACGGAGTCAAAGGAGATCATTTTGGAGCTTTAAGATTTGACTGCCCTGATGGATTTTGGACTTGCATTGGGCCTATAGCTCCTTTGTTTTGGCCAATTCCTCCCATTTGGAACAGCTACATTTACCCAATGCCTGTACCCCCAGTGTGTCTAGGAAGTAACTAACTTCCTTTTGATTTTACAGGCGCATAGGCAGAAGGGACTTGCTTTGTCTCAGATGAGACTTTGTACTGTGGATTTTTGAGTTAATGCTGAAATGAGTTAAGACTTTGGGGGACTGTTGGGAAGGCATGGTTGGTTTTGAAATGTGAGGACATGAGATTTGGGAGGGGCCAGGTGTGGAATGATGTGGTCTGGCTGTGTCCCCACCCAAATATCATCTTGACTTGTAACTCCCACAATTCCCACATGACATGGAAGGGACATGGTGGGAGGTGGTTGGATCATGGGGGCGGGTCTTTCCTGTGCTGCTCTTGTAGTGGTGAGTCAGGCTCACAAAATCTGACGGTTTTTAAAAAGAGGAGTTTCCATGCACAAGCTCTTTTCTCTTGTCTGCCACCACGTGAGACATGCCTTTCACCTTCTGCCTTGATTGTGAGGTTTCTCCAGCCACATGGAAATGTAAATATATTAAATTTCTCTCTCTCTTTTTTTTTTTTTTTTTTTGGTAAATTTCCCAGTCTCGGGTATGTCTTTAGCAGCAGTGTGGAAATGGACTAATACATCCATTGTGTATATATACCACATTTCTTTTATCCATTCGTCCACTGATGAACACTTAGGTTGATTCCATATCTTGGCCATTATGAATAGTTCTGCAGTAAGCATGGAGGTGCAGATATCTTTTTGATATACTGACTTATTTTACTTTGGATAAATACCCAATAGTAAGATTGCTGGAGCATATAGTAGTTCTATTTTTTGTTTTTCGAGAAACCTCCATATTGTTTTCCACAGTGGCTATACTAACTTAAATTCCCACCAACAGTGTTATAAGAGTTCCCTTTTCTCCACATCCTTGCCAGCATCTGTTATTTTTTGTCTTTTTAATAACAGCTATTCTAATTGAAGCAGGATGATATCTCATTGAATTGGGCTTTTGATTTGTATTTCCCTGATAATTAGTGTTGTTGAGCATTTTTAATATACTCGTTGGCCATTTGTATGTCTTATTTTGAGAAATATCTATTCATGTTTTTGCCTACTTTATAATGGGGTTATGTTTCTTTACTGTTCAGTTGTTTGAGTTCCTCATATATTCTGGATATAAGTCCCTTGCCAGATGAATAGCTTGCAAATATTTTCTCCCATTCTACAGGCTGTCTTTTCAATTTGTTGTTTCCTTTGCTGTGCAGAAGCTTTTTAGTTTAATATAGTCGCATTTGTCTATTTTTGTCTTGTTCCCTGTGTTTTGCTGTCTTAGCCATAAAATCCTTTCCTAGACCAATGTCCCAAAGTGTTTCCCCTATGGTTTCTCCTAGTACTTTTATGGTTTGGCATCTTACATTTAAGTATTTGATTTATTGTCAGTTGATTTTGTATATGGTAAGAGGTCCAATTTCTTTCTCCCACGTATAGGTATCCAATTTCCCCAACACCATTTATTGTGGAGGTTGTTCTTTTCCCAGTGTAAGTTCCTGGCACCTTTTTTGAAAATCAATTCAGCTGTATATATGTAAATTTTTTTCTAGGTTCTCTATTATATTCCGTTGATCTATGTGTCTGTTTTTATAACAATATCATGCATTTTGGGTTACTATAACCTTATAATATATTTTGAACTTATGTGTTGTGATGCCTCTAGCTTTGTCTTCTTGCTCAAGATTGCTTTCTCTATTTAGGCAGTTTTGATTCAGTAAGAATTTTAGGATTGTCTTTTATAGTTTTGTAAAAAAAAAAACGACATTTGTAGTTCAATGGAGATTGTATTGAATCTGTAGGTTTTGGTTAATATGGTCATCTTAATGTTAATTCTTCCAATCCATGAACATGGGATGTATTTCTAGTTGTTTATTTCTTCTTAATTTCTTTCATCAGTGGTTTATAGTTTTCCTTAAAGAAGTTATTCACCTCTTTGGTAAATTTATTCCTAGGAATTTCTTTTTTTTTTTTTTGTACGTATTGTAAATGGGATTGTCTTCCTGATTTCTTTCTCAGCTAGTTCATTATTGGTATATGGAAACACTACTGGTTTTTGTAGGTTGATTTTGTATCCTGATACTTCACTGAATTTATCAGATTTAAGACTTTTTTTGGTGGAGTCTTTAGGTTTTTCTAGATATAAGATCATGTTATCTGCAAAAAAGGGAAAACTTGACCTCCTCTTTTCCAATTTGGATGCCTTTTATTTATTTCCCTTGACTGATTCCTTGGGCCAGGGCTTCCAGTACTCTGTTGAATAGGAGTGGTGAAAGCAGGTATCCTTGTCTTAGAGGAAAGGGTTTCAGCTTTTCTCCATTCAGTATGATGTCAGTTGTATGTTTATCATATGTGACCTTTATTATTTTGAGGTCTATGCCTTCTTTGTTAAGAGTTTTTATCATGAAAGTATGTTGAATTTCATCAAATGTTTTTTCTGCATCTATTGAGTTTTTCATGTTTTTTGTCCTTCATTCTCTTTGTGTGATGTATCATGTTTATTGAATTGCATATGTTAAAACTTCCTTACAACCCTGGGATAAATCTCACTTGATCATGGTGTGTTATCTTTTTTATGTACTGTTGGATTAGGTTGGCTAGTACTTTGTTGAGGATTTTGGTATCTATGTTCATCAGGGATATTTGTAGTTTTATTGTTTTGTCATTGTTGCACCCTTGTCTTGTTTTGATATCTGGGTAATGATGGCCTTGTAAAGTGAGTTAGAAATAATTAAGTCCTCTTCAAATTCTTGGAATATCTTGAGGAGAATTGGGGTTAGTTCCTTTTTATTAAGTTTGGAAGAATTCAGCAGTGAAGCCCTCTGGTCCTGGATTTTCTTCATTGGGAGACATTTTATTATAGATTTAATCCCATTACTCATTATTGATCCTTAAGGTCTTATATTTATTCCTGATTTAATCTTGGTAGGTTGTAATTGTTCAGGAATTTATCCATTTTCTGTGCATTTTCCAGTTTGTTAAAATATTACTGTTCATAATTTTCTCATGATCTTTTGTATTTCTGTGGTACCAATTGTAATGTTTCTTTTTTCATTTCTGATTTATTTGGGTCTTCTCTCTTTTTTCTTGATTAGCTATCTTTTTATGAATTTTGTTAATCTTTTCAAAAAACTAACCTTCATTTTATTGATCCTTTGTATTGGTTTTTATTCTGTTTTTTGTTTGTTTGTTTGTTTGTTTGTTTTAGTTCTGCTCTAATCTTTAGTATTTTTTTTTCTTCTACCAATTTGGCATTTGGTTTGTTTTTGTTTTTCTATTTCCTTGAAGTTCACTGTCAAATTGTTTACTTGAAATGTTTTTAATTTTTGGATGTAGGTGTTCATTGCTATAAATCCCCCTCTTAGCACAATTTTGCTGTATCCCACAGGTTTGGGTATGCTGTGTTTTTATTTTTATTTGTTTCAATAAATTTTTTGAGTTTTTCTTTAATTTCTTCCTTCACCCAATGGTCATTCAAGAGCATGTTGTTGTTTAATTTCCATGTATCTGTAGAATTCCCAAAGTTGTTCTTATTAATTTATAGTTTTATTCCATTGTGGTCTCATAGGATACTTGATATGATTTTGATACTTTTTAATTTGTTAATGCTTGTTTTGTATCCTAAACTATGCTCCATCCTCGACAATGTTCCATGTGCTGATGAGAAGAAAGTGCATTCTCTGTGGTTGGATGAAGTGTTCTGTTCATGTCTGTTAGGTCCATTTCTCCAAAGTGCATTAAATCCAATGTTTCTCTGTTAATTTTCTGTCTAGATGATCTGTCTAATGTTGACAGTGGGATGTTGAAGTCCCCCACTATCATTATATTGGAATCTTTTTCTCCTTTTAGATCTAATAATATTTGCTTCGAATATCTGGGTGCTCCAGTGTTGGGTGCCTATATGTTTAGAATTGCTATATCCTCTTGCTGAATTGATACCTTTATCGTTATATAATGACCTTTTCTCTTTTTACAATTTTGTCTTAAAGTCTGTTTTATCTCATATAAGTGTAGCTATTCCTGCTCATTTTGGTATCCACTTATAAGGATTATCTTTTTCCATCCCTTTATTTTCCATCTATATGTGTCTTTACAAGTGAAGTGAGGTTCTTACACATATGATATGGTTGGCTCATGTTTTTTTATTAATATCTATTCAGCCAGTTTATCTCTTTTAGGTGGAAAAGTCAATCCATTTACCTTCAAGGTTATTATTGATATGTGAGGGCTTATTTCTGTCATTTTATTAATAAATCCCTGGTTGTTTGTACATTCTTTGTTCCTTTCTCTCTTATTGTTTATCATTGTGGTTTGATGGTTTTCTATAATGTTAATATTTGATTCGTTTCTCTTCCTTGTGTGTTTGCTTTACCAGCGTGTTTGATCATTTCATTTTTTTACGATGGTAGATATCATTCTTTCACTTTCACATGTAGGACTTCCTTAAGCATCTCTTGTAGGGCTGGTCTAGCAGTGATCGATTCCCTCAGCTTTTGCTTGTCTGGGAAATATTTTAAGTCTCCTTCATTTATAAAGGATAACTTTGCTGGGCATAGTATTTTTGATTAGCAGGGTTGTTTTTCTTTGAATATTTTGAATATATTATGCCATTCTCCCCTGGTCTGTAAGGATTCTACTGAGAAATCCACTGTTAGTCTGATTGGGGTTCCCTTATCAATGACTATACAGTTTTCTCTTCCTGCTTTTAAAATTCTCTTTGTCTTTGATTTTGACAGTTTGACTATAATGTGCCATGAAGAAAACTTTTTTGAATTGTATATTTTGGGGTATTTCTGAGCTTCTTGTATCTGGATGTCTAAATCTTCTGCTAGACTTGGGAAGTTTTCAGCTATTGTTTTGTTAAATCAGTTTTCTATCACTTTCATTTTCTGCTGCCTTCTGGGACACTGAAAATTTGAATATTTGGTTGCTTTGTGGTTTGCTATATGCCAAATAGGATTTGTATATTCTCTTTTATTCTTTATTTTTGTCTGACTGGGTTAGTACAAAAGATTTGTCTTCAAGTTTAGAGATTATTTATTTTGCTTGATCTAGTCTATTGTTGAAGCTTTTGAATGTGTTTTGTATTTCATTCAATCATTTAATTATAGAGTTTTTATTTGGTTCTTTTTATGATATCTATCTCTTCAGTAAATTTCTCATTCATATCCTGAATTGTTTTTCTGATTTCTTTGTGTTTTCTTGTTTCTCTTGTACCTCACTGAGCTTTGCTAATATAATTATTTTAATTTCTTCTTTAGAATTTCATAAATTTATATTTGATTGGGATGTGTTGCTAGATAATTACTGTGTTCCTTTGAAGGTGTCTTATTTCTTCTCATTTTCATGTTTCTTATATTCTTCCATTGGTATCTACACATGTCATATAAGTTATTTGTTCCAACTTTTTGAATTTGCTTTCATAGGAGAGAACTTTTTCATAAATATATATCTATGGTGTTGACTGAGTAGGGCAATTTACCTTTGATTCTGGGTGTGTGCAATAGTATAGTCTACATATTATTTCTTCAGCTGTAAGCAGCATTAGTAGTATACGTAATTTCTTCAGTGGTTTAGGGTGCACTTGTTAGTGGAGGCTGTGGTTAAATTTTGTGGGGGATGGGGATGTCAGGTGAGTCACTCCTTGGGCTCCAGTAGTGAAAGCATCAGACCAAGTGTGCTTGTCCTTGTGACCCAGGGTGGCATACACTGGAATCAGTGTTAGAAGGTCCAGGCTAGTGAATTCTTGAGCCTCCAGGCAGGTTGCTTGAGTACCAGCAGTGGGCTAGGTTAGCAGGCAAGTCCTTGGGTCACTGAGCAGTGGGAATGGCATAGGCAATGGCAATGGCAGTGGCAGGATAACCCTCTGGCTTCCAAGCAGTGTGCACTGGTGTTGGCAGTAGCTGCAGTGGAGTGCATGGTCCAGTACCTATGCCTGCAGGTGGCAGATGTGGGTGGGTTCCAGCTGTGGTAGTAGCTTCAGTTTTGGTGCACCTGTCCTTAGGCCTTTGGTTAGAGTATGCTGCTGGTGCCAGTGGTGGTGGATAGGGCAGGGAAATTCCTAGGACCTGGATGGCAGGCTTGGGCACTGGGTGGGGAGTGGTGGCGCCAGGCCAGTAGTGCCCCCTAGCGGTGTATGTGGGAACCCGGTGTGGTAGGCAAGAGCAGAATGATTCCCAGGTTCTTGGCGGAATGCTTTGGTGGGGATATCAGTGTTTGCACTGTGATCCTACTTCTGGGGAAGTCTGTGTTGCTTTCAGTAGCAGCAGCCATAAACAAGTGCCTGGGGAGTATGCAGTTCAGCCCCAAGGGGTGGCTATAAACCAGGTGGCTTTTCCTTAGTGTGCTTTTAAATGCATGGCAGCCCTGCCACTGGGGTAGCTGGGTTGCTGCCCATGGCTTATGCTTGAACTCTGGAAGCAGCAGCCAGCAGCAGCACCTGGCTGTAGGTAGGGAATTTCACTGGGGCTCCAGGGATGTGAAGATACAGGGCTGTTGGGCCACAGGGCAGGGTGCAGTCTGGTGGGGACTGGGCTCTCAAAATGGCACCCTGCTGTAGTTGCTTAGGACTCAGTGGGTGTGTGGGACCTGGTGGGAGCTCCCTCTCTGGAGCAATGCCATCACACAGTCTCCAGACAGATCCCTACATAAGTCTCAGGACCCATATGGGTCGAGGGGCTCTCCTGTGGCTAAGTTTGCAGAGGTCCACAGTGGGAACGTAGACTGCTAGAGGTCACTCACTTATACTTTTCCCACATTGGGGAGCCTCTCCAGGTTTCTAGCCCATCCCAGCCAAGCAGGTTGCCTCACTTTTATTTCCTTCCTTGCTTTAGATCACTTCTGTGTTGAATTTTAGCATTCTCTCTTAGGTGATCTATTCGTGTGTGATTATCTACTCACTATTTTGGTTCTTCTTTGTGGAGGAGATGAATACCAGATTCCTCTAGTCAACCATCTTCTTTTTTTTGAGATAGGGTCCTGCTCTGTTACCCAGGATGGAGTGCAGTGGTATGATCAAGGCTCACTGCAGCCTCCACTTCCCAGACTCAAGCAATCTTCCCACCTCAACTTACTGAGTAGCTGGGACCACAGGCACATACTACCATGACCAGCTATTTTTTAAAAAAATTCTGTGAGATGGGGATCTCACTATATTGCCCAGGCTGCCCTCAAACTCCTGTACTCAAGCGATCCTCCCACCTCAGCCTCCCAAAGTGCTGGAATTACAGGCATGAGCCACCATGCCTGGCCTAAGGAACCATCTTGAAGCCCATTGATAAGGGAGCTCTTATATGGTCTTGGTGGGAATGTAAATAAGGATAGCCACTATGGAAAACAGTATGGAGATTTCTTAAAACACTAAAAATATAACTACTATATGGTCCAGTGATCTCACTACTGGGAATTTATCCAACAGAAGAGAAATCAATATATCAAAGGGATACCTGCACTCCCATGTTTATTGCAGTATTCACAATAGTAAAGATCCATATCAATCTAAGTGGATAAAGAAAATATGGCACATATACCATGGAATACTATGCAGCCACAAAAAGAATGAAATCACATCATTTGCAGCAACGGGGATGGAACTGGAAATCATTACATTAAGTGAAATAAGCTAGGAGCAAAAGACAAACTTTGTATGTTCTCATTTAGGGGAGCTTAAAAAGTTGATCTCATGGAAGTAGAGTAAAATGATAGATACCAGAGGTTTGGAAGGGTGTGGAAGGGGGATGAGGAGAGTTTGGTTAATAATGGGTACAAACATACATCTAGATAGAAGAAATAAGTTCTAATGTTCAATAGCAGAGTAGGGTGACTATAATTAACAACAATATATTGTATATTTCAAAATAGCTGGAAGAGAGGACTTGAAATATTCCTAACACACAGAAATGATCAATACTCGAGGTGATAGATACTCCAAATACCCTGACTTAATCATTACACATTCTATGCATGTAACAAAGTGTTACATGTACCCCATCAACATGTATATTATGTATCAATAAAAATAGTGTCATGAAGGCAGGGATTTTGTCCTGGTCATAGATGTATACCCAACACCTAGCACAGTACTTGAAACATAGTGGGTGCTCAATAAATATTTGTTCAGTTCACTAAACAACTCTGAGTTCTAACAATGACTCTGTCATTAACTGGCAACTCTGTGGCTTTGGGCAAGTTCTTTCCTCCCCCTTGAGCCTCGGTTGTACCATCTAGAAAATGATGGTGTGGAACTAAACTATCTCTAAGGTACTTATCAGCTTCATAATGCAATCAATGATTTTATAAATTGACATATATTGCAGCCATTTTCCAAAAGCAGAAAATAAGGGAGCAGGCATCATCATCGTCACTATTCTCTATCACACAATAAGTATTTATTCAGACCCACCATCTGCCATGCTGTATGCTAGTTGTTGAGAATACAGCAATTAATTTAAAAAACACACCCTTCCCTCAAGGAGATGGTAATCTAATTAGGAAATATTCTATATACATGCAAATCAAAATAACAATACAAAGTACAATGCTCAGTGCCAAATGAGTTGAAATCATAATGATAAACAATTTTGATAGCTAAAATTTATTGAGATCTTACTATATACCAGGAATTAATCTAAAAAATTTACTTATATTAACTTATATAAGCCTCACAACAAACCCATGGGAAATATACTATTATTACAACCCTAGGAAACAGGTACTGGTACTACTGTATCTATTAATAAATAGTAAGTGCTACTGGCATGCAGAAGATCTCACAGAGGACTGAGTACAGGCAGTCTTGAAGGAAACAGGAGCTGAGCTGAGCCCCAAATGAAGGATGGAATTTAGATAATCAAAGAAGAAAGAAAGAGACCATTTCAAAAAGGAACAACTTGAGCCAACACATTGAAAGGGAAATGTATATTGCAAATTCAGGGCATAAGAAGTTGAGTGATTTCACTGGACTAGAGTTGCCTGGTAAAACTATCGAAAGATAAGTTTCAAAAGAAAGGTGACAACTGATTTGTGGAGGAGTTTAAATGTCATGCTAAGGAATGTGGCCCTGTTCTTGTATATATTGGGGCTCCAATGAAATTTTTGAGAGTGGAGTTTCATGATCAAAATTACCATCTACGAAGATTAATGTGGCTATGAAGAAACCACTAAAACCTAGGTGTGAAGTGATAAAGGTTCATATTTGGGTTGTTACAGTAGGAGACAAAGAAATTAGGGCTGTAACAGAAACTACAGAAAGAATTAACTATAATCAGTGACTGATTTGATTTTAGATGATGATACGGTTAGGCTTTGTGTCCCCACCCAAATCTCATCTTGAATTGTAATCTCCATAATCCCCACATGCCAGGGGAGAGACCAGGTGGAGATAATTGAATCTTGGGGGCAGTTTCCTCCATGCTGTTCGCATGATAGTGAGTTCTCACAAGATCTGATGGTTTTATAAGAGGCTCTTTCCCCTTCACTCAGCACTTCTCCTTCCTGCAGTCTTGTGAAGATGTCTTGCTTCCCCTTCTACCATGATTGGAAGTTTCCTGAGGCATCCCCAGCCATGCTGAACTGTGAGTCAACTAAACCTCTTACATTTATAAATTACCCAGTTTAAGGCAGTTCTTTATAGCAGTATGAAAAGGGACTAATACAGATGACAAGATGCATATGACAAAGATGACCCCAGTTTTCCAGTTTTGGGTATTTTTACAGAAATGGGTAAGTCTTGAGGAGTGGGAGATAAAAACTTATAGAACAACTTTAGAAACATTTATAAATAACTTAACCATCATCCTGAGAAGACTTACAGTAATGTAAATGTCAAGTTAACTCTGACTTAAATTCAACAGAATAAAGAAAATACTGACTGCATTATCAGGTGCTCATGAGACATTAAATGATAACTTTGCTATAACCATCTAGAAAGGAAGAGAAGTCACACTTCGTGAAGGGTTCTTATTTTCCACTCAGCTAAAAATTGTGAAAAGCTACTTGAACTTATACAGAGCACATTGGTAAATGAGAATATTTATTAATGCATGGTATGATGGATATCCTCCATTTGCCCATTTTCACTCTCCACCCTTTGCTTTGCTCCTGCCTGAGAAGCTCACCTATATGGATCTTATCAATTGGCTTCTTTCTCTATGGCTTCTGAATGGACTTGGCCAATTGTGAGCCCAGTAAGTGATCAGAGGGAGGGAGAAAATAAAGTCAGAGTATTTAATCCTAAGGTTGTTCTGGCCTGGCTGTGCCCCTAATCCAAAAGACACTGCTCTTCTCAAGTCAGCCTCCCTTACAGGACTCTCTCCTTCTTGGTGCCAGTAACTGCTCCCTCTTCTTGTCCCTTCAGCTTAGAAATAGTAATAGCTGCTTGTGCTATTACTATGCTATACCTAGTATCCCTTATGCCCACACCTCTGTAAATAGTTTCTTTATGAATAGATCCTCTTCAAATTATTCTAATCTAAATGTATTACATCTTTTCTATTAGCACATTCTGACTGACACACTTGAAAAGTGGGTTTTACATATATACTACATAGTCTAGGTCAATGTAGTATCATGGTAAAGAGCTTGGGTTCTAGGGTCAGCCTAACCTATCTTTGAGTCACAGATCTGCCATTTGCTAACCTATGTGGCTTTGGGCAATGTTTTTCATCTGTGAATCACAGTTTCTTCCTCTGCAAAAATGGGAATAACAATAGTATTTTCCTCAAAGTGCTGTTATAAGGATTAAATGAGACAGTATATGTAAAGTGCCTGACACAGTGCTCAGCATGTATAAGTACTCGATAAATATTAATTATTCTTCTCATTCTTTTTATAGCTCATAGCATCCACAGAGGTGGGAAGTACAGTTTGAAAATTCATTAATTAGGGTCCTGTTTACAATTTTATTGTTAACCATAATTGCATCTTTAAAATAGTCTCCTGACTTCATTCAAGTAATTATAGCCTGTCAGTAAATGATGGGTTTAAATTTCTGCACATATGCTAGAATTTTACGCATCTTGCACTTCACAGCAGGGACCCAGTCTTAGTCGACACTTTCTTGCTCTGACATCTGCACTCAATACATAGGGTCTTACTTAAGCAAAGACATAATTGTCCTTCAAAATAAAAGTGTAAACAGGATTGTGGATCTCAGATTTGTTAACTTCCTCCCTTACTGTGACCATTCTAGTTACACTATCTGCACTGGACTGTCAGCATTGCAGAAAGTCAGCAAGTTGTTATACAAAATAAGAAACTAGAACTCCAAGAAACTGAGGCAAAGCTACAGGTGAAGGGAAAGACCCAGGCAGAGGAGCTTACTAGCCCTGTGATTTTAACCAGGAGTGTGAGTTCAGTACAAAGTTAGAAGTCAGAAATCAAGGGCTTGGGTCTTAGAAGCCATAAAAGGATCATGGAAGTGAGAATCAGGCAATGTACCTAATATTTAAGATATATCTATTCAATACCTACTATGTGCAATAATTCATAACAGGCAGTGAGTTAGGTCTTCGTGGGAATGTGAATAAGGATAGCCACTATGGAAAACAGTATGGAGATTTCTTAAAACACTAAAAATATAACTACTATATGATCCAGTGATCTCACTACTGGAAATTTATCCAACAGAAAAGAAATCAATATATCAAAGGGATACCTGCACTCCCATGTTTGGATATAGAAAATAAAAACAAGACAGAGATGTAAAATCCAACATCTAGGCAAACATCCTGAACCGAGTCCTTTGTAGGAAAAGGCATGAGTTCAAGTATCTGGACAAGCAACTGAGGCAGGATACATGGAGTTCTAGCAACAAAAAGTCTTGGTAACTGAAGGCAAGTCCCCCCTTTCTAATCACGGAGTCGCTTCTGTACTTCTATCCAAGGCAAGCTTCACTCCTTGGACATGGCCACCCTCAAGCTCGCAAATGAAAGAATCTTAAAAGCTGCAGGTGACTGAATGGAAGAATAAAGTTAAAATGAGAAAGATAAATAAATTCTGGCACACATACATAAAAAGTACAAACATAAAAAGTGCATGTTGTAAGTCCTCCATAAGCCGAACAGTTTTGTTGCTTGTCTGTTTTCGTTTCTCATATTACATTATTCATAGATTGAAATACTCCAAGTCGGATAAAAATCAAATGACTTCCTCACCACCAATAAAGGGAAGAGAGATATATATGCACTGGGTTTATGAGGCTGCAAAGGGAAATGTTGGAGAGCGTCTCTATAAAACTAGGGGTAAGATTCCATTCAAGACAAAGGAAAACAGACACATGCTGAGGATGAAAGAAAACAGCAACAAAATGAGAACAGAAAAATGAAACAAACAGAAGGGAAAGTTAGCTTTGGGGTATGTTGTAACCACCCAGCCCAACACTCTATCACTATCCTTGGAAGAACCGTGCTATGGGAGGAGAAGAGGCGGGAAGCAATTAAAAGATGTGGCCAGATCCTAAAACAAGCTTTCACAATATTAAAGGGTACCAGCTGCTTTTCTTAAAACTCCAATAGACAAAACTGTGAAATTATCTGGCCAAAAATGGGGTTCTATTATACAAATTGGAAAAGAATTTTACTTTTTCTCAAATATAATGATTTCATCAAATACAATTCATTACCTAATCATTTGTATCAAAAGGCTTGAGAAAAATAAATGATCTAATATTTTGTCTGGGAATTAAAACCATGTATTTTACATTATATATAATTTTCAAAATAAATTTGCCCTTGTCTTGCCCTTGAATATACAATTCCATCATGTATTCTTGGCAGCCAAGATTGATTCATGACTTAGGTTGGATTCCTCCCAGAAGCTGACGCTGACACAAGAATGTGAGTGCAAGTGGTGTATGTGGGAGATGATCCCAGAAAGCACTGGTAGAAAAACAGGGAAATGTGGCGGGTTAGAAAAGGAAGCCCATACAGGGTGCAATACTGAACACGTCACCACTGAGTAACTGGTATTCTATCCCACTAGAGAAGTCTGCGAGAGAGTATAAAACACCTCAGAGCTATCCCAATAGAAGGACCAGGAGCTGGGAGTATTTATCTCTCAATTCCCCCCAGTACTTAGGTGAAGGCCGCTTCACTTGGGGGAGGGGGTATATTAACTCCAGCATAGATCCTACAGGCTCCAGAGACCAGAGAAAGCACACAGGTAATGAGTTGCAGGTGCTTGCAGTTAAAAGCTGTCAGATGGGTATACACAGAAATGGTGAGGGCCCAGGAGATGTGGGTGTGGCCACAACAGTGTCTGCTGCAACACACAACTTCTTCCAGCTACCTGAAGGATGAAGGAATAAGTTCAATGGCATTTCGAGGCATCTTCCAACTTTATAATTCTTTGATTACGTAAAGAAAACATGTAAAAGTGTTCTAATTACTATAATATAAAAATATACATGAACACCTGATGATTTAAGTTTAAGAAGGCAAGGACCATGAGTATCTGGTTCACTACTATAGCCCCTTGTTTGCACTGTGCCCGTGCTGTGTCTGGCACATAGAAAGCTTTCTAATCAGTCAATGTTTGTTGAACAAATGAGTAAGTAGGTAATTATAATCAAAAGGTACGCAATTCAGTTCACATTTACACTTCTCTGGTCAACTAGTCATCTACAGCCTTTTGTTTATTTGAACAGAAGCCTCTTCTCTAACAAAGGTCAGCAAATATTCTACAGAATCAGTTTTCAGTGAGGGAAAGAGTTCCTCTTTAAGCTAACAAATGACTTCATTTTACAATAGCATGACAGACAGGTTCTTAATTAATTTGCTAATAGTTTTTCCCTATGTATGGTTATTAACTCTAGTTGAATCTTTAGCCATGACACAACGTGTGCATATATCTATGCCACATACAGATGTATTTGCATACATATGAATAAAAGGAAGACCATACAAATGGTTGACTTTATATATATCAATTGTATTTTATGGAACACTCCCAGGTTTTGACAATTGGTTTAGCACAATTTAGCTACAAGTGCTTAAAATATTCTTGAGTATGAAGAAGTAAAATGCTGCCTTTCCACAAGATGCAGGAAGAAAGTTCGCAAGAAAAATCAGGGCAATTTTGCATAGCAACTTCTATATTTACATATCAACAATCTGTTTAATGAGGAACACCAAAAATAGCAGATCAAGTAAGTCCAGAAGCTGCAAACACAACACATCCTGCAAAATTCAAAACAATAGCAGTTGAGCAAGCCTGACCTGTGTTTAAATATTGGAAAAATACAATGTTCCTTTAAAGCAAAACAAAGCAAAACAAATCTCCTGGCTTGCCTTCTTCAAACTAGAAGAACTGTATGCTGATCACATAGGATGTGGTCCTTATCTGCAAATCTCAGCTATGCTAGTGAACTCAGTTCTCTTCTGAAGTACTGTCCTGGTCCTGTCAGTGAGTTAATTAGTCATCAGTGAACAAGTACCCACTGTGAGCTGAACACAGAAATAAACATTATTGAGGGGCAACAAAAGAAACAAGGCCCAATTTCTGTCCTTGAAGAGTGAGGACCTGGTTGCTTACATAGAGCACACATTTTAAAATAATGATAATAACCCTTAAAAATGCTTACAAAGAAACATCAAGCAGTGCCAATTAAGAGTGGAGAGAGGAAGAGTAAAAGAGATTGTGGTTGAAGTCTAAAAACCCATAAAGTGAGCGGAGGGGAAAATAAATACTTATTGGCAAATCTTAAAATAGTTGTATTAGCGAAAGAGTTACAAACCAGTTGTGTCAGATGGAAGCACTTTGTAGATTATCTAGCCAGCCACTATGTTTTAAAAATGTGTATTTGAATGACTGTAAGTTCTATCATGCCCTATTCATACCAACCCTGATAGTTTCACACATTTATAGTCAGTTGCTTGCCTGCCCAGTGAAACCATTTAAATTTGCTCTCCCTGAGTTACAGGGGAAAAAATATCATTTAGTAACTTGCTACTAAAGCATGGTCCATGGATCAGCAGCATCAGCATCAGCATCAGCATGATCTGGGAGTTTGTTAGACACGTAACCTCTCTTTAAAGTTCATATGGAACCAAAAAAGAGCCCGCATTGCCAAGACAATCCTAAGCAAAAAGAACAAAGCTGGAGGCATCACACTACCTGACTTCAAACTATACTACAAGGCTACAGTAACCAAAACAGCATGGTACTGGTACCAAAACAGAGATATAGACCAATGGAACAGAACAGAGCCCTCAGAAATAATACCACACATCTACAACGATCTGATCTTTGACAAACTGGATAAAAACAAGAAATGGGGCAAGGATTCCCTATTTAATAAATGGTGCTGGGAAAACTGGCTAGCCATATGTAGAAAGCTGAAACTGGATCCTTTCCTTACACCTTATACGAAAAATTAATTCAAGATGGAATAAAGACTTAAATGTTAGACCTAAAACCATAAAAACCCTAGAAGAAAACCTAGGCAATACCATTCAGGACATAAGCATGGCAAGGACTTCAAGACTAAAACACCAAAAGCAATGGCAACGAAAGCCAAAATTGACAAATGGGATCTAATTAAACTAAAGAGCTTCTGCACAGCAAAAGAAACCACCATCAGAGTGAACAGGCAACCTATAGAATGGGAGAAAATTTTTGCAATCTACCCATCTGACAAAGGGCTAATATCCGAATCTACAAAGAACTTAAACAAATTTACAAGAAAAAAATCAAACAACCCATCAAAAAGTGGGCAAAGGATATGAACAGACATTTCTCAAAAGAAGACATTTATGCAGCCAACAGACACATGAAAAAATGCTCATCATCACTGGCCATCAGAGAAATGCAAATCAAAACCACAATGAGATAGCATCTCACACCAGTTAGAATGGCGATCATTAAAAAGTCAGGAAACAACAGATGCTGGAGAGGATGTGGAGAAATAGGAACACTCTTACACTGTTGGTGGGACTGTAAACTAGTTCAACCATTGTAGAAGACAGTGTGGAGATTCCTCAAGGATCTAGAACTAGAAATACCATTTGACCCAGCTATCCTATTACTGGGTATATACCCAAAGGATTATAAATCATGCTACTATAAAAACATATGCACACATATGTTTATTGTGGTACTATTCACAATAGCAAAGACTTGGAACCAACCCAAATGTCCATCAATGATAGACTGGATTAAGAAAATGTGGCACATATACACCATGGAATACTATGCAGCCATAATAAACGATGAGTTCGTGTCCTTTGTAGGGACATGGATGAAGCTGGAAACCATCATTCTGAGCAAACTATCGCAAGGACAGAAAACCAGACACCGCATGTTCTCACTCATAGGTGGGAATTGAACAATGAGAACACTTGGACACAGGGTGGGGAACATCACACACTGGGGCCTGTCGTGGGGTGGGGGGAGGGGGGAGGGAGAGCATTAGGAGGAATACCTAATGTAAATGAGGAGTTAATGGGTGCAGCACACCAAGATGGCACATGTATACATATGTACCAAACCTGCACGTTGTGCACATGTACCCTAGAACTTAAAGTATAATAATAATAAAAATTTTAAAAAAATTAAAAAAAAGAAATGCAGCCTCTCAGGCATCACCACAGACCTACTGAATTAGAATGTTAATTTTAACAGATTCCAGTTGATTTCTATGCATGCTAAAGTTTGAGAACCACTGGTTTAGTTTAGCACACATGAAAGAAAGCCCTACTTCAGCCAAGAGTAATTAGAAATAGGGACTGTGCTACTCACCAAGTGATAGGGTAAAAATAAACTTCAAAAAAATTGAGATCAGTCAAAAGGTAAACTAAATACAAACAAAACATAACTTTTAAAGCAGTGGTTTTCAAACATCAGTGTCCATCAGAATTACTTGAAGTACTTGCAGACTCTGGCTGGACCCTGACTGAGACTCTGAGGAGATGTGGGATGGGGCCTTTCAAATAGGCACTTACAGGTGAGGCTAATTGCTATAGATTGAATTGTGTCCTCATAAAATTCATACACTGATACCCTAACCACCAGTGTGACTGTATTTGGAGTGAGGCATTTAGGAGGTAATTAATATTAAACAAAGTCAGAAAAGTGGGGCCTAATGCCATAGAATTGGTGGCCTTGCAAGAGGAAAAGAGAAAACGCTCTCTTTCTCTACTCCTCCCTCCCTCCATCTCTCCCTCTCTCTCTCCATTCCTCTCCCCATCCCCTGGCCTTCACTCTTTCCCTGTCTTCCTCTTCCCCTTTCCCTCTCCCCCTCTTTTTCCCAGTCCCACCCTCTCTCTCTTCCACTCTTCCTCTCTTCCTTCCCTCTCCTCCCCCTTTCTCCTCTTATCATCTCCCTCCCTTCCACTTCCCACTCCTCTTCTCTCACTCCTTCTTTTCATTCCCCCCTCCCTCTCCATGCTCCATGCTCTATATGCACTCAAAGGAAAGGCCATATCAGGACAAAGTGGCTATCTGCAAGCCAGGAAGAGGGCCCTCAGCATAAACAGATGATGCCAGCACCCTGATCTTGTACTTCCCAGCCTCTAGAACTGTAAGCAAGTACATTTCTGTTGTTTAAGCTACCCAGCCCATGGTATTTTTTCTAGCATCCCAAGCTGACTAACACAACGAGGCAGGTCATCCCCTAACCTCACTTTTTCCTGGACAGACCTCCCTATATCCTGGGCCTCCTAACAAACATGGATTACTTCTGCTACTACTATTTTCTACCCCAGGGCCTCTGAAGATTTCAGTGGCAAAGCCCAGGAAAAGTGCATCATCATACTCTCAAATGAAAGGGGCAGGAAAGCATGAGGGATCAGTTGTTATTGTCAGAATGGGGTAGCCCAAGCAGCCTGGGAAGGCAATTGTGATGTTGGAGATGGGACAGAGTTTCCACAGGCAAAGATGGAGAAGAAGGAGAGTCTAGGCTGGCTCCTCTTCCTTCCCCCAAGTGCAATTGTCAGGTGGCTGGCATTTTGTCTCATTTTCCACTCTAGAATTCAGCCCTAACAAAACCTCCAATCTTCATCTCTAAACATGATTACCATGGTGGTTGAAGTCACAGCTAAGACTAGCGTAGGTAATTTTGTTGTTGTTTTTTCATGGGTTTCCTACCTTTTTTCAACCTCAGTTCAAGTGCAAACATTCCAAGTACAAACTCTGGGTCCCTACCACAACCTCCAGTCAAGCTACTCCATCTTAGTACTCCAACTCTCCCTTGCACTCCAGCCATGATATCTCCCCATATTTCCTATCCCTATAGCAAAAGAAGAGGCCACATCTGTTGGGATTGGAGCAAATGGATCAGAGAAGGCTGGGACTCTAGGGATAAGCAAGATTTCCATAGTCAGAGATAGAGGGAAGGTAATTCCCAGTAAGAGCAAAGACATACTGCAAAATACTGTCTTTCAAACTTTATTATACCTCAGTGTCACCTGGAAAGCCAGTTATAATTAAGATTTGGGGGAAGTCATTCTAATTCAGTAGGTCTGAGGCCCAGGAATCTGCATTTTAACCACCATTTTTTTAGCTTACTCAGGTGGAGGCAATCAAAATATCACACTTTGACAACAACTATTTGGATCCACTGGTTCAGTAGAACAATCCTTCACACAGCTGTGACATTATATATCTGAGTTCTAGTCTAAATGGGAGAAGTGAGCTCTTTCCTTGTGATGGACAAGGACGAGGGGGAATAAACAGTCCTCCAAAGTATTTTAAAATAAAGGATGAAATTTGCTAGAGGAGAGGCCTGACATTGGAGTTTCAGGGACTGTAACCACGCATTTCAGATTTCCAACTTCTTCTCTAACACCTAAAAGCAGAACATGCTTTTAGTTTCCTGCCAGTGACCTGTTATTTTGCCCCCTCTACAACAGTTTTTAAGTTGCTTTTCCTATCTGAGTCCATATTTTGCTTCAGGTCAGAAAACCTCCACATCACCACCAGATGTTTCTTAAAAAAAAAAAAAGTCTCAACCATACTTCTTCTTTGCTTAATATTTTTATGATAACTGTTCCCTAACTTCTGTGTACACTATTTAAAGAGCTTATTTTTAAAATGCAGATTCTTGGGCCTGATATCTGTCCCCCCACCCCCACCCACACACACACATTTTAATATTTTAATTCTGTAGATTAAGGGTATGGCCCAGGAATATGCATTGTAACAAGCTCCCCAAGTAATTCTGATGCAAACTCTGGATAGATGCTCATAAATTCATGTAGGATCTATCCCAGGAACAATTTGCACTGCTCACTGGGGCCTTTAAGAGATACCATTCAACTCTTAGGACTGTCAAGCTCTGCAGTGGATGCGTGGGAGAAATGTTTGGGGCCTGAGAATCTTCCCGAGTTTGGGAAACCCCACAGGCTTCGAGGTTCCTGACCAGAGGAGGAATATGATAAAAACACAAAGTGATTATTTGAAAAACTACATACAAGCACAACCGTAGAGGAGATGGGATTAGAGTCTGAGAAGAACTAAGCCAAAGATTGAGGAGCTTCACAAATAAACTCAATGAGTCTCCTAATAAAGTAACTTCATTTTGTTTTTTGTGTATTTCTTTTTTGGTTGTTTGGTTTTGGCCTTGAAAAACTTTAATGAAAGTGGAATCCTGGAAAAATATGGCAAAAGAGAAAACAAAAAAAAAACAAAAGCCTTCCTCAGAAAAGGAATGAATGGATCTCAGGAATTAGCTGCTTTGTGCAAATCTAGGCTCAGTGTATGCAACCTTGCTTCATTTTCCTGCTGCACTTTTAAGTCAGAGGAGAAAAGTGTTTAGAACAGAAAAGCAAAAAGAAAGGACAAGCAAGAAGCAAAGCAGAAAATACATTCAGTGCCTAGGGGATTGGCACGGGGGTGGGGATGGGGAAAGGTTGTGGGGAGAAACAGACGAGAATTTAGAGCAGGATTTTTTTTTAATTGAGTAAGGAAATAATTCCACAGCACTAAGAGCCACATCACACTAGAGACTGAGCAGAGCAGCCCAGACCAATAACGCATGCCATATGGTGAGTTAGAAGCCAAGTGTGCCTGGCGCCCTCAGCTCAAAGAAAAGTCTACCTTTCAGAAGCTGATAATTTTGCCGACCACCTGGGGTTCTTTCACTGTGGCATCCCTGGGGACATGAGACTGCATTGTTTCCCCCAGCAAAAACTGGTAGATATGTCAAGCATAGGAGGATTTTTCAAACTACATGTTTCAGTGCAGCCAACAATGAGGCAGTCAGTGTGCTTAAAAGGAAGAGTTTGCACTGATTTCAGTCGTTGGGCCAGTAAAACGACTTTATTAGAAATTATCATTAATAACACCTAATGTCAGGGATTTTCATGATGGCCCTGCTGATATCCCACATCGCTATCTTAGATTTTTTACTACTGTACTTCAATAGATGAGGTGTAGAACCTTGCTCTGGACTTATTCTTCTATTTTCATGTGGGCACACACGCTTCCCTCACACACACTGAGCCCCCATAGTAAAACTCCCGTGTCCTATGTGCCATTAACTCAGGCACATGGATGAGTGACTGCTAATCTGATAACCATGTCCAGCCTACTGTATTAATGAAAACGAATATCCTAATGATCATATAAAAATGTGTCAGGTTGGTAGCATAGTGGTTAGGAGTCAACTACAGCTGGTTTCTAATGCTGGCTCTATCAGCTATTAGCTGCCTGACCTTGAGATAGTCATTAAATCACTGTGTGCCTCCATTTGATTTCATCTGCAAATCAGAAGTTTTGTCAGGGGATTTGCCAGTATTCAATGAGATCATGTATGTCTAGCATTCAGCACAGAGCCTACCTTATAACAAATGTCCAAATGTTTTTAGCCATTTTGATGTTGCTGCGGATTCTACTCCTCTCCAGGACTGTTCAGATTTCAATAGGGAAGTTCTAGAGACACGTTAGCAACAGTCATCCTGGGTATTTATGAAGGAGTAGGAAGGGGAGTTGAGCTTGGGGCCTTATTAATTCCAGCACAACCAGGGCAGAACTCATCAGATTTCCTGAATCGTTCCTCACTGATGGCTTGGACCATGCCTCTTAGTGTTTCCATTTCTGGTCCACAAAATGGGATTGTACTGAGGCCAAATTGTCTCCTCTATATGAAAGGAAAGAAAGGGGGCCTAAAGAAAATACGAGGTGGGACTGCTGTAGTCCTTTGTATTCCTCAGTGTGCTATTTTTGGCACTCTGTCCTCACAGTATGTCTCTGTTTTTCATTCCTTGCCAGAACCAAATTCCAATTAGGAGTTCATCAACAGTAGGAATTCTGCTGCAGAGAATAAAATAATTGTGACATGTTTGTTTTAAAGCTGATTTTTAGTTAATAAACCATCTGTTGGGGATAACTGGTGCCTTACAAAAATTCTTTTATAAATAAATCAGGAAGTTGACAGGTCCAAAAGCAATATCTATATATAGACAATACTAATGATAGAGAATATATATATGTATATATATACACACACACACACACACACACACATACATACACATTTCAGACTACATGTACAGCAGCTGATTAGGTATCTAATTAAACTTCTACTCGGGGCAGTCAGGAAATGTCCTAAACCTCATTTATCAATGAGATAAACTGGAAAAGACTAGTGCAATAGAAGGTATCACATGTGCAACATTAATAAACAAGCAAACTATAACCACACAGGGACAAAAATTCAATAGGGACTCCAAAGGACTCTATCTTCTAGAGTGAAGAAATTATACCCTTAAGATCAATGGCCTTTTCAAGCAAAAGGAAAAAATAATAATTCAATACATAGAAACAGAGAGTAGAATGTTAGTTACCAGGGGCAGGAGGTTGGGGAGATATAGGTCAAAAGGTGCAACGTCTAGGAATGTAATGTACAGCATGAGGACTATAGTTAATAATATTGTATTGTATAGTGAAAATTTCCTGAGGGTGGATTTTAGGTACTTTTACCACACGCACACACACACACACACACACACACACACACACACACACACCCCTACCCCTTCCCACACACACAAGCTAACTATATGAGACCAGAGATATGTTAATTTTTTTGACTGTAGTAATTATTTTACTATGTACAGTCATGTATCACTTAATGATGGGGATTTCATCATTGTGAAAACATCATGGAGTCTACTTACACAAACCTAGGTATAGCCTAAGACACACTTAGGCTATATGGTATAGCCTAAGACACACTTAGGCTATATGGTATAGCCTAAGACACACTTAGGCTATATGGTATAGCCTATTGCTCCAAGGCTACAAACCTGTACAGCATGTTACTGTACTGAAAACTGTAGACAATTGTAACACAATGCTAAGTATTTATGTGTCTAAACATATCTATACATAGAAAAGGAACAGTGAAAATACAGCATTATAATCTTATGGCACCATCATTGTATATGTGGTCCGATGTTTGGTTGATTAAAACATCATTATGTGGTGGGGGGCTGTATATGTATATCAAAATATCATGTTATACACCTGAAATATATACAATAAAAATGTTTAAAACCCAAGATGTCACAAGGCAGAGCACAGAGAAAAGATCTAAGCAGTGTATTAACAACTCTTAGTGAGTATTCCCCGAAGCTTCCATTTATCCCACCACCCCCATTCTAATCTTGGTTTAAGTTGATCATGATTAAATTAATCTGATCATTAAATAACGCTAATGAGAGAAGAGGTGATGATCCAGACACATTTATTTTTACCATAGCCAGGACTCATTGCCCCTACAGCCATGGCATCTAGGATCCTGGGGTAATAAATGCAAATGGAATCAGAGAACAGAGACTGACCAACCAGAATCTATGTAAGTAATATGGACACATAACAAATTCCTCATCATAAATATCAACATCCACACCTCAAGACTGTTTCAGGGAGAAAGGCTTTCACAAAGCTTTTATAGGCTCCACTTCTCCAGTCCCCTTCTCCTAAATCTGTCCCCCTCCCAGATACAACAGGCATATAACCAAAGGGGGTGGTAGTGGAAAGATCATAAGAAACAATATAAATTAGTTTGAGGCTATATCCTTCAATTTATGCCCATGGCCCATGGTAGTCTTTGATTATATATATATACATACATTTTTTTTTTTGAGATAGTCTCGCTCTGTCACCAGGCAGGAGTGCGGTGGCGCGATCTCGGCTCACTGCAACCTCCGACTCCCTGGTTCAAGGGATTCTCCTGCGTCAGCCTCCCGAGTAGCTGGGATTACAGACACGCACCACCATGCCCAGCTAATTTTTGTATTTTTAGTAGAGACGAGGTTTCGCCATGTTGGCCAGGATGGTCTCCATCTCCTGACCTCGTGATCTGCCCACCTCGGCCTCCCAAAGTGCCGGGATTACAGGTGTGAGCCACCACGCCCAGTCAATACTATGTTTTTTACTGTCTTATCTCATTTGTTGATTTCCGAACCAGGCCAAGACAGCACTCCTTGATAATCATGCCAAACTTCAAAAATTTTGAATTCTTGATTTTTATGTACCAGGCTTGAGAAACATACATTTTCCTCTTTTCCCACCTTTATTCTTGTTTACAGGGGTTCTATAATGGGGTCCAAGCCATGAGTGTGTGACAGGTATTTCAGCTCAATTAGGTGGGGAAGGAAGAAAGAAACAAAGGAAAGCCATAAGTGGATGGTCACTCAAAATCTTTAAGACTTTCTGACAATTAGGATCCTGACTGAGAATGGGGCTGGGAGCAAAGTTTGTTTCTATACCCCCTTCCTACTTCACTGTTAATTCTATATTAATGTTTGACTTTTCTATGATTAATATTGTGATTAGCAATTATAACAATAGCATTATTAATATTAATTATTGGGATGATAATGTAGTGGTGGCCTTTGGAGAGATCTCATCTAGGTTTTTGCTTTATAATTTATCAGTAACAGGAATGGTGGATATTCTAGGAAAAGGAATACAGTACACTGCTGTGAGTTTTCTATTGTCCATCAAATAGACCCCAGTGTGGTACCTAACCAGAACAAAGTGGTGCTCTCAATTCCATGCAACTCATCAGGCATCTTGTGGGCCTTACCATGCTACCCAGCCTCAAAAGCAAATGCCAGCTGAAAATCCCATCATGTTTTCTCAAAGTGACTGAGCCAATGTTTTTCTGTCAAATTTAAGAGCACACAATGTCAGCAGACAGGTCCACATTGCACCTCTGTCACTACATTTTAGACTCTCTAAGTTCCTATAAGCTCTGTGGATGTTCAGATCATGCTGTGACCCGGCTAAGGGTTGTTCCATTTGCCACAATTCTCCCATTAAGGTTTTCCCTGCCAGGCTTTCAACATGCAGACATTAACAAAAAGCAAGATCCAACTGCAGCTGTATCACCTATTGTCCCTCAACAGTTGGAAACTAACACACAGTTGGCAGAGGTTTAATCTCTAGCTATGGCAACCCTGTGTGTGCCCCCAACTACCATGACCCTCAATTACTCAGAGGCCCAGCTCCCCAGGAAAGGAAAGCACGATAAGGCAGGTCCCCTTAGTGCCTTTCCCTGTGATGTGATCTCTGTGGCCCTATGATCACAGATGAATCCAGGAACTGTTTTCTTGCCAAGGCCCAAAAAGAGACAGACGGATCCATCAGGAACCTAAGAGCTATTAATCTCAGGACATTCCTTCCAACCTGAAGAATGCCCCTTCACTTGTTCCTGTTATTAATGTACATAGAGCTGATTCAAAACACTGTGCTTCCATGCCAAGATTTCACTTTGGGATTTCTTTATCTTTTCTAGCCTGCTCTGTGCCTTACATCAGATGGTGTGTTATGGGGGAGGGAGGAAGCAAGGAGCCAGAGAAGGGAATAATAGGGAAAGGAAAAAAAAAAGAAGAATCTATGGTTTTTGTAATGAAAGCCTGCCTTATGTCAACTAAGTAGCTCTCTCTAGCCTGCAACAAAATCTGAAATTTCAAACAGCACTTATACTTTTGACATTATTTCAATCCAACCGAGATATATAGGACATCTACTTAAAGTGAGGCACCATGCTAGACTACGTAGGAGATGTGGTCCCCAGGCTTTAAGAAGATTTAGTATACAGGGGAAATGAGAAGGACAAAAGTAACTGGGAAAGACTAGGAAATGCAATAGGTACTCTAGTAGAAGCACAAGGAAATAAAAGATATGAGAGCATAGACATTTCTTGGGAGAGCACAGGGAGTCTCCACTAGGATTTCAGAGTATTGCCGAGTGGCAGGATGCTAAGAAGCATGAGAGAAAGCACCAATACCATTTCTTGAGCTCCTTCTCCAAACTGTAAGACTTTAAAACATGTCAAATGTGGTTTCCGACCTAGCTTAACATATGGAGTCAGCACTCATCTCTGTCCCATCGTTTGAGGAGCAAAGAACACCTCCTCACCTCAAAGTCCATCCCTGACCAGGAAATTCTATAAACTGAGATAGCCTACCTAGACATGTCCCTTTCTGGTGCTTTTTTCTAGCTCCCATTTTTCCTCCAGAGGAGATAGATAGATGAAAGTCACATCAAGTACAATGCCAGAAAGGCCCTGGAGAAACCTGAGGGTCCCAGGTACCCAGGTGGAGCCGAGATGGAGACACAGGGGAATAATAAAGGATGGATAATACCACTTGGGCCAAACTCTGCCAAATAGCCTCTGCAGGGAGCTGGTTAAGAGAAAGCTTCTGGAGTCAGGCACCCTTAGCTTTGACTCCTGACTCTGTCACTTAATCTTAGATAATTTACTTTACCTTTTTGGACATTAATTTCCTCACCTACGCAACAAAGATAATGATGCCTACTTCATAGGGATGTCCCAGTGTTTAAATGAGATAATGTTGGTATAATGCTGGGAGATCACGAATGCTCAATAAGCAGTTCACAATTTGGTTTACAGCTAATCCAGACAGTGAAGGCATATACTAATGAGGAAATGATACTTATCCACTGTGTAATAGTTAGAATTCCACGTTAGTGGAGGGGGGGTGTAAAGGGGGAAAATACAAGGTTGTCTATCAGATTACAGAAATCGATTTTTTAAAAAACACTTCCAAAGGAGAATTTTAGCAGAAGGCTGGGCCTGTGGGGCAGAGAAACCTGAACAGGAGTAGTTGGAGTGTCTGACAGGAGGAGGCCTCCTAGGAGTGGTCAAAGATGGGTGATGGAGAGATCAGTGAGGTACCCTTTTCCCCTGAGTATTTGTCAGAGATGAGGACTGAGGATGAAACTTTCAGGAATGGGAGTTGTAGAATGAACACAAATCAAAAGATTACTTTGTATATATGTATGGAAGGAAGGGACTCTGAGGTTGCAGGGGGTGAGGTCTGCTGTTACAGGCTCTAATGATGATTTCACAACTTGCAGACAGATGGAAAAAGCCGAATGGAAAAGTTGGGAAGGCTGGGGAGGGTGAGGGGGTGGGACTCTATATTTCTTCTTACCCCCTTCTCTTTTTGTAATGCTATTTCTTGGTTAGTCAGGAGCACAGTATTAATGTCTTTCTATAGAAGTTTCACAAAACTTCATACCTTTGACTTCCCAAATGAGATGACTTAGGTGGCAGACTCTAGGTGTGGTTACCATAAAATTCAAAACAAAAAGATGCAACTAGCTTCAGGCAAGAGAGTTGCTATGGTCTGAATGTTTATATCCCCCCAAAATTAACATGTTGAATTCCCAATCCCCAAGGAAATGTTATTAGGATAGGGGACTTTTGAGAGGTGATTAGGCCTCAAAGAGATCCCTCACCCCTTCTGCCATGCGAAGACACAGTGAGAAGATGGCCATCTATGAACCAGGAAGTGGGCCCTCAGCAGGCACTGAATCTGCCATCACTTTGATCTTAGACTTCCTAGCCTCCAGAGCTATGAGACATAAATTTCTGTTGTTTAAAAGCCAAAATGTTATATTTTGTTATAGCAGCCAGAATGGACTGAAACAATAATCTTTTAAAGCAAACAAAGCTCCACGTGAGTGAGTACAGAAAATGAGAGGAACTGAAACAGTTAGGAAAATTAGAGCAATGCCTCTGAGGTAGAGACTGAGTGTGCAGGCTCTGAGGGCAATTCCATGGCTGATGAACTGCAGCTTCTCTGCCACCAAGTCTCTCACTCCTCTATCAACTTCCTTCTTTTTCCTCCTTGGAGTTATATGTCTTGGTTAGACAGCACTGCTGTGTTAGATCATAAAGCTTCATGCCTCACACCTCCCAACCAGATGACCTTTTATGATAGACACTGACAGGAAAGCCTAAGTCAAAGCTGTGCCTAGGGGTAGCTCTGCTAACATCTAGCTAAGAACGCAGCAAAAGGGTTGCACTGGAGCAGGTGCTTTGGGGAAAATGGATTCCAATCTAAAGGAAGGAAGCAGGACTGAAACTTCTGACAAGGTATAATGCCTGTGGATGAAACCTGAATTTGCTAGCTCTGGAGAGGATCTTTGGTCTCAGAAGGAGAGAATCTAGGGAATAGAGGCTTCACTTCAATTATAGAAACACCTATCTGTTTTCCAAGGGAGCAGAATAGAAAAATGTGCTCTGCTACCTGGCTTCTCTTTTTTGTGCTTATCACTTTATGTTCATAGTGTCTCTCATAGTTGAAGGCTGAGCTTTATAGTACATATAGAATACAAGCCCACAGCTATTTCAATTGTTAGATTATTCTCTGTCAGTGCATGTTACAATGATTCCATGTCTTTTTGCTAAA
Organism: Pan paniscus; assembly: GCF_029289425.2. Classification (NCBI taxonomy): domain Eukaryota; kingdom Metazoa; phylum Chordata; class Mammalia; order Primates; family Hominidae; genus Pan; species Pan paniscus. The sequence goes on from NC_073272.2 coordinate 128,460,478, forward strand.
CTATTTTGAAATACTGTTTCATCAAGTTAAAATACTAAACATTTAGTTGTGCCATAGCATGATTTTTACTTGTTTTGTGGCTCTTGTGGGATAAATGATCACATGTGATGTGACAAGGAAGATACCATGGTCCAATCACCCACAAAGTAGTAGAAAAGAGATAGACAGCAAGACAAAAAGAAGCAGAAATAGCAGGGACACAATGTGGTGGGAGGTTTGAAAGGGAAAGAGATTTATTTAGGGAAATAAGCTTTAGTAGATCCATGTACCGAGTTTCCTAAGCCAGCAGGGTCAGTTTAGAATTGATCTGCAAGACAATGTTTGAATGCATTCTATACTTTCTTTTGCTCCCCACCAGCATACTATATTTTGATGATTGGTCTTTTGGCACAAGACTAGAAAATGCATAACTGTGAGGGCAGAAAGCATTGCACACATTAAACAGTGGTTGGTGCAACACACATTTAGTGTATCTCACAGCGATCTGCATTTGCTCAATTTCAACCCACTGGACTGCTAGATAATGGGAATTGCAGCCTGAATGTCTAGGCTGGGGTAGAATAGATCCCCTGGAATTTTTTTCTAATATCTATTTACCAAGCTCCCTAACTGATGTAAAAATCCATACAGCAGAGACGGCGTCAACATTTTATTTTTCTTCCAAAGGAAAATACTTTTTTTATTTCAGGTAGCTCATCCTCTCTAGGCTGCAGACTGAATACATTCTTTTTAAGTCTAAGCATTAATTAGACAGATAAAGAAATGTATCTCCCTTTGTTCAGAAGGAGAATTCTATTGAGCCTTTGACAATGAAGCTGCTTAAGGGACAGCCTGAGTTGCTGTTTCTGCACAGAGTTTCCGTAGAAGGAAGATAAAGAGGCTCACTAGTGGAGGACTCTGTCTTTGTGCCATCTTCTTGCTGCTTCCTCTGGGCTCCAGTGGGAAGTAGAGCCCTAAAAAGTAAATAAAAGGTCCATGAAGGCCAAAATGAATCCTGCGACTTAAAGCCACAAACCAGAATGCACCACTGGCGCACCTAATGGCCTCAGAAAGTGTTTGAGTGGTTGTTCCCATCTTACGCCCTGCTACTTCCCACTAGCATCAGATGACAGATTATGGTGAGCTCACAAAAAAGCCCCTAAGGAACCCAGCCAAGATGGGTTTCTTACAGGTACAGAAGGCTCCTTGAGGCCACACTACCAGTTTACCAGGTGCCTGGGAGGGGGGGGTTCATTTTGCACATCCACAGTTTGCTTTAAAAACTGTCTTATGTAACAGGAGAGAAGCCATAAACACCAGCACTCTCAAGGTCACCTCCACTGAATGCAGGGCTTGGGGAACACTGTATAACTCCTGAAAAGGTGCCAAGTGCCAACCCTAGGCAGCTCTCTGGCTGCAATTTTGTGTCCCTACTTTGAACAGATTATCCAGCTGAACCACTCTACTACAGTCCTTGCTGCCCTTAGGCCACTGTCATACATCTCACTGGACCCCAACAGTCAAAACCTTGGCTTTTTACTTTTCCTTTTTCTGTTTTTGGACTTAAAAGCTTTTAATTGCAGTAAAATATACATACAAGACAATGCACATATCATAAGCATCCAGCACGGTAAATTTTCACGAATATGTCCATGTAACCAATTCCCAGGTCAAAAAATAAAACACTGCTAGCACCACAAAAGCTCTCCAGCTTTTATCCAGTCGCCATCACCCAAGGGTAACAACTACACTGACTTCTAGCGTAAGTTCATTTTTATATTCTTTTTTAACTTTTTAATTTTTAGATTTTTAAAATTTGTAATTGCCATAACAATTATGTATATTTATGGGATACAATGGGATGTTTTGATATATGTATACATTCCAAAAAGATTCAATCAACCTAATGAACAGATCTATCACCTCATCAATTTATCATTTAGTGGCTAGGCACGGTGGCTCATGCCTGTAATCCCAGCACTTTGGGGGACCAAGGTGGGTGGATCTTCTGAGTCCAGGAGTTCAGGACCAGCCTGGGCAACATGAGGAAACCCTGTCTCTACCAAAAATACAAAAAAAAAATTAGCTGGGCATGGTGGCACACCTGTAATCCCAGCTACTCGGGAGGCTGGGGAATGAGAATCACTTGAGCCCAGGAGGCAGAGGTTGTAGTGAGCCAAGATCACGCCACTGCACTCCAACCTGGGTGATAGACTGAGACTCCACCTCAAAAACAAACAGACAAAAAAACACATTTATCATTTTGTTGTAAGAATGTCATAAATCTATTTTAGATAATTTGAAATATACATTATTAGTGTCATATTTTAACTTTTTAATAGCTTTAAGGGTACAAGTAGTTTCTGGTTACATGAGTGAATTGTATAGTGGTGAAGTCTAGGCTTTTGGTGCACCTGTCACCAGAGTAGTATACATTGTACCCAATAGGTAGTTTTTCACCCCTCAACCCCCTCCACCCCTACCCCCTTCTGAGTCTCCAATTTCCATTATACCACTCTGTGTGCCTTCATGTACCCATAGCTTAGTTCTCACTTTTAAGTGAGAATATATATTTGGTTTTTTATTTCTGAGTTACTTCACTTAGAATAGTGGCCTCCAGTTCCATCCGCATTGCTGCAAAAGGCATTATTTCATTCTTTTTATGGCTGAGTAGTATTCCATGGTGTATATGAAATATATATATATATATATATATATATAATTTTCTTTATCCACTCATCAGTTGATGGGCACTTAGGGTGATTCCATATCCTTGCAATTGTGAATTTTGCTGCAATAAGCATAGGTGTGCAGGTGTCTTTTGATATAATGACTTATTTTCCTTTGGGTAGATACTCAGTAATGGGATTCCTGGATTGAATGGTAGATCAAATTTTTGTTCTTTAAGGAATCTCCATACTGTTTTCCATAGAGGTTGTACTAATTTACATTGCCACCAGCAGTGTAACAGCATTCTCTTTTCACCACATCCATGCCAACATCTATTGTTGTTGGACTTTTTAATAATGACCATTCTGACTGGGGTAAGGTGGTATTTCATTGTTTTTTTAATTTGCATTCCCCTGATGATTAGTGATGTTGAACATTTTTTCATATATTTGTTGGCCATTTGTACATCTTCTTTTGAAAAATGTCTATGCATGTCCTTTGCCCACTTTTTAATGGGATTAGTTGATTTTTTTCTTGCTGATTTGAGTTCCTTGTAGATTCTGCATATTAGTCTTTTTTCAAGTGCATAATTTAAAGGTATTTTCTCCCATTCTGTGTGTTCTCTGTTAACTCTGATAACGATTTCTTTTGTTGTGCAGAAGCCTTTTAGTTTAATTAGGCCCCATCTATTCATCTTTATTTTTGTTGCATTTGTTTTTTGTTTGTTTGTTTTGTTTTGTTTTTGTCTAGTCATAAATGCTTTGCCAAGGCCAATGTTCAGAAGAGTTTTTCCCAGGTATTCTTCTAGAATTTTTATGGTTTCAGATATTATATTTAAGTCTTTGATCCATCTTGAGTTGATTTTTGTAGAAGGTGAGAGATGGGGATCCAGTTTCATTCTCCTACATGTGTCTTGACAGTTTTCCCAGTACCATTTATTGAATAGGGTGTCCTTTCCCCAATTTATATTTTTGTATGCTTTGTGAAAGATCAGTTGGTTGTAAGTATTTGGCTTAACTGCTGGGTTCTCTACTCTGATCCATTAGTCTATATGTCTACTTTTATACCAGTACCATGCTGTTTTGGTAACTAAACCCTTGTAGTATAAATTTAAATTGGATAATATGCTGCCTACAGATTTGCTCTTTTTGCTTAGGATTGCTTTGGCTATCTGGGCTCTTTTTTGGCTCCATATAAATTTTAGGGTTTTTTTTCTAATTTTATGAAAAATGATGGTGGTATATTTATGGGAATTGCATTGAATCTGTAGATTGCTTTGGGCAGTATGGTCATTTTCACTGTATAGATTCTTCCAATCCATGAGCATGGGATGTATTTCCATTTGTTTCTGTCATCTATGATTTCTTTCAGCAGTGTTTCGTAGCTTCCCTTGTAGAGATCTTTCACCTCCTTGGTTAAATATATTCTGAGGTATTTTAATTTTTGTAGCTATTGTAAAAGGGACTGAGTTCTTGATTTGATTCTTAGCTTGGTCATTGTTGGTGTTTAGCATTACTACTGTTTTGTGTATGTTGATTTTGTAACCTGAGACTTTACTGAGTTTATCAGATCTAGAAGTTTTTTGGAGGAGTTTGAGGGTTTTCTAGATATAAGATCATATCATCAGCAAACAGTTTGACTTCCTCTTTTCCAATTTGGATGTACTTTATTTCTTTCTTTTGCCTGATTGCTCTGGCTGGGACTTCCAGTTCTACATTGTTTAGAAGTGGTGAAAGTGGGCATCCTTGTCTTGTTCTACTTCTCAGGGGGAATGCTTTCAACTTTTCCCTATTTAGTATGATGCTGGCTATGAGTTTGTCAGATACGGCTTTTATTATTTTGAAGTATGTTTCTTCTATGCCTAGTTTGTTGAGGGTTCTTATCATAAAGAGATGCTGGATTTTATCAATGTTTTCTCTGTGTCTATTAAGATGATCATATGGCTTTTGCACTTAATTCTGTTTATATAATGAATCACATTTATTGACTTGTGTAAGTTGAACCATCCCTGTATCCCTAGAATGAAACCCACTTGATCATGGTGAATTATTTTTTTTTTGATGTCCTGTTGGGTTTGGTTTGCTAGCAATACCTTATTATTAACTGTGGTCATCATGCAATGTAATAGATCACTAAAGATTATTCCTACAATCTAATTGAAACTTTGTACCCTTTAATCAACATTTCCCCATTCCCCATTCCCTCACCATCCTCTCTCCTCTGCCTCTGGTAACAAGCTTTTTATTTGGTTTCTATGAGATCAACTTTTTATTTTTTTAATTTGTCTTGTTATGGATATATGACAGCTATATATATATTTATGGGATACATGTGATATTTTGAAAAAGTATACAATATATAATGATCAAATCTGGATAGTCGTGATATCCATCATTTCAAATATTTGTGTTGAGAACATGTGAAATCCTCTCTTCTAGCTATTTTAAAATATATAATACATTATTGTTAACTATATTTGCCATATTGTGCCACTGCATACTAGATCTTATTCCTTCTATTTTTGTATCCATTAACCAACTCCTTTTTATGTCTCCCTCCTCACTACCATTCCCAGCCTCTGATAAACATCATTCTATTCACCAACTCCATGAGATCAATTTTTAGCTCCTACATGAGTGAGAATACGTGACATTTGTCTTTCTGTGCCTGGCTTATTTTACTTAACATAATGACCTCCAATTCCATCTATACTGTTTCAAATGACAGGGTTTCATTCTTTTTATGGTGGAATAATGTTCTGTTGTATATATATGCCACATTGACTTTATTCATTTATCTGTTGATGGACAACTAAATTGATTCCATATCATAGCTACTGTGAATAGTGCTGAAATATATAAAAGTGCAGGTATCCCTTTGATATACTGATTTCCGTTCTTTGCATATATACCTAGTGGTAGGATTGCTGGATCATGTAGTTCTATTTTTAGGTTTTTGAGGAATCTTCATGTTTTCCATAGTGGCTGCACTAATTTACATTCCCACTAACAGTGTAGGAGTGTCCCCCTTTCTCTGCATCCTTGACAGCATTTGTTATTTTCTGCATTTTTTAAATAGTCATTTTAACAGATTATGACATTTTTCAATTCCACAAATAAGTGAAACCATACAGTATGTGTCTTTTCTTGGCTTATTTAACTTGGCATAATGTTCTTCAGTTCTATCATAAGGGGCTAATATCCAAAATATATAAGGAACTCAACTCAATAGCAAGAAAACAAATAACCCAATTAAAACACGGGCAAAGGATCTGAACTGATATTTCTCAAAAGAAGAGATACAAGTGACCAACCAATATATGAAAAATGTTCAGCATCTCTAATCATCAGGTAATTGCAAATGAAAATCACAATGAGATATCACCTCACACCTGCTAGAATGGCTGTATCAAAAAGACAAATGAAAACAAGTGTTAGTGAGGATATGGGGGAAAAAATGAACCATTGTATACTATTGGTGGGAATGTAAATTAGTACAGCTATTTTAGAATATAGTATAGAGGTTCTTCAAAAAACTAAAAATAGAATTACTATATGATCCAGCAATCCCACTTCTGAGTATATATCCAAAGGAATTGAAATTGGTATGTCAGAGATATCTGCACTCCCATGTTAATTTCAGTATTTTTCACAATAGCCAAGACATGGAAGCAACCTAAGTGTCCATCAACAGATGAACAAAGAAAAGGTGGTATATATACACAATTTTAAAAAGGAAATGTTATCATTTGCAACAGTATAGATTCATTTTATGTGTTTTTGTGCTTTATACAAATTGAACCCTTCAGTATGCATTCTTATATCTAGTTTTTCTCAATATTATGTTTTAGATGTTCATTCATATGGTTGAACATAGTTTTAGAATGTTCACTTTCATTTCTGTTTATTGTACATTCATTCAAAGTAATACTAATTATATCCAATCTACTACTGAGGGTAAATTGGATAGTTTCCCTATTTTTTAGCTGTCCAAAATACGGTTGCTATAAACATTCTAGCATATGTATTTTGAAGAACATATATATGCTGTCATGAACTTTAGCTTCCCCATCTCTGCCAAGCTCAAAGCTCTTCCTGATTCAAAATTTTACTAACAGAAGACGACAGGATTAATTGTGATTTTTCAACATCAAGTATGGCCAACAGAACTTAGGATGGCCCCCACCTTCACACCCTGTATAATGTCCTTCCCTTGAGTGTGGCAATGATCTGTGATTTGCTTCTAACTAGTAGAAGATGACAAAGATGATTGGATGTCACTCCTGTGATTACATATGTGCTCACACACACAAACACACATGCTGTAAAAGGGCCTTCAGAGAGGGCCACATGGCAAGGAACTGCAGACAGACTCTAATTCCTAAAAGCAGACTTTGATCCACAGTTGGCAAGAAAATGGGAACCTGAATTCTACAGCTGTGAAGGGGATGAAGCCTGTAAACAAACTGAATGAGCTTGGAAATGGATTCTTCCCCAGTGGAGATTCCAGATAAGAACACTGGCTGGCAGCTTGATTGCAGCCTTGTGAGACACCATGCAGTAAACCTACTTAAGGCACACCCACACTTCTGACCTATGGAAACTGTGAGATAATAAATGTATGCTGTGTTAAGTCACTAGCTTTGGGGTAATTTGTTACACAGTATATTTTTTTCCTATTGCTGCTGTAACATGTCATCACAAACATATGACTTAAAACAATCCACATCTATTGTCTTATTCCAGAGGTCAGAAATCCTAAAAACCAATGTGCTAGCTGGGCTGGGCTCCTTCTGGAGCCTCTAGGGTAGAGATCACTTGCACTCCTTAACTCATGGCTCCTTTCTCCACCTTCAAAGCCAGTAGTACATCAACTTCAGGTTTTTGTCTGTCTCTATGACCTCTGCTTCCTTCATCGTACCTTTTTTTTTGACTCTGACCTTCTCACCTCCATCTTATCAAGACTCTCATGATAATACTGGGCCCACCCAGATAAATCAGAATTCTCTCTCCATTCTTAAGTTAGTCACATCTGCAAAGTTCATTCTGTCTTGTAAGGTAACATTCACAGGTTCTGGGGAATGGTTTGCAGATATCTTTGAGGGGGTCATTCTGCCTACTACATACTGCAATAGAAAATGAATGTAGGTGCTCAACTTATGATGGCATTAAGTCCTGATATAGCATTCCAAGTTGATAATATTATAAATCAAAAGTGTGTTTTTGCACTTTCATGTTAAATCATTGTGTTAAATTTAAATGGAGTCCTGGAAATCAGGGCATACATATATACCATTTAATTTATTTTTTATTTCAATAGGTTTTTGGGAACAACTGGTGTTTGATTACATAAATAAGTTCTTTAGTGGCGATTTCTGAGATTTTGGTGCACCCATCACCGAAGCAGTATACACTGTACCCAATGTATAGTCTTTTATTCCTCACCCCCCTCCCACCTTTAGCCTGAGTATCCAAAGTCTATTGTATCATTCTTACAGCATACATATATACTTCTTGACTGTTTTGAAAACATCCTAAGATCTTCTCTTTCTTCCCCTCATATCACATTAGTCTCTAAATTATTTTGGTTTTTATGTTCTTTAGGTTAGTTTCCTTGTTTTTCATTGTTAATGCCATAATAAAACCTCATCAGCTCTAATCTAGATTATTGCAACAGCCTGAAAGAGGTTACCAGAGACATCATTTCCCTCTCATCATTCCTATTCAACATAGTGTTGGAAGTTCTGGCCAGGGCAATCAGGCAAGAGAAAGAAATAGAGGGTATTCAATTAGGAAAAGAGGAAGTCAAATTGTCCCTGATTGCAGATGACATGATTGTATATTTAGAAAACCCCATCGTCTCAGCCCAAAATCTCCTTAAGCTGATAAGCAACTTCAGCAAAGTCTCAGGATACAAAATCAATGTTCAAAAATCACAAGCATTCCTATATACCAATAACAGACAAACAGAGAGCCAAATCATGAGTGAACACCCATTCACAATTGCTACTAAGAGAGTAAAATATCTAGGAATACAACTTACAAGGGATGTGAAGGAACTGTTCAAGGAGAACTACAAACCACTGCTCAATGAAATAAGAGAGGACACAAACAAATGGAAAAACATTCCATGCTCATGGATAGGAAGAATCAGTATCATCAAAATGGCCATACTGCCCAAAGTAATTTAAAGATTAAATGCTATCCTGATCAAGCTATCATTGACTTTCTTCACAGAATTGAAAAAGACTACTTTACATTTCATATGGAACTAAAAAAGAGCCCGCACAACCAAGACAATCCTAAGCAAAAAGAACAAAGCTGGAGGCATCATGCTACCTGTCCTCAAACTATACTACAAGGCTACAGTAACGAAAACAGCGTGGTACTGCTACCAAAACAGATATATAGACCAATGGAACAGAACAGAGCCCTCAGAAATAACACCACACATCTACAACCATCTGATCTTTGACAAACCTGACAAAAATCAAGAAATGGGGAAAGGATTCCCTATTTAATAAATGGTGTTGGGAAAACTGGCTAGCCATATGCAGAAAGCTGAAACTGGACCCCTTCCTTACACCTTATACAAAAATTAACTCAAGATGGATTAAAGACTTAAACATAAGACCTAAAACCATAAAAACCCTAGAAGAAAACCTAAGCAATACCATTTAGGACATAGGCATGGGCAAAGACTTCATGACTAAAACACCAAAAGCAATGGCAACAAAAGCCAAAATAGACAAATGGGATCTGATTAAAATAAAGAGCTTCTGAACAGCACAAGAAACTATCATCACAGTGAACAGGCAACCTACAGAATGGGAGAAAATTTTTGCAATCTATCCATCTGACAAAGAGCTAATATCCAGAATCTTCAAAGAACTTAAACAAGTTTACAAGAAAAAAACAAACAACGCCATCAAAAAGTGGGTGAAGGATATGAACAGACACTTCTCAAAAGAAGACATTTATGTGACCAACAAACATGAAAAAAAGGTCATCATCACTGGTCATTAGAGAAATGTAAATCAAAACCACAATGAGATATCATCTCACACCAGTTAGAATGGCGATCATTAAAAAGTCAGGAAACAACAGGTGCTGGAGAGGATGTGGAGAAATAGGAATGCTTTTACACTGTTGGTGGGAGTGTAAATTAGTTCAACCATTGTGGAAGACAGTATGGCAATTCTTCAAGGATCTAGAACCAGAAATACCATTTGACCCAGCTATCCCATTACTGGGTATATACCCAAAGGATTATAAATCACTCTACTATAAGGACACATGTACATGTATGTTTACTGTGGTACTGTTCACAATAGCAAAGACTTGTAACCAATGCAAATGCCCATCAATGATAGACTGGATAAATAAAATGTGGCACGTATATACCATGGAATACTATGCAGCCATAAAAAAGGATGAGTTCATGTCCTTTGCAGGGACATGGATGACACTGAAAACCATCATTCTCAGCAAACTAACACAAGAATGGAAAACCAAACACTGCATGTTGTCACTCATGAGAATAAGTGGGAGTTTGAACAATGAGAACACATGGACACAGGGAGGGGAACATCACACACCAGGGCCTGTTGGGGGGTGGGGGGCTAGGGGAGGGATAGCATTAGGAGAAATACCTAATGTAAGTGATGGGTTGATGGGTGCAGCAAACCACCATGGAACATGTATACCAATGTAACAAACCTGCACATTCTGCGCAGGTATCCCAGAACTTAAAGTACAATAATAATAATAATAAAATACTGCCAACCAACTTAACCTAATTTATAGAGACAGCACTCTACCCAACAGCAGAATACAAATTATTTTCAGGTACACATAGAACATTTACAAAGACAAACCATATTCTGGGCCATAAAACAAGTCTCAATACATTTCAGAGGATTCATGTCATAAAAAGGATATTTTGTGTCCACAGTGGAATTACATTCTAAATAAGTAGTAGAAAAATATCTGGAAAATCCCCTAATATCTTTAAACTAAATAACATACTTCTAAATAACCCATGAGTCAAAGAAGAATTTCAGAGGGAAACTAGAAAGTGTTTTGACCTGAATAAAATTGAAAACACAATTGATCAAAGTTTGGGGTTACTGCCAAAGCAGTACTTGGAGGGAAATTTATAGCACTCACTGCCTATGTTAGAAAAGATGAAAGATCTCAAATCAATGACCTCACCTTCTACCTTAAGAAACTAGAAGAAGAGCATATGAAACTCAAATTAAGGAGAAGAAAGTAAAAAACCAGAGCAGGGAAGACAGGGAGGGAAGAAATACAAAGAGGTGCAAAGATACTTTTGGAGGGTGTTGGATATACTCATCATCTTGATTGTGGTGATAGTTTGACAGGCATATACATACGTCAAAACTTATCAAAGAATATACTTTCAATATGTGCAGTTATGTTATATATGTCAATTCTACTTAAATAAAGTTGCTTTGAAAACACAATCCAGATAGAACAGTGTTATCTGTTTTAATTTAGCAGTTTATTTCTTTAAGTATCTACCCAATTTCTTGAGCCTTTTCCCTGCTTAAGAATGATCCACCACAAAAGTGAAGAGGATAACAATGCAGGTGGCTATTTGCCAAGTGGATGTAATAAAACCTGACTCTGCTAACTTCACGGGGTTCTGTGAAGATCAAAAGTGTTAACGAACAGAGCTCATTACAAAGTTAGAACGTGTTATAAAAATGTAAGGGCTTATCTCTCTAGTTTCAGGTTTCCTGGTGAAGTGAATAATAAAACTAACTACAGCCAAATTTGGAAGTGAATAAAGTTTGTCTTTGATCTTCTCTCTCCCGGCCCTGATGCCCTCATGATGTAACTCCCAAAGCCAGGGAAAGCCTAACCAGGGCCTTGTTCTGCCAACTCTTTTTCCTTTTCTTTTTGCTAAACTCGTGTCAAGCTTTTGGTCTCTCCTGGAGATCCTGCTCTCGATTAAATGACAGGGGGTGCTAAATGAGCAACTCAGATAAGTGAATTTCTTAAAACCTATTTACTATACATTATCTTTGTCTCCGATTAGCTTACTATGCCTTAACACTGGCTAAATATCAATATTAACAAAATTCTTTATGAAGTCGCCCTTACTAGGGGGTAGCATTTGGAGGCAGATGGCCTCTTAATCAGTTTATCCTTTCAGAGACTGAACACTTCTTGGAAACTCCTTCTGTTGAATGTACAATGCCGCAGTTTTCTGCTCTAGTTATTTTATTATAAGCCAGGGATCTATTACATGAGCATTCCTAGAACGCCTATAAATCTCTTCCCTCTCCCCCAACCCATGTGTGCACACCTTTAAAAATAATAAGAAAACAAAGAAGCTCCAATCAGTAACAGCATTGCAATGTTCAATTTCATCCCTTATATATTACATTGGGATTATAATTAAATCGTTAAAATGCATTGCTAATCTGTAAATCTGGACTAATTAGCATAAGTGCACTCCGTAATTACTAAGCACAGGGCGTGTGCTTGTGACTTGCATAGACTTTTGGACTATTAAGCCTGTCTGAATGCTACTCCCCACGTGATGGCTCAGGAGCTTCCAAAGGAGCTTTCACCAATTTTGTTCTGTATACCAGGATAGTGATATTGGTTTTACTTCAAAAAAGAAGCAGGTAATAGGTTCACACAGGTCACTACTAGATCTCCAATAAGCTCTCTTAACCCGTTTTTGTTTTGTTTGTTTTCCCTCTGGATCTAGTCTGAGATATTCTAGCTCCATCTTTTGGAATAAAATATAAAATATGGACTTACTGATAGGATCATTATTCTGGAATCTTTCTGAGAAAATTATCATAAAAGATAATTTAGTCAGCTGGTAACTTCACTTGCCCAAATGGCCTTCAATCTTTCATCACCCAGATAATGTTGGGGGATGCTACAGTCACAGGTTTATTGCATTGAGAGTGGATGGATTTTGTTTGCTTTCATGCCATTAAATTTCAGTATATCATTATTGTTCTAGGATGTAGCCATTCCTGGACACATCCAAGAATTTTTGACAGATATGCAATGTACTGTGCACTGCACAGCTACATTGTGACATAAGTGTCCACATCCTCATTAATTAGCCATGCCTTGCCCCTCCCTTGCATTACTCTGTACTGCACGCTCTTCTCTGGAGCCATAGGATTTGCTTACAGGTGCTTATTCCCCTTCACCAGGGTCCTAATTCACCAGCCTCCACATCCCTGATCACAAAACTGAATGGGAAGAAAGCCATCTCTTCTTTCTTCCTGTCTACCTTTTGTCATCTCCTACATTGGTATTCTTCTGTCCTCTCTCTAGGCTCATGGTCTGGCAATGGGCTTTGGGGGAGACAGTAAGGTAACATGGAGATCCTCACAAGTTGGAAATAGCTCAATACCTCATCCTGCCCTCTGCCCAAAGGTTACTGGATGGGTAAAGTGAGATTTTAAAACTTGGTTTATTTTCTTCCAAAACATCACCAATAACTAGGGAATCCTCTCCACCACTTCCTCCAAAAGAAGAAATTACAATGGAGGGGAAAAGTGGGCTTTGGGAGTAGTAAGATGCTAAATACAACTTCTAAATTCAGAAGCAATAGACTTCCCTAAATTCCCCCTAAACTGACCAGCCAATGTGCTCCTTCCTTTCTTATATCTAAAAGGCTCCTTCTAACACTGTTCCTACAAGATCTTTGGGACCAATAAGCACCTTGATTAGTTTTGGCTGTTATCAGATGTGGTCCCTTCCTATAGCCTTCATTTTCTAAGGTCCTGGGCTTTGGTATGCAGCTGTGAGAGTTTTTTAAATATTATTATTGGCCAGGCGTGGTGGCTCACGCCTGTAATCCCAGCACTTTGGGAGGCCAAGGCAGGCAGATCGCCTGAGCCCAGGAGTTTAAGACCAGCCTGGACAACATGGCAAAATCTGTTTCTACTAAAAATACAAAAAAAAAAAAATTAGCCGGGCGTGATGGTGGGCACCTGTAGTCCCAGCTGCTGGGGAGGCTGAGGCAGGAGAATTGCTTGAACTCAGGAAATGGAGGCTGCAGTGAGCCGAGATCACGCCACTGCACTCTAGCCTGGGTGACAGAGCGAGACTCCATCTCAAAAAAAAAATATATATATATATATATAATTATTATTGGTATATATATATATAATTATTATTGGTAATCTACAGGGTGGGAGTAGATTCATCCTGGCATTTCCCCCTCTCCCTTCCCTTTATTCAAACAAGTAGCTCTTTGCTTACTCTCAGGAGGGGTGTGCGGCAGAGTAAAAAACATAACTAGCTGGCAAATCATTCTGGTTTTTAAGTTCCCAAAGCTGAAACACTTAGGAGAAAGGGATTCTCTGGTAAAAACAAAATGTCTTAGCCTGAACTATGAATGAAGACCGTTTTCCCCAATTTGGGGGAAGTAAGATAGGAGAGAGGAGTGCTCTCTACCCTACTTCTTGACCCTGCCTGCAGGGCAGCAGCAAGATGCCAGAGAGTGAGATCTATGGGTCTGCCGAAAAGAGGAATCCAGAACTCCCAACTTTCTGGTTACAAGTGAGGAAACAGCAAGTCCTTACAGAAGAAAACGCAACACAGACCCCAAATGATGGATGAGATGTTGGCTGAGTGCACACCTACTAAGACCTCATCCTCCCTCCTCACCTCCCCTCCGCTGCCAGGAACCCTTTTCAGTTCAGAAAGGCTTTGTCATTTCAAGTAGGAATCTACACTGTCAGTGTAAGTTTGTAGTGAATACTCTCCACTAGGACCTCAAAAATGTGGGTGTAGTCTTCTGTCTCTTAACTAGGTGCACTGCTTATGGGTGTTTCTCAGTCCAAGGGACAAGAAGAGACAAATATCCCACATTTCAGACAGGAAGTACCAAAAAAGCAGAGACAAACCATGAGATATAGACAAAATCTATACATTGCAAGATTCTTTCTAATCTTAATGTGTCAGTTCATTTTAAATTTCTTATTTGGTATAAAATATTCATTTTTGAATTTTGTTTTTTAAAATATGTATAATTTATGTTGGAATCTAGTATCGAGTAGCTTTTAAATTCTAAAAGATTAGTGAAAAGTACATTGTATAAGAAAATAGGAAATGTTTTCAGTTTACCTTAATATTAAAAAATGCGGCTGGGTGCAGTGGCTCACGCCTGTAATCCCAGCACTTTGGGAGGCTGAGGCGGGCAGATCACAAGGTCAGGAGTTTGAGACCATCCTGGCCAACATGGTGAAACCCCATCTCTACCAAAAACACAAAAATTAGCCAGGCTTGTTGGTGCGCTCCTGTAATCCCAGCTACTCAGGAGGCTCAGGCAGGAGAATCAGAGAATCGCTTGAACCCAGGAGGTGAAGGTTGCAGTGAGCCAAGATCGCACCACTGCACTCCAGCCTAGGCGACAGAGAGAGACTGTCTTAATAAAAAAATAAAAAATAACAAAAATGCAATTTTGTGCAGTACCTACAGAAAGCAAAATTGGGAACGAGGGCATAGCATATTTAATCTGATGCAAGGATTAGATTTCTGTCCTTAAACACAATACTTAAAGCTTTATGTAAATGAAATATAAACCATGGAATCTCAGTAGAAATTGCTATAATTCTAAAAATGTCCTCTTTTATAAATTGTAGAAGAAACAGATAATCTGGGAAAGTTTCAAATCTACAGAAAAAGTCAACTTAAAGCTTCTGAAAAAATTTTAAAGATGTATTTTTTTCAGGAATTACTATATTTTAATATAATCTGGTTCTATTTTCTTACATTTTTAATTGGCTTTTAGCAGTTTGAATTCATATAGCAATAAGGTATTTATCCAGAAGCCTCTAAGAAACTGAAATTCTACAACGGGAATGTATACAATTAAAAGAAAGATACTGGTACATATATGCAAAGTCAAATCAGAGTGGTGAGCCAGGAATCAAAAGAGGGTTTGGGGGCAAAACCTTCAGAACTTATATTTACAAGTACTGCTTTTATTAATTATATGGAATTCTAGGTATCAACTTGATTTCCAGCAGGAAGAGTAAAGACTATGAATATCACTGCATTAAAATAACACTAATTAGAAAAATCATGTCATAAACTGCAAACTGGTTATCAGTACATAGTATGATATACATAGTTTTTAAGGAATCATTGCAATGTTATGAAAAAGAGAAGAACATGTAGCTCAGAAAATAAATCAAGAAGTTAAGAAGTTTTAAGATAAATATAGAATTCAGTAGAGTTCAACTGAATATGTGAAAATGTGAGGTTCTAATGTTACTAGAAATTAAATAATACGAGTCAGAATTACTCAGCCAAAAATCAAATAATCATGTATCATTATACATGAAACAGAACCTTGAAAACAGCATCTGAATTTTTACTGCCAGAGCCAGAGATTTAGGTGTGGAGGCTGACTGGATTTTCATTCATGACCCTGATGGGACATCCTGAACCCTATTTATGTTGTTTTAAGAGTGATTCCATAACCTCAGGGGGTGAAGTAGTCAGTGATTTAGCTCATTCCCCCGGGTTATATTAAACAGAACCTTGAAAACTGAGCATCTGAATCTTTTTATCATCTCCGTCTAGACAGGTAAGGGGACTCCCCCATTTTCTTTGATTCCTACCTCCACCGGGAAAAGTCTTCACTTTCTGAAAACTAAGAAATATCAACTAATGGCCGGGCGCGGTGGCTCATGCCTGTAATCCCAGCACTTTGGGAGCACTGAGGCAGATGGATCACCTGAGGTCAGGAGTTCGAGACCAGTCTGGCCAACATGGTGAAAGCCTGTCTCTACTAAAAATACAAAAATTAGCCAGGCGTGGTGGCACACACCTGTAATCCCAGCTACTCGGAAGGCTGAGGCAGGAGAATTGCTTGAACCCCGGAGGTAGAGGTTGCAGTGAGCCAAGATCGTGCCACTGCACTCCAGCCTGGGTGACAGAGCGAGACTCCCCCTCAAAAAAAAAAAAAAAAAGAAAGAAAGAAAGAAAGAAATATCAACTACTAAAAGACAAAGCCTTCAAATTGAAAGCAAACAAATAATTGAATGAAGATATCAGATACTTATTTAACCATACAGAATGAGGAGTTATGGATGATTCGGATAAAGAAAGCTGACCATACATTCTTAGTGGGATGCAGCTAGGAACAAAAAGAACTGTATAGAAAATCTTGAACTTTACTTTGTAGGTTTATTGTTTAATATTATATTGTTATTTTTAAACAATTCTTTTTTTAACCAGATTAATCAAATAAGTAATTATATTTACTGTGTTCAAAATCAAAAATTTAGGAATTCTGCACCATAAGAGATAAATGTAAAATAACAATATGAAAAAAGAAAAATCACAAACCTTTTCTAGCTCTGTTCATTGAAATGAGCCAAGAGCAGTGATACCCATACAGTTCCCCCTTAGCATTCAGATTCTGGTCTCTGATACTATTCTTTCACTGAAAGGAACCATGACTCCTTCAAACATGAGTGATTCCATGTCTGGGGCAGAAAGGTACAAGGGGAGCGGGGAAAATATGATTGTACCAGAAAGCAACAAAACTTTCAATGAGTAGTGGGTCATGTTATAAGGAATGGAGCAAAAGTTTTTAAAGTCTTCCACATTAAAAAGAAAATAATTACTATAGGTGACTGAAATATAGTAAGTCTGTGAAAAACCATGCTCCCATAATGATACACAAAAAGAAACCATAAGAAATGATTTCGAAAGTAGGTGAATAGAACAGAATGGCCGGGCACGGTGGCTCACGCCTACATAATCCCAGCACTTTGGGAGGCCAAGGCAGGCGGATCACCCAAGGTCAGGAGTTCAAGACCAGCCTGGCCAACATGGTGAAACCCCATCTCTACTAAAAACATAAAAACTAGCTAGGCGTGGTGGTAGATGCCTATAATCCCAGCTACTCGGGAGGCTGAGGCAGGAGAATTGCTTGAACCCAGGAGACGGAGGTTGAAGAGAGTCGACACAGTGCCACTGCACTCCAGCCTCGGTGACAGAGTGAGACTCTGTCTCAAAACAAAAACAAACAAACAAAAACAGAACAGAATGCATTTCTATGGAGTTTTATTTCTCATTCATGAGGCATTATTGATTAATTTATTGTATCAATAGAGAATATAGAAACTAGTAAATACATCAGTTGAAGGGCAATTTCTGATGCCAGGGGAATATCAGAATGGCCAATAAACTGCGATCTCAAGTCAGACAAAGCAAAATGAAATATCTGGAATTCAATTGTATATAAATGTAAGTATTCTTAAGATACGTATGGCCCTAAGAATATGAATCAATGGGAAAAGTACTAACATATCTCAAGAACCCATCAACTTCCGAGTTCTTTAGAGTGTGGAGAAATACAATACAATATCGTAAGATTTTATCAACTCGGATGGAAACTACAGACTTATTATGTAATGTAATAACATTATCCCAGGGAAATGGGCTAAGTCACTGATCACTTACCTCTTGAGGTTATGGAATCACTCTTAAAACAACATAAATGGGGTTCAGGATGTCCTATCAGGGTCATGGATGAGAATCCAGTTGGCCTCCATGCCTAAGCCTTTGGCAGCAAATATCCTCATTGATTTGGTATGATAATTCTTCCCTAGGTGGGATAATATAGAATTAGGTAAAGAGATGTTTAAAAGAAGTAAATTATTGTATTTATATGTTTGTGTTAAGAAGGAAGTTCTGTATATCTGATTATATATTTGTGATACATGAGAGAATTCACCTTGTGACAGCCATGTAAATATAATATGGAATGTGTAATTAACAGTTATGATTTCAAAGTGCAATCTTAATAAATTTTCAGTACTGAAACATCTAAGATCTTCAGGCATGTTATTTTCATAGATTTAATTTTTAAAAAGTATTTAGTTCCCAGGCAGATTTGCTTAGTAGACCACTAAAATACTTAAAAGGGCCATGCTCAAGGTGGGGCAGCTGCTAACACTGCTTTTTGCACAGACACATGGACTGTCAGCCCTCTATCCTGTCCCCAGTCCTATCTGCCCCATCCCCACAATGGGGCCTCACCAAGAGGAACACTGCTTGGACAGTGTTCACTGCTGACAGTTCCTCAGCAGCCTGCCTTCACTAGCCTGTTTACCATATCCTGCCAGGAATCCTGTGGCCTCTGAGTCCTTCCTCCCATCTTAGCCCAAGCCTCCCCCCATAGGATACCCATGAATAAAGGGCAGCGGATGATGGAATAAATAGAAAATACCAAATTTATACTGGGATTTTCCAATATTACCTCTTCTCAGTATATGTTAGCTAGTCTTTGTGCTACTTGTAATGCAGGGAAATTGCAACAAATGTGATATAGGACACAACTGGAGTTGAAGGCCCTTTACTCACCTGCAAATTGATTTTATTGGCTGTTTTCAGATAGTGGGATACTCCCATGTCTAACTTGTAATGTGCCTTTTTTTTTTTTTTTTCTGGATGGCCCAAGGCTTTCCTCTGCAATAGGAGGATAGTGCTATTACTGATTTTTTCTTTTAATGCTTCAGGAATACATTTTTTCACTGGAAAATTCCTCTTAATATGAAATCAGACCAAAGCTTCTATTTTATGGAACAGAATTTTCACCACGTATCTAAAGCTGTAAAAAACAAATTTCAGACACACACTCTTTACCACCCTCAAAACTCTTGCAAAGTGGAAGCAAAGGCAAGATGTGCAACATTAAGCAAGGACTAAGTACATTCTGCCATGAAACAGGCCTTAATAAGAGGCCTAAACCCCTTCAAATTTTGAATATTTAAAAGAAGTAAACTTCCTGTGGGCTGCAAGTCACTGAACTGTGCACTAAGCCTTCATGAGATTGTCCTCTAGCTAGTAGTCCAGCGATTGCCCTCAATGTTGAAGGATACATTGTAGTCTTAAAGTTGAGAGCTAATGTCTACAGTTCCTTTCAGTATGTGTTCAGGCTACAGACCAACATGGGAATTCACACCAAGATATCCATGTCAGCCAGGGGACTAGGTCTATGCAGGAAATTCTGGAGAACAAACCACCTCAAACTCAGAGGTGCTGGATCCTTCAAAGTTCCCTGGACCCACCTACATACACAGCTGTGTGGACTGCAGACCACCCAACAGAAACATATACCTAATTGCAAGCTTTTCCCCACCTGTGAACCATAGAGGCAAGGATTCAAACCACAACCCCCAACAAAACAGGGCAAATCTAACTCCTCAGCAACATACAGATACAAATTAAGATATTAAAGGCTAGATGAGAATCCTTAGGTTCCAAAGCCCTGTGTCATCTTTAGTCTAGAAGGAATAAGGGAGTCATTTTTGGCACCCATGATTCACTGAGGTGAAGACCACAATGAAGTCTCAAAGAAGTGCATGGACAGATAACTCCAGGACTAATTATATGAACTGGGAACCAACTGAGCTAATACCAGCCAAGTCTTCTTAACAGTGCTCACCTTGCTTACTATTGTATTTTGCCATCATCTACCAGGAAGGTGTTTCTTTCCTGCATCCCACCATGTTCATCTCCCTGGAATGTCTCTCATGGTGATGATGAACAAGTGTAATCCTTGGCAAGGCACATTCATAGCCAAGTTCATGTACAGGTAAAAATGTGTGGACTCACAAATCCACAGAGGATAGACTATAAGAGGAAGTTAGCTCCTATAATAAAAGACATCACATGTCAATGATTAGAAGAGAAACAGTGTCAGCAAAATGAGAGGTCCCTAATGTTTCACCAGACAAACACAGTGACCTCCTTTCCTTTTCAAATGAATGTTATCAGTACCACTTTTAAATAACCTTTTGGAAGTTTGTTAACTAATGTCTATTTCTTGCACTTTGCTGAGTATCACAGCGCTTCACCTTTTCTAGCTGAAGATTACAAAAATACCCATCCCCCACTATCAGGAGACAATTCTTGCAACAGAATCTTAGCTTATACTCATGTATAAAAGACAGCCTGCAATTTTGACGCAAGGATCTAGAGTGTAGTGTGGCCCAGCCTCTAGCTAGTGAATAGTTCTCTACATCTTTCACATAATACACTTCTTATAAACAGTAAAGAATTAAATATTCTGAGTCCCCACTCTTTTTTACCACTACAACTTCAAGAAAATTAAGAAAGCTACATTTTATGCACACCTGAGTTTAAGACTGAGATTCATTGCTGCCGCAGGTGCATACGAACAGCATTTCTAAAGTTGGAAGCATGGGGCAATTCCTACTGGCGGCTTCTATGGGAACCAGGCTACCAAGTCTAAAGAAAGCAAGGTGAGAAAGGAGAGCCAAGACAGAAACCCAAGGGTGTCTGAAAACACAGATGCACACATAGCAAGGCACGGTGCAGGCAGTGAGAATGCAGGAGGAGCCTGAAAGGTTTAATTCCCTGAGCCAATGAATACAGTACATTTTTAGCTGCTTTCTGCAGACCTGAGCAGGGAAGGCCTGAGACTTGGGATTGCTTTGGACATGCCTTTCAAAAATCTGTTTAACATTAACAGGGGTGGGAAAACTGATTCTGTATTAATAAAAACAGAGTCATTTAATAATTTACTTTCACTGTGAAGCTATTTTAACAGCATGTTTCCTGCTAGTCTTCATTCATGTTCTCCATTTTTCTTTTGCAAACTTCTGAGCCAAACAATTTCCTGGGAGTCACACTAAAGGATTTTAAAGTTTAATTAATGAATCTTTTGCTGTTATTATCAGCACTATGCCATACATTATTAGGTGTCAAAATTAGGCGTCAAAATTTCAACTGATTTGGACTGTAAAGTGAGTTTGTGGTAGTGTTGTTTGTTTGGTTTTTCTTTTTAATTTTCACTTGAGGATGTTATCAGTTTTGGAAAGCGCAGAATCAATTTACACGTCACTAGTTCCGTGAAGTCGTGTATGGAAACCTGAGTAAACTGGCACGATATTGCTAGTTTATTCCAATAATGTTTTAGGGCCCATCTAGATTGGCACTGTGGAAATCCTTCCAGCTGGCTGCCTCTTAATTGGCTCACTGGCTGACTGGCCTGGGTGGGAAAAGAATGCTCCATGAGTTTAAGGGTGGACACATCTCCCAGATTGGCTTTATGAAAAAAAACCACTACATTTTCTGGCATATTTCTGCAGTGGGAGGCAAGTGTCCATGACTGCTCCTGTAACTGGTGCTTGTCTCAGTGGACCACATGCTGGAATTGACAGTGGCATTACCATATGCTCAGCACCTCCCTAAATCTGAATTCTGGCCCCTATACATGTAGTGGTACTTCGTGAGAGGAGGAGATGGAGTCACTCAGGCATGGGAGTGAAGGGCAGGTTTGCCATGGAAGAAAGGAGGGATAGAAGGCAGTGGGTGTGCATAGAGGAAGTGGGTTACAGTAGATAGGAGGACTTAGCGCCAAAAGCAAATTAATTCCACCTGATCCATTCAATCTAGGCACTGATTGTAACTTTCACCTGTCCTCTGTCATTTTTCAGTGATACTTTGGCATTCTCAGCAAGGAGAGGGCATGAGCAGAAGCTGCTGCCTAGTCCCTACTCCCACCCTGCTCCTTAGTGATGACATTATCTGAATCCCTCCACCCAATTCTTTCACAGCCTGGAAATAATCTCAAGTCTCTAAGAGAAATGAAAATCAGATCTCTCTCTGGAAAAGTTCAGGAATTTTGTATAAAGGCCAGGGAATGGGGCATTAATCCTAGGTGGTTAAATGAACTGTTAAAACAAATTGGGCTTTTGGGCTTATTATTGGCCTAGTCCAAGACACAGTACTTAGTACTTGGGGATAGAAAATATATATATGTGAAGCATGAAACACGGTCATATGCTAGAAGTTGTGAGAAACTCCTCATGGATACTTTTGTCTTATGTATGTGGTCCCCAAGACAAATAAAGAAGAGATGATTCTAAAGAGGAAAGGGAGGGTGATTTGAATCTTCTAATTCAGTGTTCTCAACCAGGAATGATCTTATCCCCCTTGGGACATTTGGCAATGTCTAGAGATGTTGTTGGTTGTCACAACTGGGGGGTGCCACTGGCACCCAGTTAAGAGGGGCCACTAGGCTAAGCACTCTACAATGCACAGGACAGCCACCACCACAAGGAATTATTTGGCACAAAATGTCAATAGCATCGAAGCTGACAAACCCTGGACCACAGCAATGGTTCTCACACTTCAATGGGCATCAGAATCACCTAGAGGATTTCTTAAAAACAGTGCAGGGGCCGGGCGCGGTGGCTCATGCCTGTAATCCCAGCACTTTGGGAGGTCGAGGTGGGCGGATCACGAGGTTAGGAGACCAGCCTGATCAACATGGTGAACCCTGTCTCTGCTAAAAACACAAAAAATTATCCAGGCGTGGTGGCGCACGCCTGTAATCCCAGCTACTCAGGAGGCTGAGGCAGGAGAATCACTTGAACACAGGATGGGGAGGTTGCAGTGAGCCGAGATCGCGCCACTGCACTCCAGCCTGGGTGACAGAGTGAGACTCCGTCTAAAAAAACAAAAAACAAACAACAACAAAAAACAGTGCCGGATCCCACTCCACTTTCTAATTCAGTAGATAGGGGTAGAGTCTGAGAATCTGCATTTCTAACAAGTTCCCAGGTGACACTAGGGCTGATGTTCTGAGGAGCATACTTTTGAGAACCCCTGCCCTAGTTCTTCCCCCGAGTTGCCCTTTAAATTATCCCCCTGCTTGAGAATGTGGTTAGACCGACCTTAGCCTGGAGCGTTGATGCTATCACAAAGGAGGAAGCAAGAAGCTCCCTTTTAAGCAAGGAGACTTCCCAGAGACTTAATTAAAGTTTGGGAAAGTATCCCATGAGGTGGGGGTGGGAGGGGGTCAATAAAATTGATCCAAATAAATTCTTTGCACATACAAAATAAAACTCACATGCACAAAAAGAAATTTGATCAATAAATTAGTAAATTCAGAGTGAGGAGGGAGTAATTAACAGGCCCATTTAAAGTGCGGAATACATTAAATAAAGAATGAGTGACTCCACCGGGGCTACTGAAGCAGGAAACACCGATGCGTTTGAGAGGCCTGGAAGATTAGAAACATATTTCAACAAGGAGAAAAGAGGAGAGAGAATGGAGAGCCCAGAATGATGAAGATGCTGGGTGGGGGTGGGGACGGAGGTGGGGGTGGGGGTTGGGGGAGGGATATGTATCAGAGCCTTGGGAGCCTTGGATTTTGAACTCCTACAAAGTTTAACAAAATTGCAGCTTTGCTCTGGTGTATCTCCCGGGCATAGGAAACTTTTAAGTAACCTGCTGCAAGAGCTATTCAAGCCACACCTGGTCTTGAGCAGTTACTATGTCGAGTCTCTTTATATTGGAGTAAACGAAAGGTTTAATCCCAAGTCAATTGGAGCATAGCAAAACCTTATTGATTGAGAACAATCCCAGGGTTATCTTGGGCACCTTGCCAATCTACAAGATCCCCTGCCGGAAAAACTGAGGCAAAGCGGACTCCACTACCAGTTTAAGCCAGAGTGGAGGACCATATAGACCATGGTTGAGGGAAGTAAAGTTGAGACAATTCACTATTGAAAGCAAATAAAAAGCTGTCCTATTTCATATAGACACTCACATACTAAACATTTTCCCCAAAGGGTGGGACATGGAGGAAACCAAATGTATGACTCATGGCAGAGCCATAATTGTATAAATTGCTGCTAAGATAATCCAAGTTATACCTAACTTTTAGGCTCTCAATAAATGTTCGATAGCTTGCTTTGAGCTTGATTTCAGGGTCCAGTTCCCCATTTCACCCCCAAAAGAGTCCCTGGGGGGATCCTGTTGGCAACTTGGCAATGGAAAGCTAAACTGGATCAGCCGTGAATATGAATCATTGTAATAATTCCTTTATATGTGGCGAAGAACAAGACCGTGGCCAATAACTGCATCAGCAAGAAGCAGAACTCTTCTCTGCCTCTGTCATACCCCCTGAGACCTCTAAAATGTAAGTACTAGTTTATCATATAATGGTGCTCAGTCTGGCTCCATGCATTTCACTCTGGATTTGTGAAGGGCTGGAAGGTGATTTTTGCTTTCATTAGAGCCGTGGTCCCCTGAGACCATTAAGAAGACTCTTTCCAAGCCTGGGGAACATAACTCTAGTACCAAGCCCACAATGCAATTCAGAAAACCTTAAAGCAGGTGTCTTCAAATATCTCTGAGCCTCATTTTCCTCACAGGTATATTAGGACCCAGCTTAGCCTTAGTGAAGCGGGTGAGAGGTTGCTATGTTTAAAGCTGCTTCGTCTGTTTTTTAATTTTCCGCTGCCATTTTCAATCAGGCCTTCCTCATTAGCTGGATGGGAAAGTTTGCAGAGCCAAACCTGCAGCAGATTCCCTCAGGCGATGTTTTAGTTCTAGTGCTTCCCCAGGCTTTAGGCATAAAAGCGCCTCCCAGGGTGAGGTGACTTGCGACACATTTGGCTGACACCTGCCTATGAAGAGAGACGTCTGAAACCACTTTCCCAGAGCAGCCCTGAAGCAGTCAAGTCAGTGAAGTCTTTAGCAGGCTTTCTTCCTAGTCAGACACAGATCCCGATGCACAGCCCGAGGATGAATTCTTAGTCTAGTAAGCACTTCCAACCTGCTGGTCAAGCCTTTGCTGTCACCACGTGTGGCTTACATACCTCTCAAAATGTGAGGTCAGTTAAAAGGCATAAAGCTGCAGAGTCCCAGACTCTAAGAGGGAGCAGGCCATGCAGTCTAAACTCCATTTAGACTGCAGCATCCCAGATAAAGAGGCATCCCACCTTGGAACACCTCTACTGGGAGGAAGCTCAGCACCCCATGAGGCAGCCTCTTCCACTGTTGAACAGATCTAATAATTAAAAGCCCATCCTTTTACCTAATCTCCATCTGCCTCCCAGTGTTTCCTGTGGAGCTACATGGAATATGTCTGCTGATCCTGCTACCTGATGTTATTTCCATTGTGTGCTCTGTCTTAGCAATTATACCAGATGGTTTGTGAGGGCATGGACCATGTCTCCTGCTTCTTATGCATCACTATAGTGTTGGTGACCAGCTCTAAAATTACTGGGTAGTGTTCTTAGTTGTGCTCAGTCTCTTCATTTGTGATCATTGTTTCTTCCCAAGCCCGCCCTGTGAAGCCTGAATTATACTGATTCTAACTTCACCCTTCAGCTCATACCAGGGCACTATCATCCAGGGGTAAAGTTCATGGGCATCCTTGAGAAATGCCCACAGTAATGAAAACAATCTGCTCAAACTCCACATCATTCTTCCAACATACATGTGCATGTGTGCACACACACACACCACCACCACCAGTCTTTGTATCTAGGTGAATGCAAACACAAATGAATTTTAAGGGCATCCTTGAAGGGGGAAACAAATATCAAATACAATATGGAGTCCGAGGAGGGTGAGTGAAAAAGAGGAAGTGACAGCATATTACACTTCTTGCCTTAGGGTATTGCCAGCACAACAGCAGCCAGCATCTCTCTCCCGGAGCCATTTGTATCTGTGAGTCAGGTAGAAAGTGCAGCAACGTGGATCCCACCCATGGGAGGCAACCTCCGCCTCCTGGGTTCAAGCGATTCTTCTGCCTCAGACTCCTGAGTAGCTGGGATTACAGGCATGCACCACCATGCCCGGCTAATTTTTTAAACCAGTAAAATAGTTTGATTTTAAAATAGTCATCAATGTGAAAATTTCGGCCGGGCATGGTGGCTCACACCTGTAATCCCAGCACTTTGAGAGGCCGAGGTGGGTGGATCACGAGGTCAGGAGATGGAGACCATCCTGGCTAACACGGTGAAACCCTGTCTCTACTAAAAAAAAGAACAAAAAAAGTAGCTGGGAGTGGTGGCGGGCACCTGTAGTCCCAGCTACTCAGGAGGCTGAGGCAGGAGAATGGCGTGAACCCGGGAGGCGGCACTTGCAGTGAGCCAAGTTTGCACCACTGTACTCCAACCTGGGCGAAACAGCGAGACTCCATCTCAAGAAAAAAAAAAAAAAAGTAAAATTTCCTAAAGCTGGGAGTAACAGTCTAGAGCCAAGGTTGGGGGGAGGGGGGCAGGCCTCACCCAGAACCCACCTTGAGGCCCCTGAACCCCACCTTCCCTTCCAGAGGGAGGGAAGAAACAGCTGAGGAGAGCCCTCAGTCAGTCCTCTCCCTCATCCCTGAGGCCAGCTGTGCCAGGCCCCTTGAGGCCAACAGCCCATGCAAAGAATTGGGGGGAAGGGAGACAGGTAGGAAACAGAAATTAGAGGTTAATAACTCCAACAACACCCACCCCCAAGAAAACAAAATAACAAACTTGACTATGAAAGGAGGATGGAAGATGAATACTGATAAACTCCTCAGCTCCCCAGAACAGCTCAGTTTGGGCTGGGTTGGGCTGATTGGAGGAAAGGTCTTGAGACCCAACTGCATGTTACCTCTGGAGAATAAGTATTCTAAGAAAAGGGGAAAACCATGAGGCAAGCCTCTGTGTCACAGTCAACGCAGCTGACAGGCCTGGTGCGGCCCACCGCCCAACCGCACTCACACAGGGAACAGCTGTGCAGGTCTGGATAGAGAAGAGGTCAAGGGCTTGGACTGGGGACCCTGAGCTGCCAAGGTGTGGGGCCTCCTTGCAGTCCCGGTGCAGCAATGGCAGGAAGGCCAGCAGAGGCCCTAGTAGAGCTGGTTGCCCTGCTGCTGGGCCTGCGTCAGGCTGTCCTCGCAGTGCAGGTGGTGAACTTCCATTCTTTTGGGGCTGCGCTGGGGGCAGCTGGAGCTGGGGAGTGGCCAGGCCCTGCCCTCAGTGTGGGAAGTGCCAGGACCCTCCTCTGTGCCACTGTTAATGAGCAGCAGGCTCTGGCGCTCTTGCTCAGGGCTGATGGGCAGCTTCAGCTCTTCTTCCTCCTCCCTGGGAAAGCCAGAGTCAGGTTCTGTGGGAAGCAAAAGCCCACTCTCTTTCGATCGGGGAGAAGGTGCCTGGACCACCTAATCTCTGTCAGCGGGGTTATGGGCAAAACGGTGCTGCAGCTCAGGGAGGGTGTCACTCTTAAAGGCTGTGACCTGGGCCACAGCAGCAGGTGGCAGAGTATGGTCCACAAATGCCCACTGCCAGCTGGCCAGCAGGTCCTTTTCAGAGCTAACAGACCTGGCTGGGGCACTGAGTGTTGGGGGCACTGAGCTGAGCTGGTGGTTGAGTGAGGCCTAGGCTGAGGCAGGGGCGCTGAGCACTGGGCTGGGGCAGGCCCGCTCACTCCCTTCCCCCACCAGGCTCAGCGAAATGGCCTGGCGGGTAGTGTAAGTGCAGTTGGGCAGGGGGCTGTTGCAGGGGATCCAAACTTTATCCTTGGAGAACTCTATTACCCTGCAGCCAGGATACAGTGGGAGTGGTGGAGATGGGGTGGGGTAGGGGCTCAGCTTCTCAAAGGCTGGCAGGGGCAGCTCTTCCTCTGGGGAGCCCCCAACAGTATCCAGAGAGTGACACTCCCCATTGGGTTGGGGGGTGGGGCTGCCAGGGGCTGGGGGACTGGCTGGATCGCCTGGGGCACCCTCACTGATGTCCACATGCACAAAGACATCTTCAGCCATGGGGTGCCCAGCGCTGCCTGACCGGGCTGAATTCAGCAGTAGAGACTCTGGCTTCTCTAACACTCGGGCAATGACCAAAGTAGGCACAACAGCTGCTGGGGCTAGGCTGGGAGCAGGACCAGGGCTGGCGGCCTCTTGACCACTATGCAGATGTTTCTGAACCATGTCCTGTAGCTCACAGGACAGATCGGAGAACTCATAGTTTCGGAAGTGGGACTTGCTGCACTTGAGGAGCTGCACAGCCAGGTTGCAATCCCCCTGGTACCACTCGTTGAGCTCCTCCAGCTTGTTGATGGTGTTCTTGGCATCCAGCAGCTTGTTGGTCAGCTCCACGATCTCCCAGTCCAGCATCTGCCTATCCATCTCAGCCTTCTTGAGCAGTGTGTGCAGCTTGTCCTCCAACTCCTGGTTGGTCTGCTGAGAAGCCATGTAGCTGTTCTGCAGCCTGCAGAACTTATCCTTAAAACTTGTCCAGCTCCTCGTGGCTCTGGCCCAGCTCCAGCTCCAGGCAGTCCTGCCCAATTTCCAGCTCACATTCCAGGACCTCAGTGCATCTCGTGGCCGAGGCCAGGCGCCGATGAAGCTCTTCATTATCCTGCTGCGAGAGCTTCATCCTTTCCAAGTCAGTCAGGGATTCCTCCTGCTCAAACCTGGATCCAGGAATTTCCAGTCGCAGCTCCCAATGCTCTGGTGGTGCCTTACGGTAGGGTTTCTTAGCATGGGCTGCACTGGTCATTCTGGGAGGTGACACCTCCTCCAACTGCGACTATTGTCAGCAGCTCTCTCTGTTCCACCGTCCGGGAGTTAGCCCCCAGCTCTCCGCATCCCACGGCCCCTCCACTTCCTTTAGCCAACAGCTCTTTCTACCGCTGCCAGCTGCGTTCAGGCCACCATCTTGCTGTGGGGCAGGCCGCGTAGGAGCCAGGGCTGCAGGAATCCCCATGCACTTGGCACCTGGCGTCATCGGGGGTGGGGCCCCTTTGTAATTGTTAAGCATATTTATGTTTTGTCTTCTCCTGCAGACTGCAGTCTCCTCAAAGGCAGGGACTGTGATGGTGATACTTCTGCATTTACTTCAAGGCCTAGTATAAAAAGGGGCACACGGCTAGGGCTTACTTAAATAAACGTTTGGTTTAGAAACATCTAGAACTGAAGACTAGCAGTGAGTCAGGTAGACAGCTTAACCTAAGATCCTTGCATTATTAAGACTTTTTTGGAACACTTACTAATTGCAAAGCATGCATCATCAGAGTGTGATGGAAACCCTTGGCAAAAGATGCCCAAATCCTCTTTTCTTGCAAACCCAAGACACACAACCTATTGCTCACTATGCTGTTTTTCACACACAAAGCTCCACCTGGGCACATCATGGTGGTCTCTTATCAGTGTGGCCCCTGTGAGCTGTGTCTCCAGCAGTGGGGATGGGTTTGGCTGAGCCATCCACAATCCTATACTTGGGTCACAATATTTGTGAATATTACAGGTGAGGCTAGAAGCATAGCTTGGAGAGAAATGCCCACCTTCCACAGAAACCTCGCAAAGTTCTCTTGAAGAATCGCCTGGTTTCTAAGGGCCTTCCTATAGCAAGAAGGAAATGAACACATTTTGTAAGAGAGTTTTTGTATATGACTGGCATGATAGTGTGACAAGTCCTGATAAGACCTCCTCAAGCATCATGAGTATCTGTGTGTACAGAACATGGCTTCCAAGCACATGAAGTAAGTGGGATAGGCAACGATCTGTGTACTGCGAACATGCCTCGAGGACTTTTGTACATCCTCTACCTGGTCTGGTCTCTTCCTCCCACCCCTCATTACTAGGTCCTTCTCAGTTTTCAGGCCTCAGCCTAAATGTCACCATCTCCAAGAGATCTATAAAGAAAAGCTCCCTTAGTGCCAGACAGTGGGCACAAGTCAGTGGGTGCAGCGCACCCTGCGCAAGCCGAAGCAGGACGAGGCATCCCCTCACCCGGGAAGCACAAGGGATCAGGGAGTTCCCTTTCCTAGCCAAAGAAAGGGGTGACAGACGGCACCTGGAAAATCGGGTCACTCTCACCCGAATACTGCGCTTTTCCAATGGGCTTAAAAAATGGCGCACCAGGAGATTATATCCTGCACATGGCTTGGAGGGTCCTACACCCACGGAGTCTCGCTGATTGCTAGCACAGCAGTCTGAGATCAAACTGCAAGGTGGCAGCGAGGCTGGGGGAGGGGCGCCTGCCATTGCCCAGGCTTGCTTAGGTAAACAAAGCAGCTGGGAAGCTCCAACTGGGTGGAGCCCACCACAGCTCAAGGAGGCCTGCCTGCCTCTGTAGGCTCCACCTCTGGGGGCAGGGCACAGACAAACAAAAAGACAGCAGTAACCTCTGCAGACTTAAATGTCCCTGTCTGACAGCTTTGAAGAGACCAGTGGTTCTCCCAGCACACAGCTGGAGATCTGAGAACAGGCAGACTGCCTCCTCAAGTAGGTCCCTGACCCCTGACCCCCGAGCAGCCTAACTGGGAGGCACCCCCCAGTAGGGGCAGACTGACACCTCAGACGGCCGGGTACTCCTCTGAGACAAAACTTCCAGAGGAACGAGCAGACAGCAGCATTCGCAGTTCAAAAAACCACTGTTCTGCAGACACCACTGCTGATACCCAGGCAAACAGGGTCTGGAGTGGACCTCTGGCAAACTCCAACAGACCTGCAGCTGAGGGTCCTGTCTGTTAGAAGGAAAACTAACAAACAGAAAGGACATCCAAACCAAAAACCCATCTGTACATCACCATCATCAAAGACCAAAAGTAGATAAAACCACAAACATGCGGAAAAAACAGAGCAGAAAAACTGGAAACTCTAAAAAGCAGAGCACCTCTCCTCCTCCAAAGGAATGCAATTCCTCACCAGCAATGGAACAAAGCTGGATGGAGAATGACTTTGACGAGTTGAGAGAAGAAGGCTTCCGACTATCAAACTATGAGCTAAAGGAGGAAATTCAAACCAAAGGCAAAGAAGTTAAAAACTTTGAAAAAAATGTAGACGAATGTATAACTAGAATAACCAATACAGAGAAGTGCTTAAAGGAGCTGATGGAGCTGAAAGCCAAGGCTCAAGAACTACATGAAGAATGCAGAAGCCTCAGGAGCCGATGCGATCAACTGGAAGAAAGGGTATCAGTGATGGAAGATGAAATGAATGAAATGAAGCAAGAAGGGAAGTTTAGAGAAAAAAGAATAAAAAGAAACGAACAAAGCCTCCAAGAAATATGGGACTATGTGAAAAGACCAAATCTACGTCTGATTGGTGTACCTGAAAGTGACGGGGAGAATGGAACCAAGTTGGAAAACACTCTGCAGGATATTATCCAGGAGAACTTCCCCAATCTAGCAAGGCAGGCCAACATTCAGATTCAGGAAATACAGAGAACGCCACAAAGATACCCCTCGAGAAGAGCAACTCCAAGACACATAATTGTCAGATTCACCAAAGTTGAAAAGAAGGAAAAAATATTAAGGGCAGCCAGAGAGAAAGGTCGGGTTACCCTCAAAGGGAAACCCATCAGACTAACAGCGGATCTCTCAGCAGAAACTCTACAAGCCAGAAGAGAGTGGGGGCCAATATTTAACATTCTTAAAGAAAAGAATTTTCAACCCAGAATTTCATATCCAGCCAAACTAAGCTTCATAAGTGAAGGAGAAATAAAATATTTTACAGACAAGCAAATGCTGAGAGATTTTGTCACCACCAGACCTGCCCTAAAAGAGCTCCTGAAGGAAGCACTAAACATGGAAAGGAACAACCGGTACCAGCCACTGCAAAATCATGCCAAAATGTAAAGACCATCGAGACTAGGAAGAAACTGCATCAACTAACGAGCAAAATAACCAGCTAACATCATAATGACAGGATCAAATTCACACATAACAATATTAACTTTAAATGTAAATGGACTAAATGCTCCAATTAAAAGACACAGACTGGCAAATTGGATAAAGACTCAAGACCCACCAGTGTGTTGTATTCAGGAAACCCATCTCACATGCAGAGACACATATAGGCTCAAAATAAAAGGGTGGAGGAAGATCTACCAAGCAAATGGAAAACAAAAAAAGGCAGGGGTTGCAATCCTAGTCTCTGATAAAACAGACTTTAAACCAACAAAGATCAAAAGAGACAAAGAAGGCCATTACATAATGGTAAAAGGATCAATTCAACAAGAAGAGCTAACTATCCTAAATATATATGCACCCAATACAGGAGCACCCAGATTCATAAAGCAAGTCCTGAGTGACCTACAAAGAGACTTAGACTCCCACACATTAATAATGGGAGACTTTAACACCCCACTGTCAACATTAGACAGATCAACGAGACAGAAAGTTAACAAGGATACCCAGGAACTGAACTCAGCTCTGCACCAAGCAGACCTAATAGACATCTACAGAACTCTCCACCCCAAATCAACAGAATATACATTTTTTTCAGCACCACACCACACCTATTCCAAAATTGACCACATAGTTGGAAGTAAAGCTCTCCTCAGCAAATGTAAAAGAACAGAAATTATAACAAACTACCTCTCAGACCACAGTGCAATCAAACTAGAACTCAGGATTAAGAAACTCACTCAAAACCGCTCAACTACATGGAAACTGAACAACCTGATCCTGAATGACTACTGGGTACATAATGAAATGAAGGCTGAAATAAAGATGTTCTTTGAAACCAGCGAGAACAAAGACACAACATACCAGAATCTCTGGGACACATTCAAAGCAGTGTGTAGAGGGAAATTTATAGCACTAAATGCCCACAAGAGAAAGCAGGAAAGATCCAAAACTGACACCCTAACATCACAATTAAAAGAACTAGAAAAGCAAGAGCAAACACATTAAAAAGCTAGCAGAATGCAAGAAATAACTAAAATCAGAGCAGAACTGAAGGAAACAGAGACACAAAAAACCCTTCAAAAAATTAATGAATCCAGGAGCTGGTTTTTTGAAAGGATCAACAAAATTGATAGACCACTAGCAAGAATGATAAAGAAAAAAAGAGAGAAGAATCAAATACATGCAATAAAAAATGATACAGGGGATATCACCACCGATCCCACAGAAATACAAACTACCATCAGAGAATACTACAAACACCTCTACACAAATAAACTAGAAAATCTAGAAGAAATGGATAAATTCCTGGACACATACACTCTCCCAAGACTAAACCAAGAAGAAGTTGAATCTCTGAATTGACCAATAACAGGAGCTGAAATTGTGGCAATAATCAATAGCTTACCAACCAAAAAGAGTCCAGGACCAGATGGATTCACAGCCGAATTCTACCAGAGGCACAAGGAGGAACTGGTACCATTCCTTCTGAAACTATTCCAATCAATAGAAAAAGAGGGAATCCTCCCTAACTCATTTTATGAGGCCAGCATCATCCTGATAACAAAGCCTGACAGAGACACAACCAAAAAAGAGAATTTTAGACCAATATCTGTGATGAACATTGATGCAAAAATCCTCAATAAAATACTGGCAAACCGAATCCAGCAGCACATCAAAAAGCTTATCCACCATGATCAAGTGGGCTTCATCCCTGGGATGCAAGGCTGGCTCAATATACGCAAATCAATAAATGTAATCCAGCATATAAACAGAACCAAAGACAAAAACCACATGATTATCTCAATAGATGCAGAAAAGGCCTTTCACAAAATTCAACAACCCTTCATGCTAAAAACTCTCAATAAATTAGGTATTGATGGGACGTATCTCAAAATAATAAGAGCTATCTATGACAAACCCACAGCCAATATCATACTGAATGGGCAAAAACTGGAAGCATTCCCTTTGAAAAGTGGCACAAGACAGGGATGCCCTCTCTCACCACTCCTATTCGACATAGTGTTGGAAGTTCTGGCCAGGGCAATTAGGCAGGAGAAGGAAATAAAGGGTATTCAGTTAGGAAAACAGGAAGTCAAATTCTCCCTGTTTGCAGATGACATGATTGTATATCTAGAAAACCCCATTGTCTCAGCCCAAAATCTCCTTAAGTTGATAAGCAACTTCAGTAAAGTCTCAGGGTACAAAATCAATGTACAAAAATCACAAGCATTCTTATACACCAATAACAGACAAACAGAGAGCCAAATCATGAGTGAACTCCCATTCACAACTGCTTCAAAGAGAATAAAATACCTAGGAATCCACCTTACAAGGGACGTGAAGGACCTCTTCAAGGAGAACTACAAACCACTGCTCAAGGAAATAAAAGAGGATACAAAGAAATGGAAGAACATTCCATGCTCATGGGTAGGAAGAATCAATATCGTGAAAATGGCCATACTGCCCAAGGTAATTTATAGATTCAATGCCATCCCCATCAAGCTACCAAGGACTTTCTTCACAGAATTGGAAAAAACTACTTTAAAGTTCATAAGGAACCAAAAAAGAGCCTGCATCGCCAAGTCAATCCTAAGCCAAAAGAAGAAAGCTGGAGGCATCACGCTACCTGACTTCAAACTATACTACAAGGCTACAGTAACCAAAACAGCATGGTACTGGTACCAAAACAGAGATATAGATCAATGGAACAGAACAGAGCCCTCAGAAATAACGCCGCATGTCTGCAACTATCTCATCTTTGACAAACCTGAGAAAAACAAGCAATGGGGAAAGGATTCCCTATTTAATAAATGGTGCTGGGAAAACTGGCTAGCCATATGTAGAAAGCTGAAACTGGATCCCTTCCTTACACCTTATACAAAAATCAATTCAAGATGGATTAAACACTTAAACGTTAGACCTAAAACCATAAAAACCCTAGAAGAAAACCTAGGCATTACCATTCAGGACATAGGCACGGGCAAGGACTTCATGTCTAAAACACCAAAAGCAATGGCAACAAAAGCCAAAATTGACAAATGGGATCTAATTCAACTAAAGAGCTTCTGCACAGCAAAAGAAACTACCATCAGAGTGAACAGGCAACCTACAAAACGGGAGAAAATTTTTGCAACCTACTCTTCTGACAAAGGGCTAATATCCAGAATCTACAATGAACTCAAACAAATTTACAAGAAAAAAACAAACAACCCCATCAAAAAGTGGGCGAAGGACATGAACAGACACTTCTCAAAAGAAGACATTTATGCAGCCAAAAGACACATGAAAAAATGCTCACCATCACTGGCCATCAGAGAAATGCAAATCAAAACCACAGTGAGACATCATCTCACACCAGTTAGAATGGCAATCATTAAAAATTCAGGAAACAACAGGTGCTGGAGAGGATGTGGAGAAATAGGAACACTTTTACACTGTTGGTGGGACTGTAAACTAGTTCAACCATTGTGGAAGTCAGTGTGGCGATTCCTCAGGGATCTAGAACTAGAAATACCATTTGACCCAGCCATCCCATTACTGGGTATATACCCAAAGGACTATAAATCATGCTGCTATAAAGACACATGCACACGTATGTTTATTGCGGCACTATTCACAATAGCAAAGACTTGGAACCAACCCAAATGTCCAACAATGATAGACTGGGTTAAGAAAATGTGGCACATATACACCATGGAATACTATGCAGCCATAAAAAATGATGAGTTCATGTCCTTTGTAGGGACATGGATGAAGTTGGAAATCATCATTCTCAGCAAACTATCGCAAGAACAAAAAACCAAACACCGCATATTCTCACTCATAGGTGAGAATTGAACAGTGAGAACACATGGACACAGGAAGGGGAACATCACACTCTGGGGACTGTTGCGGGGTGGGGGGAGGGGGAGGGATAGCACTGGGAGATATACCTAATGCTAGTTGACGAGTTAGTGGGTGCAGCACACCAGCATGGCACATGTATACATATGTAACTAACCTGCACATTGTGCACATGTACCCTAAAACTTAAAGTATAATAATAATAAAAGAAAAGCTCCCTTACCAATATTCCTCATTTCCACTTGCTTTCACAGCATTTCCCATAATTTGTAATTTTAAAGATATATTTATTAACTCATTTTGTCTGTATCACCGTACTTAGAGTTCAATAAACTGCAGTGAAGACAAGGCCGTCCATGCCTGTTTCACTCACCTACTATATCCCGCACAGGACTTGGCACAGTTAGTACTCCAAAAATTCTTGGAATAAAGTATTATAAGACCATGTGACAGAGCAGAAAACACAGAGAATTTCAAGTCAGCTGAGCTGGGTTCCAGTTGCAGTGTGGTCATTTCCTAGCTGTGTGATGTCAGACAAATCACTTAACCTCTCTGGTCCTCATTTTTCTCATTCTTATCTGAATTAATATCACCCACCTCACAGTGCTTCTTGGGGGGGAAAAATAAAATAATTAATGAAAAAGTATTTGGTAGAGTCCTGAACAGACATGAATTATTTTGGTATTATGAAAGATGCCTGAAATAGTACCCCTGCTTTGTCTCTAGGATGCCCTAGAAGCACCTGAAAACTGTACCATCAGTCACACCTTTGGATTAATGCTATGGAAGACACATACTACATTGAAAACTATTGTGTACCTTTAATATGGGCATTTGACCTTATCATTCACCTGTTGTATTAGTCCAGTCTCACACTGCTATAAAGAGATATCCAAGACTGGGTAATTTATAAAGGAAAGAGGTTTAATTGACTCCCAGTTCTGCATGGCTGGGGAGAGCTCGGGAAACTTACAATCATGGCAGAAGGCAAAGCAGAAGCAGGCACCTTCTTCACAAAGTGGCAGGAGAGAGATATGAGAGTGCAGGAAAAAACTACCGCTTTTAAAACCATCAGATCTCGTGAGAATTCACTCACTGTCACAAGAACAGCATGGGGGAAACCACCCCCATAATCCAATCACTTCCCTCCCTTGACTTGTGGGGATTACAGGTCCCTCCCTCAACACGTGGGGATTATAATTCAAGATGAGATTCGGGTGGGGGCACAGAGCCAAACCATATCAGCTGTCTTAGCATTGACTTAGCTGACAGCAGGGCCCGGGCTAGGCAATTTGAGGAAAGGGGTGATGGGAAGACAATCTTGAGATGCCTTAAGCTTGCAAGACTTCTAGAGAGTAAATTCAGGCCAGAAGAGGGGCAACTACATGGTGTGGGTGGGGGGGCGCCCTGGTGAGGCCTAGGGGAAGTCAAGTTGTTAGACAGAGGGAAGACATAGAAAGGGAGGTGGAGGGGTCAGCTACAAACTTTCTCTACTTGGCCTGTGTGTATATCAGAGACACTTAACTTTACAAAACCCATGTATGTGCATTGGAGAGAGGGGAGGAAAGCCAAAGAGCAGGAAACGGACACCAAGGGAGCTGTACTTAATCATAATAACCATTAGTATTGACTTTGGTGCCATCTTAAAGGAGCCATTTGTTATAAGAACCAACAGTCAAAACCCCAAGCCAGCCAGGCTTTGTCTTATGAGCTCTAAAAATAATGGTATTTTGCTGTTCATCTGTTTTAATTTTCCAAATTCAAATGCAATTTGAAATCCATTCAAAAATTGATTTCTTTCTTCTAAACAAAGAGACATTAAAAGGAGAAAGGAAGGAAGGAAGAAAAAAGGACAGACAGGCTAGGCTTTTTAGTGACTCACATCATAATACCCCAAAAGCAGGAGCCCAAAGCAGTAATTATTTCCCTATCTAAGAAATATGAAAGGAAAATGGGTGATAATTATGACCACACGAACAATATATAAAACCTCTCTAGAGCCAGGGCCAGCAAATCACTTACCTGCAGTTTCAACAACAACATATAAAAGCAGAAAGAAACACAGTTAAGGTCAATTGGCTCCTGGTTTTTAAAGTACCACCTCATTTTAATCAGCTCCCCATGCTATTCTGTGTCTCCAGCTGGAAAACTGGCTAAGAGAGATTAGAGTTGTTTGCTCTTTTTTAAGCAGCTTCAAAACAAAGTGGAAACAGTTGAGTGATCTTGCAATTAAGACAGCTTGGAAAAGGTCAGCAGATGATTTTCCAGCCAGGGCTTTTGAGGGTGTCTGCATTTAGGTAGAGTCACCACAATCCAAGTTCTGGCATTCTACCTTACAAGATCTTGCTTCTGTCCATTTTCCCAGCCTCCGGGCACTGATACAATAGCAAAACTCACAATAAACAGACATAACCTGGACCTCCAAGTTATTCATACATGATGGTGGGATGAATCTATCCAACAACCAGAATACTTGGGCCCACTATTTAGTTCTTCAGGAAAGAAACTGAACACATAAAGCAACTCTATAGAAGTGAAAATGAAGATGAACTGCATCCATATAAACCTAGGTTCAAGGATTCATGTAACTTAATTCTTTGGACCTTGGTTTTCTTACCTGTATAAAAGAGAATATTGATCACTTAGCATTGTTCTGTATATTTGAAATCACTTTCATGAGCTGGAGAGTATAGTACAAATGGAAGTGGTTGTTTTTGGCAATAAGAAGGCAGTTTTGTGCACATAAAATCTGAGAAGAGGGAACTGGAGAGTTCTATGTGGAATTTTATCCCACTCCACTAGATCCTCAAAAATTCCATACTGCACTATAGAGATCACCTTTCTAAGGACTCAGAGTCACCACACATAGTCTTTGTCCTTTGGACCCAGTGGAAGATGTTGAGAAATCTCTGATTTGTATCTAGCTTGCCTTTTTCAAAATTTCTTATTAGACAACAACAGCTTCCATCATCCTGATATCTCATGAAGCATATGTGGAAATCAGTGATATTTCAGATATCTCCCATGAATTACCTCTGAGATGGAGGCCTTCCTGGGGACTTTTCCCAACCTTGGCAGCTTACACCTTCATGCATCTGTCTGAGGGGTGCTGCTGCAAGAATTACACTTACCTACACTGGGAAGATTCATGTGGCCTTTCATTTAAGGGGGATCCGTTTTCTTACCAGATCCACAAATTCTGTACATGTCCCTCTGTTGAGAGCAACAAGGAATTCTCCCTCAGAGCCAGGAGAGGGAGAGGTGAAATTGGGGAGTGGCAGTGATCACACAGAAAGGATGGTTCTAGGTCACTGGGGAGCTAATCACTTCTCTGGGCCAGTGAAACCCAGGCAGGGTTTGCTACAGGAAGAAGCAGAATGCCAGGAAACAAGAAGGCTCTGAGGCAAATTTCAGAAACCAGAGTGATAAACCCAACAGGGACTTCCCACTTTCCTTGGAATCAAATTTAAGCTTCCTATCATGGTCCATGAGACCCTGAGTGATCTGAACTCTGCTTGCTTCTCCATCTTCAAATCATGTACTCATGCCTGCTCCATTCACAATGGCTTTCTTTCTGTTCCATAGACCTGTCCACTCATTCCAGGCTTAGAACCTTTGTACCTTACTTCCGTCTGGGGTTCTCTTCTCCCATATGCTTGCCTGAATGAGTCTTTCCCATCACTCAGGTTTCAGCTCAAATGTCACCTCCTCAGAGAGACCTTCTTTGATGACCTTTCTACTAATGTTGCCCATTCCATCAGCCACTCTCTGTCCCATTGCCATGTTTTATTTTCTTAATGTCACTTACCTGACATTATAGCACTTTTTTTTGTTTATTATCTGATCTCCTTCAATGAGAGATAGAACAAGAAACCACAATAGGTGAGATTAAGGAACTGTAAGTCAAAACTTTTAATAGACTGTCGGGATAGACAAATGCTGAAAGCCAGGGAAGAAATGTCTTGTCTTGTGCATGCGTATAAGCAGACTGGATCGATTTAAATAGACTGGGGTCAACAGGATGTAACCTGCATCAAATACCTACTATATACCAGCCACTTTTCATATATTATCATCACAGGTTTGCAAAAGATTGAACACCATGTTGATGGCTCCAAGGAATACTCATTCCCTGCTTCCTTATGTCCATGGAGGAGAGGGACAATGGCTCCAATGCCTAGGATGGAACTGAGCTGGAATTCTACATTTGCTGCTCTCCACCACAGGATGGGCAAACTTAACCAGAAGGTAGTGTCATTTCATTGAAAGAATAAATGCGGGTCTGTCTCTTTTCTTTCTAGCATTTTTCAGCTCCTGATCTCCATTTTGTAAGACCATCTGAGTGAGGACTCTCAATTGCAAAAGAGGTCTTCCATTCTCCAGCTTCTAAGACTACAGCTAATTTTAATTTGGGGTAGTCAGAAGTCTCATGCCTAAACCTTAACCTTGGGTCGATCTTTAACAGAGAATCTTGTCTTTTAGATATAAGCAGAGAGATGGTAGAATGTGTGGACTTAGACCACTAGGGTTTTCATCCTGGCTTTGCCACCTACTGTGTGACTGTGGATAAGTTGTTCAAGATTTCTGTCCCTAAATTTCTTCCTCTCTATATTGAAAATATTAATCATATTTACCTCATAGGTATAAAGATTAGGTAATATGATACAAATAAATATCTAGAAAACCATTAATAAATTTTAGTTATTGTTACTAATAAAAATACTAAAGAGGAGACATTGATCTACATCTAATTCCTTGTGTTTGTTCTCAATTGGTTAGAGCCAAGCAGGGTAGACAGGTAGACAAACTAGCCTCAAAAATCTTCAACATGGCCCAGAAAACTTAGTAAATAAACACAAAGAGTGTTATTTGTGGACCAAAGCATTATGTTAAGAGACCAAATTTCGTGGTGAGCCTCACTAGCACTGGGGTTTGGAGCTTTAAATATGGCTTCATCTGGTTTCTCAGGTTTGGGTATGGGTCCATGATATGCAAGTAAATACTTTTATTTGGGGTGTCTGGGGCCTTACAGGGATTTAGCCTTGGACAGAGATAAAAGTGAGCTCCAGAGTCAGGAGAAGCACTCTGGGGTCTTTAGACTACAAAAGAAGTAGAATTTTTATGAGTTCAAGAATCCCATGGGAAGAGGGCAAAGTCCTTACTAGAGTTAGGTATGGCTTACCTGGAAACCAGAAGACCACTGAAGCTAGTATAAGCATTAGCTGATCTCTAGTATGTGAGATTAGGCAACAGATTCTTCTTGTTTACTTGTTTAGGGGGAATTCCCCTTGTTATAATTCTCAGCTAGGAATATAGCCTAAGGCTTTAAACCACAATAGCAGCTAGATTTCTTATGAGTTAAAGAGAAATAATGTAAAATTTGGGGGCTTTAAATTGTTAGTGTTGGGTG
Organism: Pan paniscus; assembly: GCF_029289425.2. Classification (NCBI taxonomy): domain Eukaryota; kingdom Metazoa; phylum Chordata; class Mammalia; order Primates; family Hominidae; genus Pan; species Pan paniscus. The sequence continues at coordinate 128,501,839 of NC_073272.2, forward strand.
GCTTTATATCAGCTGCCAAATTCTATCCAAATTGATAGAATTTGGATCAATTCTATGCCAAATTGATCTTGAGCATGTAGTACCAGGGAAGCCTCAGAGGGACAAATTTTGGATCTGTTTGGAAGGTCCACAGAATCCTGGGAGTCTCTTTTTCCACCTTCCATTCAAATTACCTATTCAGGAGGATGAGGGCTTCTTGTTTTATAATTAACAAAGATAAATGGTCTTTTTTTGATATGTTCTCCAAGAGCCCTACTATCATAGGTAGTGAGTGATGGCCAGTTACTCTAGCACTGCTTCTTCCTTGTTCTTCTACCTCTCCCATCTCTCTTCCCAGCCTTTGCCATCCACTTACTCTACTGATCCCAAACTGTGAATATTCCTCAAGTATTTGGTTTTGTTTACTTTGCTATTTTCTGCCTTGTGCTCAGTAAGCTTAGCCACTCCCAAAGGTTTAGCTCTCTCCATCATGCAGATGACTCTCCTATTGGGTCCTACCTGCACTGTGTTTCGGATCTGCATTCACACCTTCTACATGCAATAATGTGCTGTTAAGTGTTTAATAATTGGCTCATGGCAGTGGGTGCAAGGCAGACTCTGATTTCTAGCTTTTGCCAATTTCCATGCTATCAATATTCCAACCGTGGCCAATTTCAAGCTACTAATATGAGGCCACCGAACACAGAGTTGAAAAGACATGTGCACAATTGGGTCTCCTGAGCCAGAACAACCCAGATCCCCACATCACTGTGGCTATAGGTAACCTCCACTTGGATGTCCTGCTGTCTCCTCAAACTCCACACCTTCCAAGATTAGCATCTCTCCGCCAACCTTCTCTTCCAAATTACTTTATCTCTGTCAGTGGTATCTGTTAGAAGGAAATTGCATTCCCCAGGCCTCCTGTTTTCCTGATTGAGCCACCACTAGCATAACACTCCTGGCTTTTCTGGGGCCCCTCATTCCCTTTTCCTCAAGGTGTGACTTAGCTTACTAGTGAGGCTGATGAAGAAACTATACAACTCCATTCCATCTGTTGAGAGGTCAGAAGACTTCAGCCTGTGAACCAAATCTAGCTCATCACCTGTTTTTGTAAATAAAGTTTTACTAGAACACAGCCACGCTTGTTCCATTACCAACTGTCTGTGGTTGCTTTCACACCACAGCATCGGGGGCAAGTAGTTGTGACAGAGATCAACCATTTAGCCTGCAAAACCTAAAATATTTACTATCTGGCTTTTTGCACTAAAGGTTGGCTGATCCCTCTTCTGCAGCTTTCTCTTTCACCTCTGCCTGCCCTGAAAGAGTGTTTTAGGTTGCTCTCAGCCATATGGGAATCTTACAGGATGACCTGTGCTCCTGGAGGGGGAGGCTACAGTTGTCCTGGTGTGCCAATTACTATATGGGGAAATCTGCATAATTCACAGGACACTAATAATCACATCTTGAACTTCATTTACTTACTGTCTCAATTCTCACTTGGTTCAGAACTCAGGAGAGGAACAAAGAGGTATTACTTATTTCTCCCTAAAACCTAACAATACTGCCTATTTTCTGATTTTCCAAGTTCAAAATCCTGATGTACTCTTATATTCTTCACCCTTTCATCCATGTTATCCTGGCATGTGTCCCTACAAAATATCCCTCAGATCTTGTTCTCATCCCAGCTTTCATCACCACACATAACTGGATTACCTCAGCCTCCTCCCACCCCTACTCCTACATCCTTAATTGATCTTTCTGCCTGTAGCCTTTCCTCACTCAACTAGCTCTGTAGTAGGCACTGGAGGTAGAGATAAGTAAGTGATTGTCCTACAAGGAATTTACATTCTTTGAGGGAAAAAGGCAAAGGCAAATAAACAGGCAATTGTAGCACAGTGTGAGAAATACTAGGTACAGTATTGCCAGATCAATCCTACTGTAATACCACTTTTATCATGCTGTTCCCCTGTATAAAAACTTATGCCACCTACTGCCTGCTAACTAAAGCCTATTTCTGTGCAAACAAGGGAAGAGAGATCACTTTTGGGTTTGGGGCTTTTCTGGGGGTTGGGGTAATTGCTGATTCTTAGAACTTTAAATTCTTTTTGAGAACAGAGATACACACACTAAAGGGAAGAACGTTTAAGTGTTGACTTTTACTGGGTGGGAGCCAATTTGGGGCAATGCATACATTGTTATCGCTGCAGAAGGTACTGTAATATGGCTATGTATAATAAAAATGAGAAATAAAAAGTACAGGGCAGCTTTCTGTCCCAGTTTGGTCACTTTAATCAAAGTAACTCTCTGTACAGAACAATTTCAGAAGCTTAAGAAAGGGGGCACACATGAAAAAGACAGTACCAAAAGATTCAAGGGCCAAAACTTCCATCCTACTGGGACCAGGTGGCAAGAATTGGAAAAGCAGCCTCACACAGATGCAGAGGTAAGATTTTTTGGAGTCTTCACTGGGTTCTTCCATTAAAGGAAAGAACAAGGCTACTGAGTGACCACAGGCTGGATTACTAACCCTCTTGGGTAAACAGAGCAATAAATTGTGGTGCAGTAGTGACTTTGACCTATGATCTCAAAGGACAGCTCAAGGTTTTCTCTCCAGTCTCTTAAGTCTAGGACACAGAAACTCCTGTTAAGGCTGAAAGTTAAAATGGCCTCTAAGAACCCAATCTGTCTACCTTGTCAGAAGGTGCAACTCCTAGTGGCGGAGTGAGGTTCTAATCTTAATTACGCAGAGACTTGAAAATTACTGTCAGGCACATCTCCACATTACTCCCTCTTCATCTTCTCAATTCCATCCCTTTCAGTGTTATTTCTCACTACTGGAAATGTCTTCTCCCTCCTTCATCTCTACCTATCCAATCCTAGCACAATTCCACCTCCCCAGATACCAGTGTACTTACAATCAATACTATGCAATTTAACATTTAATTGTTCTCTAATCCTTTCATGATGCCTACATTAATCACTCCCAGGAATTAAGACATTAATGCTATTTTTAAGATGAAAATTATCTAGTTTATTGTAGGTGCTCAATAAACACTTGACAAGTTAAATTACAAAGTTGGTACTTTGGGAAAAGATTAGGAAATTGTGCAAATGTGCCTCAACAACTAGGCCATTACCAGTCATTACAAACAAAACACCATTGTCTTACAATTTGGTGGTTTGTAGACCATGGATTTTACTGCCAGACAACCTGGATTCAAATCCCAGTTCCACTGCTTGCTAGCTGTGTGAGCTTAGAAGGTCACTTAACCACTCTGGGCCTTGGCTTATTCATCTGTATAATGGGTGTAAGAAGAACTATCAACCTCATAGGTTATTGAGAGGATTTAATACATATGTATAAATTATTTAACAGAATGACTATAAGTGTTGGCTTACATTGTAAGTGTTGGCTGGTAATATTATTTTAAATTGTTTTCTCATATTAACTAAACAGGGCCTCCTAGAAATAGGACACAAAACATATACAGTATTCTGATGGAAGGAATCACTAAGAAAAGGGCAAAACACAGACAGAAGCATGGAAAGGGCAAGTTCAAGGGAGGAGCCATACAGAGGGGCCCTAGAGGTCTGTGAAAAGACATACTATGAATGAAGACTCCTAAATTTGGAGCACTTAACACAAATTTCTCCAGCTTCACAGGTTTATCTTTGGCTGGTTCTCACAGTGACTGGAGTACTTCAGTTTGGTCCAAGTTTTACTCTAAGAAAAAGAAAAGCTAACACTGCACTTTTGAAAGACTCCATTTGGTTTATTAATTAACTTCCTGATGCACAAAGGACAAAGCACTGAGGGGCCCTATGAAGCCAATTAAAGCCCAAATGGCTGGATTGCTGCAAACAATGGGTACACGGGGAAAAGCCTTGCCTTTCTCATGCTACCTCCCACCAATCTACTAATTAGACTGGGGAGACAAAGAGCGGATGATGAGGAAGCCAGGAAATGCCAACCTGAAAGATGCTGGGAGGCCTGGGAACCAAAAGGAAATAAGGTGAAGCTCAGGGTATTCCTCAGTGAGTGTTAAGCAGGAACCAGGTGTTATAGTTTGGATATTTGTCCCCTCCAGGTCTCATTTTCAAATGTGATCTCCAGTGTTGGTAGTGGGGCAGGTGTTTGGGTCATGGGAGAGGATCTCTCATGAAGAACTTAGTGCCCTCTCCATGGTGATGAGTTCATGGGAGAGCTGATTGTTTAAAAGAGCCTGGCGTCTCCCTTGCTCCCTCTCTTACCACGTGACACGATGGCTCCCCTTCCCTTCTGTAATGAGTAAAAGCTTCCTGAGGCCTCACGAGAAGCCAAGCAGATGTTGGTGCCATGCTTGTACAGCCTGTAGAACTATGAGCCAAATAAACCTCTTTTCTTTATAAATTACCCAGCCTCAACTATTCCTTTATAGAAATGCAAAATGGACCAATACACCAGGCAGGTACAAAGCAATTTATTCCCTTTCCATATTATTTGAAATTATATTTTGATACATATTGAAAGCTCTTTGAGTTGTGAAACCATTTCTTATTCATTTCCCTTTTTTCACTCGTGTCTAACACAATGCCTGCAGAAAGTAAGTGTTCAATATGGGTTTTTGTTGTTATTGTTTTCTTTTTGTTTGTTTTTTAGAGACGAGGTCTTGCTATATTGCCTAGGCTGGTCTGGAACTCCTGGTCTCAAGCAGTCCTCTTACCTTGGTCTCCCAAAGTGCTAGCAGTGCAGGCATGAACCACTGCACCTGGCCCCAGTACAGGTTTATTGAATTGAAATATGTTTGCATGTCAAAAATGGATAAGGATGGGAGAAGAACCTCTCTGAGTCTCTATTTTCCATTTGTAAAATGGCAGAATAGGCTGGGCGCAGTGGTTCACGCTTGTAATCCCAGCACTTTGGGAGGCTGAGGTGGGCGGATCACTTGAGGTCAGGAGTTCGAGACCAGCCTGGCCAACAAGGGGAAATCCTGTCTCTACTAAAAAATATACAAATTAGCCGGGCATGGTGGCACGTGCCTATAATCCTAGCTAATCGGAAGGCTGAGGCAGGAGAATTGCTTGAGCCCAGGAGGTGAAGGTTGCAGTGAGCTGAGATTGTGCCACTGTACTCCAGCCTGGGCGACTGAGTGAGACTCCATTTCAAAAATTAAAAATTAAAAAAAAAAAAAAGCAGAATACCAATAGACCCTACCTCATTAGATTTTGAGACCTAGTCAAGTTAACACTTATACTTAGGAAACATACCTGACAATAGTAAGCACTTTATACATTTCAGGAATTATTTCTAAGAGAATTAAATAAAATTAAATGAGATGGAATGTATACAGCAGGGGCCACAGCATTTCTAATTAGGACTCAGACACATTTGGGTAAATCTGGTACGAACTTTAAAAATTCCTAAAGGGCCTATTTTGATGTGGTCTGGGAAGGCTTCTGGAGGAGAATCATGGTAAGGGAAGGAATAAGGTATATTGACCTTGATAAGGGATGGAATGGGAGTGTTGAAACAGCTTAAGTCATCAGGGATCCTAAGCACTGTGAAGTATCTGCCATTTGGCTCTATTTCCTAGCCCAATCCCACACGGCCTATGACAGAATAGGGAGTGATGGAACAGTCAAGGATGTTCAAGAGTATTAGTGAAAGCTGTGAAGGGGAAAAGGGTGCTGAGATAAGTAACTTTGGAGGTGAGTGGGGACTGTAAGAGTTAAGGCAAAAGGAACTGCACAGGAGCACCATACTCTATTAGTTGTTTCCCATGGGGTATGGGTTAACAATTCTGATACTGCTGTACATGTACAGTATACTAGAATTGAACAATTAAGTAAATGAATAGCAGATGGTAAGAGCCAAGTTTCTTGCTGTTGAAATGGATGGTCACAGATGAGCAAGTGGAGAGGCTAGAATAGAGTTGGAAACATCAGTTTAAATTCATGTTTACCTTAACGTAGATTTACCAACAAAAAGTACAAAAATTGGAAAAACATGAAAATCAATACACCAAAAAAAGAATACTTGTTTATAGGATGAGAGCCGCAAACAAGAAGGTAGAACATCACCTTGTTCCACCTCAGCTGAGAAGGTGTATATCAGACTACTCAAAGTTTTTGCCACTCTGCACATGTCTGCAAATGAACATGAAGGCACCATAAGTATTGATTTGCAGTTTACAAATAAATTTTAGTAAGTAGGCAAATTCACAAATATGAAATCCATGAATAATAAGGATCGACTACATTAGAGTATAACTTGAAGTTCAAAGTCAATATCCATGAATCTATAGTGATATAAATTATTGAATAAATAAATGGGAGGAAACAGACAAATCTCCCATGCAGAAGATTCCAAAAAATTTATAGAGATACTCTACCCTCAAGATACTACCCAATCAACCCAATGAGTTGTACATAGTGACTTCCTTCCAAAGACCACAGTATAGAAAGATATTTTTAAAAGAGTGACTTTACACCAGAGAAATCAGGTTTCAGTTATTACACTGAAGAAACTTGAAAACTTCAGTCAGGTGATCAAGGTCAATGTCAACTTTGATAAGTCATATTGATAGTTTGTACCCTTGATATGAATGATAAGAATGGCACCTTGCCTCTGTGGTTTTCCTTCCCCAAACCCAAGTCTAACCATGAGACAAACATTAGACAAATCTCAATTGAGAGAAATTCTACAAAATAACTAACCAGTAGTCCTCAAAATTGTTAAGGTCATCAAAAGCAAGTAAAGTCTTAGAAACTGTCACAGCCAAGAGGAACCCAAAGAGACATGATAATTAAGTGTAACATGGTATCCCGGATGGGATCCTTGGACAGAAAAAAGACATTAGGAAAAACAGGAAATATGAATAATGCATCAACTTAAGTTAATAATAATGCATTAATATTGATTCATTAATTGTGACAAATGTACCATAATTATGTATTAACAATAGGGGATACTGAGTATGAGGTATGTGGCAATTCCCTGAAGTAAATCTTAACTTTTCTGTAAATCTAAAAAGATAACTACTCTAAAGTAAAAGGATTATTCAAAAACATTGTAAGGTTATCAGCAGTCCTGCTTTCGGACACTTTCCAATAAAATGTAATTCAAATGAAAAAGACGTATGCTGTTCCTACTTTGAGAAAAATTTTCCAGGTGTTCTGGGGCCATGAACACACCTGTGCTTTGTTGTCAGCACTCAGCAGAAAGGCAACAGGGTGAGAAGGAGAAATCAGATTCCAGCAGAGCAGCAGCGGCACCCAAGAAACAACAGTGCCTCAATGGGAGACAGTAGTTCCAGATGAATGTGTGGTTAATGTCCAACAAAGCAGCAACAGCACATGGCAAGCAAACATGTTCATGATCACATAGGGGATACCCACTACAGACTGCCAAGAGTTTGAGAGACACAACAGGGCACTGGGATCCTACAAGAAGCAGATGGAGCAAGAGCCAATGATACTGGATTATATACTATTATTATTAAGACTGTTGAGAGCTAAGGAATCTTACAGGTTACACATGCAATGTCTAGCCCGTAATAGGTCCTTCATAAGTTTGGTTGCTTGCCAGTGTGCTGGGAGTTGATATATCCTAGCTCACAAGAGCCAGTTGTTATATCTTCAAAAATTCTGTAAGCTGGTTTTTAAACACAGCCATTATTAAAAATTCAATTGTGTCTACCTACAATGAAATTATATTAAAATCAAAAGTAATAGTCAAAACACATCACCTTCTAACTCTTGAGTTACATTTTGTCTATCTATGCCCTTGAGGTTATTTATAGCTATAGTATCCTTAGGGTGGAAATACCCTATAATGGTATACTTCTGTGCATCTCTTCCCACTATTTACCCAGTAACATCGCAATTGTAGCTTGACATCAGCTATGGTAGGGATTATTTACAGTATGAAAATTGTGAAATGCTTAAGATCAAGGCTTAATTTATTGTTTTGTTGATAGTCCAAACTTTAAAAAGTGATGGAGAAAGCATTAATAATGCAGATTAAACTTAAAACTGTTATATCTATAGGCATTACATTTTGACTAATCAAGAAAAGAAGAACATGTTCTTCCAATCTTCAAAACCTATTATTTGATTCAACAAAGGAGTTGCCCACATCACTGATGAATAAGTGAAGTTCTGACATGCATCTTTGTTGTTTCACTTTCATTACTCATTAACGTAAATGAGAATATCAGTCACGTTTATGTAGGGACTACATTCATTCATCAATCACAACCATAGATTGACTATGGATAAAAGAACTTGCAAAAATTAACAAAAGCATTCTGTAAGCATAAACTGGTTTGCGGAATTTAAAATAAGGAGTAACGCATACTATTTTTTAATTGTGTACTACTCATCCTTTATATCAATACAATGTAAAAATGTGCACGCACACACATTTTTTTCTAGAAAGTTTTTTTTTTTTTTTTTTGTTCTGGAAAGTTGGTTGTTCATGTTTTACCAGCACACCCCGCAGGTTCCTTGTCCCTTTGTTCTGAGGGAGACTATATAGTATATATAAATATATATCAGCAGTCACTAGACTCCTGGTTTATTGCTTAGATTTTTTCCAAGTTTCTCCAGGTGAGATTTGTTGGGATCTAGCCTGAGAAACAAAGACAAGAACGGAGGGACTGTGTGAGGAAGCTGGGCAGAGGCTGAGGAATGAGCGTGTAATACCTAGGAAAACTGAAGGAATTAAGACCAAATCTCACACATGTTAAGCAGGTTGGGTCAAACTTAGCTCTAGCTGTCTCTCTGTTTCCCACTCCTGGACTATTTGCAAGAAAGCATAACTCTTTTCACTCATCCATGTCTTCCAAGCTAGAGTAAACACATTCAATTTTCAGAAGCTTCCAATGGCAGCAGAAATTGATGTATTAAATTAGGAAGAAGCATTGTTTAGCATATGTGAGAACATGAAAAAAAGCTGAAATACAAAAGTAAATAATGTACTGGGCATGGTGGCTCGTGCCTGTAATTCCATCACGTTGGGAGGCCTAGGAGGGAGGATAGCTTGAGGCCAGGAGTTTGAAACCAGCCTGGGCAACCTAGAGAGACTCTGCCTCTACAGGATCACCTAAGGTCAGGAGTTCTAAAGCAGCCTGGCCAACATGGTGAAACCTTGTCTCTACTAAAAAAAAAATACAAAATTTAGCCAGGCATGGTGGCATGCACCTGTAATCCCAGCTGCTCGGGAGGCTGAGTCAGGAGAATTCCTTGAACCTTTGAGGCAGAGGTGCAGTGAGCCAGAATCACGTCATTGCACTCCAGCCTGGGCAACAAGAGCAAAACTCCATCTCAAATATATATATATATAAAAAATATATATACAATATATTATATATTATATGTATTATATATACAATATGTTATATATTATATGTATTATATATACAATATGTTATATATTGTATGTATTATATATACAATATGTTATATATTATATGTATTATATATACAATATGTTATATATTGTATGTATTATATATAATATATTATATATTGTATGTATTATATATACACAATATATTGTGTGTATTATATATACAATATATTGTGTGTATTATATATACAATATATTGTGTGTATTATATATACAATATGTTATATATTGTATGTATTATATATAATATATTATATATTGTATGTATAATATATACAATATATTGTATGTATAATATATACAATATATTGTATGTATAATACATACAATATATTGTATGTATAATATATACAATATATTGTATGTATTATATATGCAATATATTGTATGTATTATATATACAATATATTGTATGTATTATATATACAATATATTGTATGTATTATATATACACAATATATTGTGTGTATTATATATACAATATATTGTGTGTATTATATATACAATATATTGTGTGTATTATATATACAATATATTGTATGTATTATATGTGCAATATATTGTATGTATTATATGTGCAATATATTGTATGTATTATATATAATACATTATATTATCTATACAATATATCACATTATATATTATATATACAATATATTATATATTACATACACAATACATTACATACAATATATAATATGTTATATATGCAATATATTATATGTAAAATATATACCATATTATATATGCAATACATTATATGTAAAATATACACTATATTATATGTGTGATATATTATATGTGATATATACACTATATTATATGTGCAATATATTATATGTGATATATGCATTATATTATATATGCAATATATTATACTTGATATATAATATCGTATACCTATATTGTATGTATAATATATACGATGTATAATATCGTATCTATTATATATAATATATTGCATATTATATATATACAAAAATTAGCTGGGCATGGTGGCATGCACCTGTAGTCCTAGCTACTCAGAAGACTGAGATAGGAGGGTCACTTGAGCCCAGGAGGTCGAGGCTGCAGTGGGACTATGATTGCACCACTGCACTACAGCCTAGGCAACAGACAGACTCCATTTTTTAAAAAGTAAATACATAAATAAAATGAGTATAATGGAGTACTTGTTTACATTTTGATACTACTGCTCCCTGTTGGCTTCGCCATAGCTGATGGAGAGAGGACCGTCTGTTATAAAAGGTGTCTCAGGGGACCTACTATCATCAGAACTGAAGCTTGACTTTCAGAGAGGCTCTTGTCAATTCAGAGAGTATTACAGAACAACAAAACATAGTCTTTCTTGCTGTTCCTTCCCTAATCAATACATTGTCTTCACTTAACATCCTTGATGAGAAAAAAATGTTTTTTTATGTCATTTAACTTAAAGTTGCTATTTCCAAGAACCTGTCAATGACATTGAGGACTTAGTGTACTAAAAATTAGCAACTAGCACACATCCTTGACACAACCTTGATTTCATAGTGTATATGTTAAGCGTGCAAGAAACACTTTAACATTTTTTGCCATGTTTGATTATTAAGAAGAAGCTTTGTAGTTTAATTTGGGTATTTTAGCTATTATTGTATGTGTGTTATAATGGGAAATGGAAAGAAAAAGGATCAGGAACAAAAACAAACAAACAAAAAATGTCAGAGATCAAGGCAATAGGATTCTGGAGCTAGCACAAACTGACAAATTGGTTTACAAGAGCCAATCGTGCACATCTCTTCTGAACACAGAATTCAGTGCCCTCAAGCTGGTAGCTTGAAACTGGCCTTGGTGAGAGTATTTACATCACAGAAATAATATCCAAAATATATAAAGAACCCTTACAATTCAATAGCAAAAGAAACCAAATAACCCAACTTAAGAATGGGCAAAGGGGCCAGGCGTGGAAGCTCACGCCTGTAATCCCAACACTCTGGGAGGCCGAGGCAGAATCATTTGAGGTCAGGAGTTCGAGACCAGCCTGGCCAACATGGAGAAACCCCCTCTCTACTAAAAATACAAAAATTAGCCAGGTGTGGTGGCAGGTGCCTGTAATCCCAGCTACTCGGGAGGCTGAGGCAGGAGAATTGCTTGAATCCGGGAGGCAGAGGTTGCCATGAGCTGAGATTGTGCCACTGCACTCCAGCCTGGGTGACAGAGCAAGACTCTGTCAAAAAAAAAAAAAAAAAAAAAAAAAGAATGGGCAAAGGAATTGAATAGAGGTTTCTACAAAGAAGACATTAAAATGACCAACAGGTATATGAAGAGATGCTGAACATTACCAATCATCAAGGAAACACAAATCAAAACCACAATAAGGCTACATCACAACTGTTAGAATGGCTATTATGAAAAAGACAAAAAGTAAGTGTCAGCAATGACGAAGAGAAATTGGAACCCTTGTACACTGTTGGTGGGAATGTAAATTGATGTAACCACTGCAGAGAACAGTATGGCAGTACCTCAAAAAACTAAAAATTGGACTACCACATCATCCAGCAATTCCACTTCTGGGTATACATTCAAAGGAACTAAAATCAGGATCTCAAAGAAATAGCCTGCACTCCCATGTTCATTGAAGCATTATTCACAATAGGCAAGATCTGGAAACAATATAAGTGTCCATGTATGGCTACATGGATAAGTAAAATGTAGTATATAAACAAAATAGAATATTATTCAACCTTAAAAAACAAGGAGATCCTACCATTTGAGACAACACAGATGAACCTGAAGGACATTACACTAAGTGAGATAAGCCAGTCATAGAAGGACAAATACTGCATGATTCCACTTACATGAGGTATCCAAAATAGTCAAACTCATGGAAAAACAGAATAAAATGGTGGTTGCCAGAGGCTGGGGGAAGGGGGAAATGGAAGGTTGATGTTCAATTGGTATAAAGTTTCAGTTACGTAAGATGAATAAGTTCTAAAGCTATGCTGTACAATATTGTATTACTTAACTAATTACTGTAATTGTACAATATTGCTATACTTAACAATACTGTATTGTGAACCTAAAATTTGTTAAGAGGGTAGATCTCAAGTAAAATATTTTTACCACAATTAAAAGGAGACTTTTAATAGAGAAGCCACTGATGGGACTCATGGCTGCCAACTTTATGTTTCAATCCAAGGATCTAATTTCAAAGCCTCCATCAATCTCCTGACCCAACTTTTCACTGAAAAACAGCTTCTCAACAGTCTGTTCCTGCAATCATGGTTGTCACTTAAACTTTCATAAACCCTGGAAAATAAGGCATCTGTATTAAAGAGTAATGCTAAGATGCTAATGGAAACTCACTAATTGAAGTGCTGGTCAAATCCATATTGGGAAGAGGCCCCTGGATTCCACAGAGACTGGTGGCCAACCGGGCAGCTCCCAGAAGCACTGAAGTTATCAAGACCCAGGAGTCCTGCTAATTACTTAAATACCTTCCTATTTTACCCTTTCATTTAACATTTAAGACCTTGAAAGAATCAGATGAACCAAGCAGAAGTTGAATTTTAAGTGGAGTATAGATACTACCAGGTAGTTTTGCATCTACCATAACATAATACTTTTCAAAATATGACACTGATTCTGGGCTTCTTAGTTTTTATATATAAAAACATTTTGGTCTCTGTTATGTTCAAGTGCTCTTGTATCCTCATTATCATGAATGGTCATTTATTGAAAACACAGAGAACCTTTTTTCTCTTATGCACTTTGCAAATTTTCCTCAGCTTCTACAACACATTTTATTTCATCATCAAATCATTTATTTTAGGGCAATGAGATGATAGAAACAAATTACATAGGTGAATTCTTCTTCGGCATCAAGTCATGGATAATGCCAAACTGCGCTGAATCCTGGACAGACAGCAACTCATCTTATGCAACTATTATACAAAGTATGGTGAAGCTATGTCAGCCAACAAAACTTGAAAGGCAGAAAATAGGGCATACTCCTTTATGCCTTAAAGGAAGGGAAATAGACTATCAGTAGCTGGACTCATCTGTTCTTTGTTGCTATTGTCAGAATAAGCCAAGAGATGCATTAGCTCAGAAAAGAATTGTGCTGCTTAACAAGCTGGGGGAAGAGGGAGAGGATAAAAGGAAAATGTGAAGTACAATGTAAGCCCCGTATCATTGAAATATAGATCTTTCTTCCATCAAAAAAATGAAAAAAAAAGAAACCTGAAAACCTACTTTATATTTTTTAAAAAAAGACATAAAAAATTCTTTGCAAAGAAAATATCTGATAAAGGACTATTACCCAAAATGTACAAAAACTCTTAAAATTCAACAGTAAGGAAACAACCCAATTAAAATATAGTCTAATACCTTAATAGACATGTCACCAAAGAAGATATACAGATAGCAAATAGGCATATGAAAAAAATGTTCCATGTCATATGTCACCAGGGAAATGCAAATTAAAACAAAAATGAGATACCACTACACATCTGTTAGAATGTCCAAAATCCAAAACACAACACCAAATGCTGGCAAGGATGTGGAGCAATAGGAACTCTCATTCATTGCTGATGGAAAAGCGAAATGGTACAGTCACTTTGGAAGACAGTGTGGCAGTTTCTTACAAAACTAAGCATACTCTTACCATAAGATATAGCAATTGCACTCCTTGGTATTTACCCAATGAAGTTGAAAACTTATATCCACACAAACACCTGAGCCTGAATATTTATAGCAGCTTTATTTATACTTGCCAAAACTTGGAAGCAATCAAGATGTCCTTCAGTAGGTGAATGGATAAATAAACTGTGGTACATCTAAACAATTGAATATTATTCAGTGCTAAAAAGAAATGAGCTATCAAGTAATTAAAAGATATGGAGTAAACTTAAATGCACATTACTAAGTGAAAGAAGCCAATCTGAAAAGGCCACATATTTTATGATTCCAGTTGTGTAACATTCAAGAAAAGGCAAAACTATGGAGACAGTAAAAATATCAGTGGTTGCCAGGGAGTGGGGGAAGGGATGAATAGGTGGGGCACAGAGGATTTTTAAGAGAAATAAAACTACTTTCTATGATACTATAGTAGTGGATACACATCATTAAGCATCTATCGAAACCCATAAAATATACAGTAATGTAAACTGTGAGTTTTTGGTGATAATGATGTGTCCATGTAGGTTCATCAATTGAACAAATGTACCACTCTGATGGAAGATGTTGATAATGGGGAGGCTCAACACATGTGGAGGCAGAGCATATAAGGAATATCTCTGTACCTTTCTCTCACTTTTGTTGTGAACCTAAAACTACTGTAAAAAATAAAGTCTGTTAAAGTCAAGTAGTGTGATACCTCCAGATTTTTGGTCACGATTGCTTTGGCTATTCAGGACCTTTTGTGGTTCCACATACATTTTAAAATTGCTTTTTCTATTTCTGTGAAGAATGTCATTGGTATTTGATAGGGATGGCATTGAATCTATAGATCATTTTGGGTAGTATTGTCATTTTCATAATATTAATTCTTCCAATCCATGACCATGGAATATCTTTCCATTTTTGTATCCTCTTCAATTTCTTTCTGCAGTGTTTTATAGTTTACCTTGTAGGGATCTTTCACTTCTTTTGTTAAATTTTCCTAGGTACTTTATATTTTTTGTAGCTATTATAAATGGTATTGATTTCTTGATTTCTTTTTCAAATTGTTCACTGTTGGCATATATAAATACTACTGATTTTTGTATGTTGATTTTGTATTCTGCAACTTTACTGAATTCATTTGTCAATTTTAACAGTGTTTTTGATGGAATCTTTAGGGTTTTCTAAATATAATACCATGTCATCTGTGAACAAAGTTGATTTGAATTCTTCCTTTCCAATTTGAATGCCCTTTATTTCTTTCTCTTGCCTGATTTATCTAGCTAGGATGTCCAAGAAAATGACAAAAACATCCTACTTATGTTGTGGATGTCATGAGTGTGGTTTAAAGCAATGATTGGATAAAAAACTGCTACCAGTAAATCATTTCAATTAGCTATACAGATCAAGAAAAAATTTTTTTAAAATAACGTGGTATATACTTTTGCCACACACAGCTGAGAAATTCAAGTTATGTGTACTAAGATGAAAACAAGAAAAACTAGGCAGAATGAACTGGAGGGGTGGGACTAATTATGCCTGGAATGCAGGAAAAAGAGAAAGGGGTGGGGAGAAATGGAGGGAGGGAGGGGAAAAAGAGGGAGGAAGGGAATCAGGAAACACTACAAAGCTACAAATCAGGGCTTTTTTCCCCCTAGAGAGCCAATTTACCAGCACACCACAGGCTCGAGGATCTTAGTGATCATCAAATGTAACCCCTTGGAGAATACTAAAGAGGGCAAGTGGGGTTGGGACACTGGGAAATGAGCAAAAAGCCAAAAGGTGTGAATTTGTGCAGGATGTGCAGGAAAGGGATGTTGAGAAAACCTTGCCCTCTTACCTTCTCCTAGGTTTTGAGACTTGTTCTGTATTCTGGGCCACGCAGTGTGTGTGTGTGTGTGTGTGTGTGTGTAGCAGGAGAGCAATTGTCATAAATACTTTCACAAGTAGAGAGCCACTCACAGAGCTAAGCCCGCCTAAGTGAACGTATGGCTTTTTATGCCTTTAGTTCCAGTCCCCAGAGCAACTAAAAGACAAAGCGGTCACAGGTCCCCACCTGGTAGCCAGGAGAGCAAAACCTCAGTACAGCTCAGCACAATGATCTCTGCTTAACAGATTAGCTACAAATAATTCACCCACTGCTCCAAATTGCTAGGCTAGGCTGGAGTGGCAATTCTTGAGGAATAGAGGGATTAAATAACCAGGTTGGTCCACACCCACTTCCTTGGCCCTTCTCATTTTCCCTGGGTCATTCAAATACCCACTCAGCAGGGGCAGACAACACAAAAAAGCTCCTGCATTCCCCGCTCCTGTTGTTTAATTGTTAGATTCTAAAACCACTCACGACCGGATGCAGTGGCTCAAGCCTGAAATCCCAGCACTTTGGGAGGCCGAGGTGGGCAGATCACCTAAGGTCAGGAGTTTGAGACCAGCCTGGCTAACATGGCAAAACCCTGTCTCTAATAAAAAATAAATAAAACATCAGCCAGACGTGTTGGTGCACGCTTGTAGTCCCAGCTACTCGCGAGGCTGAGGCAGGAGAATTGCTTGAACCCGGGAGGTGGAGGTTGCAATGAGCAGAAATCATGCCACTGCACTCCATCCTGGGCGACAGAGCAAGATTCCGTCTCAAAAATAATATAAATAAATAAAAATAAAAAATAAAACCACTCAGAAAAGAAGCTATTAATGCTCTATCATAATCAGCTAACAGTCTCTGCAGTCACTGCATTTACCAATCAGGCTCAGCTCTGCACTCTTACTGTCATCTTCTTTTCCAGGTAGACTTTTCAACCACAGATTATTAGAGGGCCTACTATGTGCCAGTGATATATAGATGTATTTATCTACAGTGATACACGGGTAAGTAAGACATGGACCTTACCCTCAAAGAGTTTACAACTAAACAAAGAAGACATACGTACCTTACCATATCATGAGGCAAAATAGAAGCAGGGGCACAGTGATGTACAAGTGCCTGGAATCTGGAAAAATTAAGGCCAGGGGGAGTTATAATGAAAAATACTAGCTGATGTTTACTGAACATTTACCATGTGTCACACTCCACAATAAACCTTTCATATAAATCACTTCATTTAATCTTCCCAACCAAATATAATACGTAGCATCTTCCCCACTTCACAGCTAAAATGATAGAGATATAAAGAGATTAAATAATTTATCCCAAATTATACAGCTAAATGTTGGAATGGGGGTCTGCTATCATGTGAATATTTATGTTCCCCCAAAATTCATATGTTGAAATCTAATCCCTAAGGTGTTGACATTAAAAGATGGGGCCTTTGGGAGGTGATAAAGTTGTATGGATGGAGTTCTCATGACTGGGATTAGTGCCTTTATAATAGAGGCCCATGGGAGCTTGTTTGCCCTTTTCCTACCACGTGATGACACAGAAAAAGGCACCATCTAAAAACCAGAAAACAGACACTGAACCTGTCAGCATCTTGGCCTTGGACTTTTCAATCTCCAGAACTGTGAGAAATAAATGTCTGTTCTTCATAAATTACCCAGTGTGTGGTATTTTGTTATATTAACCTGAATGGACTAAGACAGGGTCTATCCCAGTCTTTCTTATTTCAGAACCAAAGGCAGAGTTCAGGGGAAGCTGAAATGAGGTACCATACTCTTATAAGGATGTGGAGATAATTGTATTAATTTAAGGGCTACTAACAGAATTTATTCATTCATTCTTTCAACATGACCCAAGTATTGTTTTAGAATAGTGAAGAAAACAGATGAAATTCCCTGTCTTCACGAAGTTATATTGTAATGAAAGGTAAGTCCTTTTAGGGAGAAAACTGCATATATTGGGACAAATACTTTAATAAATGCTTGCAGCAGAAGGTAGTAAAGCCCCTCTGATGATGACCAGCAGTGACACCCCTGTAGTCTGACAAAGTTAAGTTTATTAACTTCCTAAAGCAAGGGAAACTGCACATCAGAGGAAGCACAGGGCAACTCATGAAACGAATGAAGTGATAGGGATATTTGAGATTGGGAAGAAGAGAAGAGGGGAGGTAAAATTTAAATGAAGCAGCATTTTGATAGTCTCAGGGTAGAACAGGGATATGCATAAAGGCATCAGCATCAGGCCTTGGCTCAGAAGTAGACCCAGCCTGAGATACTTGAGAGCAAGGCTTTTTGGCTCTATGTTCATTTGTTAATTAACAAAAAGAATCTGAGTTTATTTTTACAGGTTCAAAAAGTTCATTCCCCCAACTCTAATGACCTTAGTGTTAAGTGGCAACAAGGCCACATAAAAGTAAGGAGGCTGCTCTATCAATGTAAAAGGAAAAGAATTTAGCATTCTCAGGGCAAGCTGAGAGGCAGGGGTGAGGAGCTGTGATGGGAAGGGCACAGTCAGAGTGAGATGCACGAAGCCTGGTGGCAAGGGGAGGGGTAATGTGACTGGGGAAAGTCTACTGAGCTCATGGATGGATTGCGAGTGAGAGCAGTAGTAGGAGTGAGAGAGAGAGAAAAAGAGATAATGAACGAGAGAGAGAATCAGACAGAGAGACAAAGGCTATGTTTCACACAAATATAGTGTGGGACAGGGACAGCATGAGTGCCCGGGAAGTATGAGGCTCCTCTGGAAGTTAACAGAAGTTTTTGGAATGTGTTTGAACTTCCACAGGCCATGAAATAATTTCACATCATAGATCACAAGAGCAGGAAAACTTCAAGCTAATTTAAAATATATACGACACAGGGCAAGTCAAAGAAGTCTCACTTCAACCTACAAATAATAAATTTGCAGAACAAATTCCCTCAAGAAATAGACACCTGGATTCAAGTTCTACCTCTATTAGTCAACAACTGACAGATTCAGAAACAGGCAAACAGAAGTCACAATGACCATGGAATAAGCAGTTGAGACAAGCAAGATATTAAAAATGTAAGAAAGCCAAGCTGGTTAAGACAGCACTATTTCCATGTACGTACTTCTTCCTCAAGAAGCAGGTGGTTCCATGGGGCCCCTGTGGCCTCACTCTAAAGGTGAAGGTAGGACAATCAGTTACATCTGGCTAATGGAAATCAAGTGTCCACTGTTGTGTTATGCCGATAATGTAGAGAGTGAGCTAAGACTACAGGCAGGCGGGGCCACCCATGTGCAGTGAGACAAAGATAATTGTAAACTTAACTGTCTAAAATACAATTTAATATCTTGGCATCTTAAGAATATACAACTTTAGCATTATTGGCTGAGCCATTAAAAGTCACCATGTGAATCCAGAGTTATGGTCCTGAGCAAGGAATCACAACTGGAAAGGAGTCAGACTTCAAGACTTAGTGAGGCAAATCTGTCCTTTAGGGATATTTTATTTATCCCACACGGTGACCTTAAAATGTTCTTAAGCTAACTTTTCACAAGTTAAAAAATGGGAGCCATCATGTTATTTGAAAAATCAAGTTACCTGCTTCTTTTGAAGAATCAGAAGATCTAACAAGATTTGGCCCATATTCCCATGTGACAAAAAGCAGCTGCAGTGGATGATAAGTGCATTCTCTGTTTCCCTGGAGTCCCTACAACTCCTGATTGTCTCATACCCAGCCAGTTTCACTGATTTCTATTACTTGGCAGACTCCTGGAGGGGTTTGTAATTCCTGACTAAAGTACCAACGTTCATAGCACTTTGCTGAAAAAAAGATGAATATATCCCATTTGTTCACTCATATTCTTAAAAAGTGGTTTGGGGGATTTTGTCCAGAATATAATATTACACTTTAGTAAGGTTCTTTTTTTCTAGGCTGTGTGAAGGGTCATGCTTCCCCTCACTCCAGATTTCCTTCTTCATTCACTGTATGGTCAGTGTGGTGTCTTCTGTTTGGTTATCAATGTTTGTTTGTGAAGAAGGACAGTGTGACCTCTCGGGCAGGAGGACCCTTACAGTGAAGAAAGCCGTTAGCAAATCAATCCTAAAGTGATTTATTTCCAAGCAATAGATAGCAAGGAGGCAGTGTATATATATCATTTGGACAAGGCCTTAATAAAGATAAATTCGGAGTTTGAGTTCCTCTAAGGAAGTGGCTTTAACTTCTGACATATGCCAAAATGCACTTCACAACTAATTAGGTGGTATTCACATATGCCTTGCAAGTGAGTATAGTTAGGCACTTGGATAAGAGTGATGCATTTGTCTACATTTAGATGTGCCATTGATGGTCTGAAAAATCAGGGGACTTTGAGACCATGGAGCAACAGCAAGAGTTAAATTCAAGGAGATTCTCAAAGCCAATAATTAATGCATGCTCATTAAAAAATCTATGTCAAGACTGTTTTGCTGCAGCACAGAGGGCAAATAAACATTGAATGTCAGTCTTACCTTCATGTGATTAATAAAATCATGATTGCAGAATTCCATTTTTATTGTCTCATATATACATTTGTAGGATCCCTGCAGTCACACATACACACGCATACAAGTTGGGGTAAAGGACTAGGGCTGACTCAATCGTCCAAATGGTCTTAGCAACTAGTACTTTGAGCTCTCTGATTTGGAACTCAGGACCCAGACTAAAATAAGGCAAGCTAGGTGCCTAGGGCACAAAATTTAAGGAGGTGCTCACTTCCAGGGCATGCGTACGCAAGTTAGTGCCTCCTTAAATTTTGCTCCCTTGGGGCCTGCTTTGCCTCACCCTAGCTCTGTTGAGAATATTTTCATTCTTGAATTGTGATGCTAAAGTTCTCACTAAGGGAATAGGAAGGCCAAAAAATGTGGAATACCTACAAAATCAAGTGCAGACATGAGCAATAACAACTTACCGGACACACTGTGCAGATAATACCATAAACCCTTATATGTAGTCGACAGTAAGGAAAGAGAGGGGTCAGTATAAATTAATGGCATGTCTGAATATCCATTTCTCAATTCCAAAGCCTAGTAATGGAACTAAGGGCTAAAAAGAAACTGCCAAGTAAAGAGCCTACAGGTAAGAAGTGAAGGATCCCACTGTGAAGTTCTGTGGTTTGTGATTGGTGCATTAGTTGATTGTACCAGTGGGGCTAATAGAAACTAAAACTCATTTTTTCAACTAGGCTAAGAATCTGTAAAATCTTAATAATGTGATTAATTTGCTTGTGAAACCTTTTACATACAGAGTCCAAAAGGGAAACCTCAGCTCTGTCTCATTTACGACAAAGTCCAAGTACAAAATAGTTCCAGTTAGGAGTTCCATCACGCAGGCAGGTGTGAGGCAGGAGACCTCAGGTCTTCTTACTTTGCTTCATAAGACTTAGGCTAGATTACAAACTAGCCTCTGTTTTAAACCCTAACCCACTTTATCTTCTCTTCCTTCTTCCACCCTAATCTCCAAGGCCAACACATGACTACGTATGTTAGGACTGAGAAAAGAACAGGCTAAAATGGTGCCAACTTGAGTCATTATTATCCAGCTTTAATTGGTACCCAACTTGAGACTTTCCAGATAGAAGATCACTGAGTGTTTCCAGGTGGGGAAAAAAAAAAGCCACCTCGTCAACAAAATTGATAAAATTGGCTTATGAAGCTCTGTGGACATAAAGTCACGCTTGTTAAGCAGAGAAGCTCTCTGGTAATGAATTCCAAACATAGGGATTAGCATTTCCTTTGAAATAGTTACAGCACATGGAAAAAAAAGTCCTCAATAAAATGTGGTTTCCATTTCCCGAATTCCACTTAGCTCAGCTCTCTGGCTGGTGTTCCCTTAGTTTGGCTGGGCTATGTAGGAGTGGAGTTTTCAACACACAATTTTCAAATGAGTAATTGCACTAAGCATAGTCCAGAAACTAACATAAGTAGTGTTGCCCTTCAAAAGCTTATGTTCAACATTCTAAATTAGTTGAAGCCACTCATCAATTATTCAAATATTTATTAACTACATCTAAGTGTTCATGCTCTATTCTTAGTGCTGTAGGGAGGCAGGGTGAGAGTGACAGATCCAGGTTCTGCTATGGGAGTTAACTGTCTAGTAAGGAGGTTAAGTTATGCACATGAATAGCTAATATGAAGTAGAAAAAATTACATTCCACAAGAGAGAAACAGACAATGGGCTGGAACACTCAAAGTGCATTCTTCAGACCAGTGCATAAGTATCACTTCAGAGCTCATTAGAAATGGAGAATCTCAATTCCCAACACCGACTGACTGATTCAGCCTCTGTAGTTTAACAAGATCCACGGGTGATTCTTGTACACATTAGTTTCAGAAGCCCTCAACTAGAATAGATCAGAGGAAGGAGAAATTGCTTCCAGCTGAGGGGCTCAGAAAAGCCTAAAGAAGGAAGATGGCATGTGAGCCAGATTTCAAAGTGTCATAAACTTGGTTGACCACCAAAATTTTTTCTCTGCTTCTTCCATACATATAGGTAGACTACATTTCCTAGCTCCCCCCCTCACAGTTATGTATGAATGTGCCTACTTCCAGACCCAGACCCTAAGAGAGTGTACATGTCTTATTCACCCTTTCCTTTTCCTCTAGCTTGAACGTGAATGAGGTGGGCCACTCTTCATCATTCAGATTAGGATGACACTCTAGGGGATGGTAGAGCAATAACTTTTTGACCTGACAACTTATAAGGAGGCTATGATCCTGAATGACCACACGAAGCAGAGTCATTGCATTCTGAAACACAACAGAGCTGTTACACGAGAGAAAAAAAAAATGAAGTTCTGAATTTTTAAGCCACTCTACTCTACGGTCTCTTTTTTATAAGGGCCTATGGTTACTGTAACAAATGCAGACATATAAAATGTCCATACAAAGAGATGGTGAGAAAGGTGTTGCTCATTAAGGGAGAAGCATATGTAGACAACAGGTATGTGCCAATGCTTATGGAGCATTTGAGGAATCACAATCATTTGACTGAAACATATGGTATATGAAGTTGTAAAAGCAAATAGAATTAGAAAGGTAAGTTGAAAATTAGATTATGGGTGATGTGGCACTCCAGGCCACTGGTGACAGGGAGCTACTGAAGATCTAACATGGGAATGACACAATGTTTGGGGGAAAACATTCTGGCAATAGTGTGTGTAATGTGTTGAAGTGGGGAGAGAAGAGGTGTAGAAAGTCCAGTTAAGCTTTTGCAATAGTCCAGCTGAAGAATGGCAAGAAGAACCTCAATGAGGTGATTCTGGTAGAAATATAGGGATAAAAGTGTTCATATTTTCAATTTAGGTACTTCTCCAATAAAATCTAATAAGGAGCTTTGAGCTTTCAGAGGCAGAACCAACAACCGGGTATCTATTGTAGACTATAATTAGTTACTCCAATTCCACAGAAATACAGTAAACCACCACAGATCTTTGAACGTAGACGTAGGCAACAAAAGAAAAAATATATACGAATATGGGGAAAGTTTCATAACCAGAAAAAGCTAATTATTATGTGGCAATGTATCAAATATATTTCTCTTCATTTATATTTCTAGAAGTTAAACTAAAAGTGACTTTTTTGTGAAATATTATCTTCCAGAGCTCCTCTCACTTCTAAGCTAAAGTTTTCTCTTTGACTAATTGTCTACAGTAAACACCTAACATCTGACCTTAGTTTCTTTACCTCAGACTCTATTATACCCCTAGAGGCATTGGAATCATTTCAATACACACTTCATTAGAGCCAGAGTTAGAGTTGTTAACATTTTAAATTTAAAAATACTTGTGTAATTTTGCTTTTACGAAAGTGTATATATTTATGTATGGGGTATGCCCTAAAGCATGGCTCAGCCATACTAGAAAATAAGTAAGCTTCATGACAAAGCTGGTACTGGTTACAATTCCAGGATTGTAATGGGATCCAAATGAAGCACTCCTGAGGGTGTGAGCACACAAATATTGAACTTGAAAATTACAGGCTTTCAAGAGTGTAGAGAGTGTACTAATGAAGTTGATTGAAATCAATTACCCTTCTGAAAATTGGGAGGTATACAGAGAACAATTAGGAAGACTCCAATCCATATTCATTAATATAGAGTGGGTCCCCAAATGACAGAGATAGCTGCTGTGATTAACAAAGAGGTTTTAAAAAAAGACAGCCTCATAAAAGAAATAGACGTGGGAAAGACTTCCAGTGCACAATGGACAGTAACATACTTATATTAGAAAGAAGTTGCAATCTAATTCACGATTAAATGTATTTCTTAGTAATAGAAGTAGAATGAGGGAATTCAATTCAAGTGTGCTACCCAACACACAAGAGAAAATGAAGAAGACTTTTTTTGCTCCCGCCCATGGCCTATTTGATAACTTGATAATTGTCTTGGTCCATTCAAGCTGCTATAACAAAATACCATAGACTCAGTGGCTTATAAATAACAGAAATTTATTTCTCACAATTCTGGAGGCTGAGGAGTACAAGATCAAGGCAGACTTTGCATCTGGTGAGGGCCCACTTTCTGGCTCATAGATGGTGCCTCTTATTATATCCTCACATAGTAAAAGACACAAGGCAGCTCTCTGGGGTCTCTTTTGTTTAGGCATGACACTTACTCATGAGGGCTCTGCCTTCATGACTTAAACACCTCCTGAAGCCCCCACTTTCTAATACCACTACATTGGAAGTTAGTGTTTCAACTTATGAATTCTAAGGGGGAACACAAACATTCAGACCATAGTAGTAATATAACATGTAATAAGTCAGGGCCTAAACATAGGAGAGGAAGAAGGCAGCTGCCTGTCAGGAGATCCCTAGCCAGAAAGCTCTCCCCTGCTGGGCTGCGTTGTACAAACAGTCTCAGAATTCATCTTAGCCCTTAAGAAATGAATTCAGGTTCTAATCAAAGGCCTACCACCTATTTGCTGAGGTTTCTTGAGGAAATCATCAACCTTTCTGTAAAACGTTGATGACAATACTTTATTCTGTAAAATGTTGATGATAATACTTTGTTCTACCAACCTCACAAAGTTGTTTATAATCAAATATGACTGCATATGTGAAAGGTGATCATTCCTGCAGAATATAATGAATTTTTATTGTTTTACTTCCTTGTTCACAGTGACAGCTTACTATGTTCTAGGCACAGTGCTAAGCATTTTATCTTCATTAATGACTTACTCTTCACAACTACTCTATGGAAATGGGTTCTATTATTATCCCATTGTACAGGTAAGTAAACTGAGTCTCACAGAGTTTAACATGCCCATGGTCACACGGCTAGTAAATGGCAAAGCCACAATATGAGGCCAAGCAGTTTGATTTCAGAGCCCATATTCTATACCACTGCACTCTACTGACTCCTGACATTAATATCTGACATGTTAATATCTGCAATTTACAGGTTACAGTGTACTTTCATATACGTACTCATTCGATCAGTACCCCAATCCTGTGAGGTAGGGAAATTATCTCCAGTTGCTTGGAGAGGAAACCAGATTCAGAGGGAATTACTTAACCAAGGCTGAACAGCTAGTGTTAAGTGTTATTCCCAATATGCAAAAGCTGCTTTACCAATTTGTACTGTTTTCCTAAGTACATGGGGATCAGTAAATGTTCTCTTGGTTAGCTGGCATAAGAATTCTATTCCCTGGGGAAAATATATGTTTATGTGTGTATATATACACATACACATGTACAGATTTTTTTATTAATAGGAGACAAGGTATACAAATTTATTTAATGTGTGTACACAAGAACTTTCAGAATGAAGACCCAACTTCCTAGTAAGATACAGAAGCTTATATACTATAAATGCCCAACAGGTTCTTCCTGCCCACTGCAGAAACAAAACCAATTCACTGAGATTATGGCACTGCAGTAAAGAAAGAGTTAATTAATACAGGCTAGCCATGTGGAAGATGGAGTTATTACTCAAATCAGTCTCTTTGAAGACTCAGAGGTTAGGGTTCTTCAAGGATACTTTGGTAGACAGGGGACTAGGGAATGGGTACTGCTGACTGGTTGCAGATGCAATCATAGGGGTGTAGAAAATGGTCTTCACATTCTTTTACAGAAATGAATGCACTGAGTCAGCCTCTGGGTTGAGAGAGCTGAGCACAGGACAAGCTGAGTCATGAGTCACAACTCCCAGTGGAGTCAGTCAGTTACCAGAATGCAAATATTTGAAACACATCTCAAAAGACCAATCTTAGCTCTACAATAGTTATGTTATCTATAGGAGCAATTGGGGACATCACAAATCATGTGACATCTGGCAACATGACCCTTGAGCAGTAAGGCATTACAAAAACTATGCCTACATTTTAGCATAATTCCAGCCCCTCCCATAATCCTAACTTGTGGCCTTTCATTAGTCAAAGGCAGTTTAAGCCCCTAAACAAGAAGGCAAGCAGTTTTAAGAATAGACTGTTATCATCCTTGCTTGGAAGTTAAACTATAAGCTCCTCCCATGGTTAGCTTGGCCTACACCCAGGAATGAGTGAGCATAGCCAGCCTGTGAGGCTAGAAGCAAGATGGAGTCAGCCATGCTAGATTTCCCTCACTGTCAATAATCTTTGCAAAGGTGGATGCAATACCACTTCAAGGTTATAGAAAGAATGGGGGTTTGAATCCTGGTAAAACAGATTATGGGATGGGGGAGAAGAGGAATTCTGTTGAGGGGATTACCAAGGAGAATGAATGGATATGGGAACTTGTAAATACTTCTCTTTGGAATTTAAATGATCTTTGGAGATAGACATTATACTTGTAAAAGTGTCTGTTCAGGTGTAGTTATATGTTGGTCTTCTTTTCTGCAATAGATAAAGAGATAACAGGAAATGGAAGAAAAAAAAACAATTGTTCTCCTTGGTGGGTCTGGATCTTAGGCAGATAAAGGAATTTCAGCTTCTTTGGGAGAGACAGTCGGGGAAGAGGGAAGGTCAGAGAGAGCTTCAACCTTCTTCATCTCAGAGTGTGCGTGTGTGTGTATATATATATGTGTGTGTGTATTTATATATATGTTTATATATATACGTTTCTATATATATATTTCTATATATATGTTTCTATATATATATATATACACACACACACACATATTAATCTGATAAAGATCCATGGAATTTAGAAATAGCATGGCTCCTGAGGTGTAAGAGCACAAGACAACCATAGCTAAAGATTAAAGCCTAGGTCAAGTTCTAGTGAGTTGCCAGGATGGGGGCTCTAAGCATCCAAATGCATTTGCTAACTGACAATCCTAGAAACAGGTTGAAGATCTAAGCCATTTTTGATAAACTGTACCTCATAAGCCCTTCAAAGGTAAATCTATTGACAAGTATGATTCATTAGTATACTAAGCACAGCTTACAAAAGAACTCATCTGTGGAGCTTTTAACTGCAAAGAGTAATTTGTTTGAATGCAGAATTCAGTATCAGTCAATGAATGAAGGTCAGGATTAGGTGACTTCTCTTTAGCAGATTTCAAGTCAACCCTGAAACTCAGCCATCAGTGCATTTCCCATCACCACCCCCACTTTCTCTCAAAGGCAAATGAAGTACACATATAAGGCTGAGAAATAAGAGACTCTTGCTTGTGGTATGCTTTCATTCTCTTCCTGGCTCTCTGCTCTCTAGACACCCAGTGACCTCATGCTGCCTCCCATTGCTGTGTACCATCTGGTGATGCCCTCACTGCAGTATCTCATGTCTCTCACCTACACTTATCTATTCGAGTAACCTACGTGACCCCTTTCCTTCGGATATCATGTGGGATTGCAAGTGGCTCCGAGAAATTAATTAGTACTAATTTGTTAATGGCCGAAAATAAATTTTGTTGTTTAGACCCACACCTATCCCACTCTAGGTAATAGAAGGCAGCAAATTAAAGCTGGCCTAAAAATCCACCAGACTGAAAGACAGGACAACAGAATCCTAGCTCAACTTTTCTACAACTGGGCTGTGGGATTTATTCTCTTTGGGTGTCACTTTCTTAACCGTAATCAGAATTCGTTACCACAAATGGTAATCCATTTGTGGATTACCAGTACTCTCCTGCATGCCTCCACAGTCTATCCCTGCCTACCCCAAAGTGAAGAGGACTTATTTTGGAATTCGGTAGGTTTTTCTACAAAACAGGACTGACTCTACTTGTGTTTATACACAGCTCATTGCTCTCCAGAAGAGGCCCTCTCCTTTCCTTAATTGAACCTGACTCTATATTTTGAAGAATGGATGAAAAGAGAATGTTGGAAGCATTCTTAGAGTATTTTAACTTAAGGTTCAATATTACAGAGTTGTAAATGCCAAGATAAGACTTTGGAACTTGATTCTCCAGGACAACAGGGAATCATGGAAGTTTTCTGAGCAAAGGAGTGACAAACAAGGTTGTGTTGTGTTTATAATACTAAATAGTTAAATTATCACTCTGTGGAAAAAAATCAAAATATTTCTTTGCCATATTTTGACATGGTTGTTCAAAGGACCTGCAAACAGAAGTAGCCCTGCAAAGCTTTCTTTTGTGTGGAAGATTTGTACCTGTAGAGAATCTGCATTGATGAAGCCAGGTTTTCTCTGAGGCCTTCCCTTGTCCAGATCTAGGAATGATTAACTGAAAGTCTGACACCCTTAAAGGCCCAAAAGAAATATCTACCATCTATTCTTTCTGAGGGCTGCTACCTGTGAGGTTTCATCTACATAACAAGACCACCTTGCTAGCCAGGACTCCTCTTCTCCCACTCCCATAATCGATTTTGCCACAGGCTAAGCCCCCATTGTTTCTTTAACCTCAAGATGATATATAATCTTCTGTGCCCCATTGGGGTGTTGGGGTTATCACTCTGTGGTTCTTCCCCATGTGAATAAGTTTGTGTGCTGGAGAGAGAAATCAGCAAGATGATCCACTAGAGACACCAGGTGCTTGTCCCTCACCCCCCACAAGAAAGGACCAAGGCAATGAAAAAACAAATAATATTTAACTGGAGTGTCAAAAGAAGAGTGCTGCAGTGCAGATGCACCTTTGTTGACTAGAAATCCAGAAGAGCAGCATAGAAGCACCCAGCCTCTACAGCCCCTTCTTCCTCACCTGGATCAGATCTGCCTGGAGCCAGAAGGGACTTCCCATCATGGGGCAAAGGCAAGCAGAAGAACCCCACCAGCCTCCATTGCCTCACAAAAACCTATAGT
This sequence comes from Pan paniscus, assembly GCF_029289425.2. Lineage (NCBI taxonomy): Eukaryota > Metazoa > Chordata > Mammalia > Primates > Hominidae > Pan > Pan paniscus. Next base: position 128,530,903 of record NC_073272.2, read on the forward strand.
CCTTACTACAGGAAAATCCCACAGATTTTTCACACCTACCCCCTGTGAACTTGAGACTAGACCCACTGCTGAAGTCTACTGTACCTCCCCAACACTAGGGCTCCATCTTCATTCCACTAAGCCCACACTGGTAGCTGAACACTACAACCCCAGCTGTGCAGAGCTTGGACCCAGGATCAGCTATGACCTTGCTCCTGCACAACAGGGAAACCAACTCCCACCATAGACACTTCCAGCCAGAGGAACAGTCTGGCATTCCCACCCAGTGCAAACCCACCCTTGAGCCAGCCAAACTGCTGCATTCCCTCCCTCATGCAGGAAAGGCCCTCAAGCCTCTGAACAGCTGACGCACTCCCAGAAGGTGGAGTAGCTACAGACCCACTCCCAAGGCCTGAGAAACAGACCCACCCCTTACAGACAAGCCCCTGGCCTGACCAATAGCCATGCAGCCCCTAATCAGGGCCTGAGAAAAGCTCCAGGGCCACCACTAGCAGATATACCCCCGTCCAATCAGCAGAGTGCCCATGCCTTGGGACTGAGAAACAGCCCCACGGGCCACCCTGGTGGGCAAGCCTCCAGGCAAGCCGAGCAGCCTTGTACTTGCATCCCGGACCTAAGAAGCAGCCCTACGGCCACCCCTAGCAGACATTTACCCATGCCAGCTGAGAAGCCATGGGACTGTATCCTGGGTCTGAGAAATATCCCTGTGGGCTGTCCCTGGCAGACACACCCCAGGTCAGCTGAGCAGCTGTGCGCCTGCATGCCAGGCCTGAGAAACAGCCCCATGAGCCACCCCAGCAGACACATACCCAGGCCAGGTGAGAAGCCATACAACCACATCCCAGGCCTGAGAAATAGCCCCGTTTCCTGGCAGGCAAATCCCCAGGCCAGCCAAGCAACTGCGTGAGCGTGCTCCCAGCCAGAGTGTAACAGCCCTCATAGAACCAACCCAAGCCCCAAGTTGGTTGACTCACCATGGCACACACTCTCCCCCAACCTGAGAAATGCCTCGCAAGTCTACCCCCAGCAAAGCCACAGCACCACAACCACAAACTCTTCACTGTCTAGGCCCTGAGACACTCAAAATGTCACTAGCATGGATTACACATGGAATATTCTCCAGGATTGATCATGTGTTAGAACACAAAACAAGTCTCAAAAAAAAAAAAAATTAAAAGTGGAAATCCTATCAAGTATCTTACCTGGTCAAAATGGAATGAAACTAGAAATCAATAACAAGAGGAACATTTTAAACTATACAAATGCATGGATATTAAACAACATGCTCCAGAATGACCAATGGGTGAAGGAAGGAATTAAAAATGAAATTTAAAAATTCCTTGAAACAAATGAAAATAGAAACAAAACACACCAAAATCTATAGGGCACAGCAAGAGCAGTACTGAGAGGCAAACTTACAGGATGAATAAGTTTTAGGGAACTAATAAAAAAGTGAATACTTGACAGATCCTTACATAAAAAAAGAAAACGTGAAAGATTTCAAATAAATAACTTAATGATGGCCGGGCACGGTGGCTCATGCCTGTAATCCCAGCACTTTGGGAGGCCGAGATGGGCAGATCACGAGGTCAGGATATCGATACCATCCTGGCTAACACGGTAAAACCCCGTCTCTACTAAAAATTCAAAAAATTAGCCAGGCGTGGTGGTGGGCGCCTGTAGTCCCAGCTACTCGGGAGGCCGAGGCAGGAGAATGGCATGAACCTGGGAGGCGGAGCTTGCAGTGAGCCGAGATTGCGCCACTGCACTCCAGCCTGGGCAACAGAGCGAGACTCCGTCTCAAAAAAAATAAAAATAAAAATAAAAATAATAACTTAATGATATATCTCAAGTAATTAGAAAAGGAAGGACAAACCAAACCAACCCCAAATTAGTAGAAAGAAAGAAATAATAAATCACAGAGCAGAAATAAATGGAACTGATACTAAAAAAAGTTTTAAAAGATCAATAAAACAAAAAGTTGTTTTTCTTAAAATATAAAATTAACAAACCATTAGCTAGACCAAGTAAAAGTCATAGAAGTCCCAAACAAAATCAGAAACATGGAGATGTCACAGTGGATCCCACAGAAATACAAAGGATCATTAGAAACTATTATAATCAACTATACAACACTAGATTTGAAAACCTAAATGAAATGGACAAATTTCTGGACACATACAACCTAACAAAATGGAACAAAGAAGATGTAGGACATATGAACAGACCTATAACAAGTAACAAGATTGAATCATTAGTAAAAAATCTCCCAACAAAGAAAAGTTCAGGACTGGATGTCTTCACTGCTGGATTCTACCAAGTCTTTAAAGAAAAATTAATACCAATTCTTCTCAAATTATTCCAAAAAACTAAAGTGGAGAAAATTCTTCCTAAGTCATTTTGCAAAGCCAGCATAATCCCGATACCAAAACCAGGCAAGGACAAAACGTAAAAAATAACTACAGGCCAGTATTCCTGATCATAGATGCAAAAATCCTCAACAACATGCTAGCATATTGAATCCAACAACACATCAGAAAGATAATACAGCACGATAAAGTGGGATTTATCCCAGAAATGCAAGGATGTTTCAGCATATGCAAAGCAAAAAACATGATACATTGCATCAACAGAATAAAGAATAAAAACCATATGATCATCTCAAAAGAAGCAGAAAAAGCATTTGATAAAGTTCAGCATCCCTTCATGATAAAAACTCACAATAAATTAGGTATCGAAGGAAAAGCACTTCAACACAATAAAGGCCATATATGACAAACCCACAGCTAACATCCTACTGAATGGAGAATAGCTAAAAGCTTTTCCTCTAAGAACTGGAACAAGACAAGGATGCCCACTTGCTCCACTCCTATTCGACATAGTACTAGAAGTCCTGGTCGAGAAATTAGGCAAGAGAAATAAATAAAGGGCATCTAAGGCATCCAAATTGGAAAGAAAGAAGTCAAATTGTCCCTGTTTGTGGATGACATGATCTTATACATAGAAAAACCAAAAGACTCTAACAAAAATCTCTTAGAACTGATAAATGAATTCAGAAAAGCTGCAGAATACAAAATCAACATACAAAAATCAGTAGCATTTATATACACAAACAACAAACTAGCTGAAAAAGAAATCAAGAAGGCAAGCCAATTTACCATAGCTACAAAAATGTTTATTGCAGCACTGTCCACAATAGCCAAGACATAGAATCAACCTAGGTGTTGAACAATAGATAAATGGATAGAGAAAATGTGGTATATATACACAATTGAATACTATTCAGCCATAAAAAGAATGAAATCCTGTCATTCACAGCACCACGGATGGAACTGAAGGACATTATGTTGAGTGAAATAAGCCAGGAACAGAAAGTTAATCACCATGTGCTCTTACTCATAAGTGGAAGCTAAAAAAAAGGTTGGTCTCACAGAAGTAAGAAGTAAAACAGAGGATACTAGAGTCTGGGAAGGGTGGAGGAGAGAGATTTGTTAAAAGACAAAACTACAGCTAGATAGGGGGAATAAGTTTTAGTGTACTACTGCACTGTGGAATTACTATAGTTAATGATATATAGTTTCAAATAGCTAAAAGGAGGACATTGGATATTACCAAGACAAATAATAAATGTTTTGGCTCAACTGGCCAAGAAGATGGATATCTAAATAGTATTGCCCCCGCTTATGGCATTTGCAGCTTCTCTTTTGTCATTTCTTCTCCTAGACCTCACTCCTGGCTCATATATCCCATCTTCAGCAACTTCTGAACAGACTACTGGCAACTGTATGTAGCTTGTTTCCTGATGTTTTGCCTTTCTTTAGAAAGATAGTGATTACTCCTGGGACTAAGTAAAAGAGGGATATAAGGGTCCTAGAGCTGCCTCACCTGTTCAGGGCATCCAGACTCTTAAAGCATAAGAGACGCCTCTTAAACCTCAGCTAAGCACAAGCCCCGCAGGGTAGAGAAATAACCAGAAAAGAAGTGTGTGTGCACATGCTAGAAAGAGGATGAGGGGGGTGGGGGCAACATCGAAACAATCATCTCATTCATCAAAGAGAGAGCAGAGACCTGACGCAGTGATACAGAAAAGACTCTATGGCTGTTATGACTTACCTGAGTGGCTGGATCTTATATACTCTTTGGACTCCAGTAGAGTTATGTAAAATTTCCCTTTTACTGTTGTAAATTCAAAAACCTTTTATGACCTTTTACTATTTGCCAAGCAGGCACTGAGAGAGACATGAGACCACAGAGGTGAAGAAAACACAATCCCCCATAACCCCACTTTATGCCTATACCCTACCTTATACATATCTCTATTATTTGACCCACCACTTCCTCCCAAATGAAAAGAGGAGAATCCTTGTATCTCCAGTGCCTATTACAATGTCTGGAGCATTGTAGAAACTCAATACAGGAGGCAAACAAGAACAATTATGAATAAAGTGAATTCTATTTTTTCACTGACTCCAGAGACTGATGTATTTTCCTAATGGATCTTCAATGATCACTAATTGCAAACACTTTGGTTTTTAGTCCTCTCAATCAATGCTCTATGATATGTTAACAAAGCATAAAAGAACTAGGGAAGCACCTTCAGATTTAAGGAACCCCTTTGTACTTTAAATATAACCACCCCAATAATGTAGTTGATATTTTAGGTGAGTTTGATATGCCTGGGCTTCTTAAGCAGGACCACCTACCTGCAGCAGCAATTTCTTTCAGCCCCTCTCCCAGAAAGCAAGCTCCCTGATTTAAATATAACCCCAGGGGAAAAAATGTTCCCTCCCAGCAATTGTTGAGTGAACCCCCAGCTGCTGCCTATTGTTAGGCACCAGCTCAAGCAATCAGGCTTTCTTTGTATTAGCTGAAAAACAAGGAAATCGCACATTCACGCCTAACTGCCTCACACCTGTGCTTGCAAAAGTGGCAGAAGCACTGAGCATCTTGTGACTAATCTGGAAAATTGTGTACTTCAAGCAAAGTGACTTTCAGTGTTTCAGGTAAGCTTCTAACCTCTTTTCCAGCTACATGTGTGATTTGGAATGCACATATTTGTTCCTTCTTCCTGGTAGTCTTTCAACTCTAAGCTCTGCCTGGTACAGGACTTTCAGATCATGGCTTTATGCTGAGATCCAAGGAACAGATTACAATGGTCAGTCTGAAAATTAGCACATAGGACCTCTCTAAGTGCAGAAAGACCGCTAGAGAGAAACTGAAACTCAACTCATTGCCAGACTCTGATTTTCAAGTAATAATAGCAACAATTTATTTTTTGCTTACTATATGCCAGGCACTGTTTTAAAGCCATTATCCTGTTTTTCACAGGTAAGGGAACTGTGGCACATATATGCTAAGTAACCTGTGCAAGATTGCGCAGCTAACAGATGTGAACTCAATTAACTCTATGTGGTTTTTCAAATTAATTTATTCATTAACTCACTCCCCTTAACACAATTCAAAATACTTATGTTAAACAAATTATTATAATTTGTTGATTTCAAATCAAGAGCCTTTTAATCACTATCATTTTTTTTTTTTATCTTCATCATAGCACTTACAGTTGGCTCTGCTCCCTAGGCATGGCCAATGGCCAAGAATCATTCCAAGTCTCTGCTCCTGCTCTTCTCTCAACCCCATCTCTACCTATCAAAATCCTAGACACCTTCAAGGTCCATATCAAACATTCTCTTCTTTCTGAAACTTTCCTAGTCATCTAGCTAGATACAATCTCTTATCCCTCATATTTCTCTGTTGGGAAACCGTTATGGTCTAGCTTTTAGTAGATATTAGGGTAATTATTTTATCCTCACCTTCTACTCAACCATAAGTTCCCTAGGGGCAGAAATTAAGACACACTCCTCTTTGGATCATCTGCAGGGCCTAACATAGTGTCTTGCAAATAGTGGATGCAGAATATATGTTTACTGAATTTTCAGTTGAGAACTCTGTGTACACGTTGCCAAGAAACAAAGAACAGCGAGAGATGGTGAAAAAAATGTAAAGAGGAAGAGAGGTTAGAATTGTAAAGAGCTTAAGAAA